>NC_056739.1:778214391-778526891 GCF_019279795.1 Protopterus annectens | reverse complement strand
GACCATGCATTTAAATTTGTGGTGTTACAGCAGGTTAAGCGGGGGGATCGTGGTGGACCTTGGAAGTTATGGTTGGAAGATAAAGAGATTTGGTGGCAGGTCTTTCTTAACACCCATGTCCCCCCTGGGTTGAATGACACTATTTCCATCAGTAGTAAATTAAAGCTCAGGGTATTAGATAGATGAAATGTTTTTATTGCAATATATTAATATTATCTTGTATGTGAATGCTGTATGCATCAATTATGTGTAACTATTATTTAACATATCTATATGTTTTACTATCATGTTTAAGTACAATGGTCTATTATCAATTAGAGTGATTTTTCATGATTAATTAATTGAAGGGTGTGGGTGTGTTATATAAGCTGAACTGTTTTATCATTGTATTGTCTGATGAAGTTTGGTCTATGTGCCTTATGAAAGCGCTAACGTTTGTATTTTATACTGAGTCTTTTATTTATTTAGTAAAACGCTTGTTCCTTTATTTCAGCGTGTGGTTCATCAACAGTGTAGTGCAGAGGCCATAAGCTAGTGTAGCACTGTAGAGCATAGTGTAGTGCAGAGACTATAGGTTATTGTAGCACAGTATAGCATAGTATAGTGCAGAGGCCATAAGCTAGTGTAGCAGGGTATAGTACAGTGTAGTGCGGAGGCCATAGGTTAGTGTAGCATGGTATAGCATAGTGTAGTGCAGAGGCCATAAGCTAGTGTAGCACTGTAGAGCAGAGTGTAGTGCAGAGACTATAGGTTATTGTAGCACAGTATAGCATAGTATAGTGCAGAGGCCATAAGCTAGTGTAGCAGGGTATAGTACAGTGTAGTGAGGCCATAGGTTAGTGTAGCATGGTATAGCATAGTGTAGTGCAGAGGCCATAAGCTAGTGTAGCACTGTAGAGCAGAGTGTAGTGCAGAGACTATAGGTTATTGTAGCACGGTATAGCATAGTATAGTGCAGAGGCCATAAGCTAGTGTAGCAGGGTGTAGTACAGACGCCATAAGTTAGTGTAGCACAGTGTAGTATAGTGTAGTGCAGAGGCCGTAAGCTAGTGTAGCATGGTATAGTATAGCAAAATGAGGAGTCCATAAGCTAGGGTAGCACTGTATAAGGTAGTAAAGAAATGATGCCTAGATGCACAGGTTATGTACATTTACCATTTATTCATCTGTTAATCAGGTAGGTAGGCATAGTAGTTAGTAATACAAAGTTTTAAACTTGGTGTTTATGCAAATTATAGCAACAAGGAATAAGTGTTTCATTCATATTATAGTGTATTATCTCACAAAAGTATGAGCCATTAGTAGATTATCTAGGTATCTGTAGCCTGATATCTTTTCCTTAAACTCATTCCGCTACCAATAAATTGGAGTAATGTTTGAAGGTGAATGTGTTAGCTAAATTGTAAGGGTAGGCAATTGCAAACATTACTAACAGGCTCTCTAAGAGCAGACATTTTTAAGTTATTGCCTGTAAGGTATGCACCCTGGTCCTGTGCTGTAATAATGATCATTGTGGCTAAACAGCTGAATGTGTTTTACTGTTTGCACTGCTTTTCAAGTGAGTTGTTTATTTATACTTGATTTTCAGGGCAGAGAACTGATTTCTGTGGACTATTTTCAGACTCAGCCTAGGAGCAGTCTGGTTAAGTGATTTGCACATTTAGGCAATGGAGGCTGAGGGAATCAAACCTTGCACTGCTGGACCACAGTAAACAGCTTGTTAATAGGGTCTTAATCTTCTAAACCAGTTGCCAAGTCAATCCTCTAAGCCAACTACCTGTGCTGAGTCTAGCTATTTAAATAATTGTTGAATGGGTTCTGTCATTTTTTTTTGCATTTTTACTTATGTCTATGAATTTGAAAAACATCTTTTAATTTAATTGGTTTTAGCATTTGCAGTGCCTTTTAAGTGATTGATCTGCTATTAACTGAATTGACAAGTATTACTGCATGTATTATTTGTGTTTTTAATCACTTTTCAAACTTAGAACAAGCAGCTAGGTTTTGCCACTTGTGTGATTCATCTAGAGCCTGTGCTAGTTACACTTGATGAGAATGGAGGTGATTGCTGCCATTCTGGGAAGAAAACAATATTTGTTTTCATCGTGTCCTTCATTTTCTGTGTTTAATTTAAATTGCATGAGTAGTCAGTGATTGTTATCTTGTTCCAGGGCTCTTAGACGCTGAATGTGCTGTCCCCAAGCTAAAACCAATGTGGCATTTTGACAACATTTTGCATCTAGGAAACAGGAAGGTAGTCAGTTTTGAGTATTTGTTTACATTTCACTCTGTGTTTTCTGTGAGTCTAAAGTTATAACTATTAACTGAAGGCATTTTACTCTTTACAGTGCTTAACAAGTGGGTTCTGCACTGTGCCTATCTATATAATCAGTAATGAGGGGGTTCTGTTCAGTATTTGTATTCCTATTTTTCTTCTGAATTTGAAGCTAAAAGCTGTTAATTGAATCTTTGTGTGGTTTGTGCCATTTTTCAAGTAGTCTCTTTGCCATTCAGTAGATTAGTCCGTGTTGCTGCATTTATTTGCTGTGTATAGTCAGATTTCAAAGTTAGAGCAAACAGCTAGTTTTGGTCATCTGTGCAAGTCATCTAGAACTTCCTGGTGATTAAACCTGTCGAAAGTGGGAGAAATTTCTACAGTTCTGTGAATATAAATACTATTGGTAACAGCCTTAGCTATTTTACATTGGTTTCATTTTCCATATTAATTTATACTTTATGAGAAGTCAGACGATGCATTTTTTTAAGACTCTTGGAAAGTGAAGCTCCTGTGCTCAAGTTGTGTAACTTAGTTACTGTTGCCTTACTGAATTATTAACTGCTGTAATGTTCCCTGCATTAAATCTGCTGTTTTCCCCTCCATTTTAATTACTTGAAACTTTTACTTAGGTGTGTGGGCAGTCTGAGAGATAGTAGTGATTATCCCGTGGAAAAGGATAAGCTACTGCTGTTTCTAGAAAGCTAGCATTATTGGCTGAAGCTAAAGGCTGTTTTTCATTGTTTGATTTCTTAGATGAGCTATATTGCACTAAGTTGTGCTTCACACAGAGCCACACAAATTTGTGTCCAATAGATGCAGACACTTCAGCTGAAGTTTTACTATTAGAGACTAGGTAAAGCCATACCCAGTTGCAGGCTGCACTAAGACCCTACACTTCACTTCAGGACCAAATTAAATTGCTTTAGATACTTCTTTAGTTAGAGTCTTACCTAATATTTAGTACAGTAAAATGTTTGCAGTGTAATAACTAATGTTCATTATACTGCCCTCATAAAAATGTATTCAAGTAAGTCATATACTGTATAGTAAGTCATAAAACCCATATTTCTATACTGTTGGACTAAATGGAAGATCAGCCAATTTGTTTTCCCTTAATTGCCAGTCTCATACCACTTGGTCTATTCAGGCAATGTAACAATTGCCTGATGCTCATAGAAAATGAACTATTTATCTCATCACAAACAACTTATTGAGAGATGGAAATATTTAGCTAAGAGGCATCCCTCTCACATATGAACACATTTTGTGATCATCTCACGCCTTCACAGCACTCTTCTCAAATACCTGGAAAATTTTTCTTATGCTGAGACTGTAAGAAACATAACTTCCTGTGCCTCCAAGGTTAAACAAGACTCTGACTCAGCTGAAAACAAACAGCACAACACATACTACCATATCTGTATCAGAGAGTTATCAGGAAAAAAAAATAAAACATCCAGAAACCCTGCATACAGAAATGTTCTCCTAATAAAAATGTACTGGTGAGATGGTTGACTTCATAGTCAGGCAGTCAGACTCTCCTCTCACAAGGTTGGAGAAAAGTAGCATGATGTGAGTTGTGTTTCAAGTGCCAAGATCTCTGACATTGCAAGATCCCTCAAAATGAACAAATATGGCTGAGACATGGTGGTGGTGGTCCATTTGGGTGCAAATGACCAAGCACGTAAAACCCTGAAAGATATGCCAAGAAACTCTTCTGAGCTCTCCATGCATGTCACATGCATGAAAGACCCTGGCATTGAGTAGAATCCATCCTTCTCCAGGAATAATGCTGAGGTACAAAGAAAAGATGATGGTTTTCAACATTTTACTGAATAAATGATGTCATTAAAAGGGGAACCACAGTGTGTCAGCTTGTGATGAGTTGCTACACAGCCCTACTAGCTTCACCACAGATGGCTTGCTCCTTTCATACCAAGACTTCCACATACTACTGCCCCTTAATGTTTTTTGTAGGTAGAGTTCAATTAATGCATCTCCAAACCTTTAAAGTAAAAAACGCAAGAACCAGAGGTAATTGCCATTCAGTGCCAGCAGTCTAAATAAATTGCCAGACCTTGAAGCTGTCCTGCATTTGGCGCACATTCATATGTGTGTTACTGAAATTTTATTGAAAAGTTCAGAAATCACTTCCTCTAAATGTGAGTTTGCACCTACTATACCTTTCAACCGAATGGGAACTGAGGTGAAGTATCTGTATTTATTAAAGACCATATTACCTTGAGGCATATTTCTAGAAACTCACATACTGAACTTATTGAGTTACAAATGACATTAAATAAAACCAAATATCAGATACCATAATACAGGACCCTCTCAATTCCCCCTGAAAAGTACATTGGATTCCTAAATATACTGGATGAAATTTGAGTATACAAGAACTCCATCCTGGGAGATTTTAACTACTTGTCAATAAACTGAGCTACTCATAACTCAAATGTAGGTTGTACCCCAAAGTTCCCAGAGCTCATAAACAAGAACTTCCTGGACTATATAATCAAAAAAAAAAAAACAATAGAGCACAAAATATTCTTGAACTGGTCCTTACAAATGTTGCATCTATATGCACTGATATACCCTTCCCCAGATGTTCATCATTACTACTGCTGCAGTAGCCTTTAAGCTATATGAATTGTTTCTTATCCAAGACACAGCTGGCCAGCTTCTAAAAGCTCTAGCTCCCTTCAACACTTCCACTCTGACTGAGGAAGGAAGATCAGCAGTCAGAGTAGAAAATCTTCAGTACTTTCTTGCCACCTCATGAAGAAGCAGCTTAGAGGCTTCACAAAAGCAGCAACCAGACTTTTAGCTCTGTTCTGGTAGATAAGTTCCATTTGAGAGAACCCTTCTACACAGACAATATTTGTTTTTAATGTGTTTATATATCTATATATATGTATACAGATATAGATATAGATGTAGATCTGATGTTGTTCTTTTCATTCTTCCTCAATATTGGGTTATGGATCCGACTCTGCCACATTTTTTAGACTTGGATCCTAGTCTTGAGCTCCTCCCTCTACCCATAATGCCCTACAATCTCTGTAGCTTCCCCAGATCTCGTTTGTCACCTAGCTGGTACGATGTGGATTCCTGGTGTTGTTCTTGGGTGACGGTAAGTCTATTTTTTTGGCTTATAATAGTTATTGCTTTCTTTACTCCTTGTAGTTGTTACTATTAGTTTCCTCCCCTCCCTTTCAGATTCGGAGGCATTAGGGATTAGTTAGTGTATTTACCCTTCCTTCCTGCTTCTCTCTCTCTGCACGTTTGGCGTTTCTGCCTTTCCATTTTTCTCATTTTCCCTCTATCATGAATTGAAAAAAAATGGTAATACTCGTACTTGTATTTTATTTGTAGTTGCTAGTTACAGGGTTGCTGTGTTTTTGAAGTGTGGTTATTTAGTGTGCAGTTAGAGTTAGAGTTAACTTTATAATTAGTTTTTTCTCCTGTATCATATCGGATAAGCAGGATTCAAGGACTGCTTGGAATGTGGGCATAAGATTCCCCATTCTGATGTGCACAGTAAATGCGTACATTGTTTAGGGCCAGATCATCTGTGATTAGATTGTCAGATTTGCAAGAGATTCAACCCCCGAGCCATTGCTGACCACAGGAACAAGCTTATTCTGAAAGGTGCGTCACCTGCTTCATCCTCATCGTCAGGGGCTCAAACCTGCTGAGCTAGCATTACTGGATCTTCAGAACCAAGGAAATGTTCCCATAAGACTTTGACAGCTTTTTCAGAACTTCCGGCTAAATCTGTAAAGACCTGGGATCCAAATTTGGCAGATCAAAAACCCACTTCTGCCTCTTCAAATCCGATAAATACTTCTCATGTGACTGCCTCTCTTAGGCCAACTTCTTCCTCCTCAGATCCAGAGACCTTGGATCTGAGTGTTAGGACTCAAACTCCCAGACTTCACCATCAGGATAGTTTCCCCAACACTGCCCTCAAAACTGCTCTAAACCCCATCCAGACACCAGACCTACTTCAATTGCTTCCTCTAGGTCTTCCAGGAGTCTGCCAGATGTTGATATGGACAGGATGATGGGGAGGTTTCTGAAAACTCAAATCCACAAGGGGTGTTGTCAGCGCCATCCCCAGTTGGATCAGTGAGTGTCTCCACTGCTTTGATCCAGTCTCCTTCTCTGATCTGACAAGCTATTCAGAATCACAGGCTCCTAGGTACTCAAGAGAGTTGGATTCAGATCCGAGGAAGCTCCCATTCTCAACTCCGATGTCTACCCAGACTAAGTCTGCTCTGAGATCGTCTGATCAGAGTGAGCCTCTGATCCAAGATGTCAGTGTCAGATCCAGGGGGAGGGGTTTGCTTCCAGCCTTTTCAGACCTGTCCCTTCCTCTTGGCCCTTTGGCCCTCAACAGCACAGGTTCAATCTTGTCTGGGGACCACAGATCTGGGGTGATTCTCTTCAATGCTTCTTTGATTGCCTCAGCTTTGAGGGAGATGTAGGGAGTTTCTCCTGGTCTATTGGCCTTCCAGATTGTGGAAAGGGCTTTCTCTGCTCACAGAGATCTGACCTATTTTTTGTCTCTGATCATCCCTGTTGTCCTTCACTGGATCTTGGTGCTAAGCCCATCATCCCTGTCCAGAGCCAGTCTGCCTTGAGGAGCTTCCAAGTTCTTCCCTCTGAGGAAGCCCCCCTTTCTTCTGATATCTCCCCTGAACACCCCACAGAGGAGGTTCCTCTGAAGAAAATGCGCAAAAGGAGGCATAGTAAATCCCCAGTGGAGTCACTCAAAGAAGACATGGACTTTGATGAGGGAAAAGGATCCCCACAATCACCACCTGATGATGTCTCCTTTGTAGACCTCTTGTAGAGCTTTAGGCAGAAAGGTAGCTGGTCAGCCCAACCTTCTCCTTTTGAAGAGTCTGTGTAATTGGATGCTTTTGGGATGGGCCCATTTACATCTTGGCAACCCCCCCCGGCAGACGAACTTATTGGCTTAGTCTCCCACCAGTCTTGGAAAGAGCCAGATACTGTCGAAGGAATCTCCAAACACCTGGACCATCCTTCAAAGAGACTCTTACCCACAGCAAGCAGGAAAAATAGACCCTGTCTGCCATTTGGATCAAGTTTTATGCTCTTCAGCGCACTTTTTCCAGAAATCAACGAGGTGGTAATAACACATGGTTTTGAAAATCTCAAGGCTCTTTTCAGGATCAACGTGGGGATTCTTCTGGAGGCAGAGGAGGAAGTTTCAATGGTAGATGCAACCCCAGAGGCAGAGGGGGTCTTCAGAATCATGGCTTCAGAGAACCTTTCTCTGACAAGCCCTATCAGTGCTTTTGAAGCACTTCCCAGCTGTCCATCTCTTGAGGCAGTCAGGGATTGTTGTTCTCTGCACCTAGACACCTGGGCCAATCTGACAATAAATGTATGGGTGCAAAGCTCAGGTTATTACATTCCCTTTTCCCTTCTGCCTCCCATAGAACAAAAGAAACTCCCTGATATTCCACCCAGTCAGAGGGAGCATAAAGTACTTGAAATTCAAAAGTTATTGCAAAAAAGAGTCATCCAAGAGGTCTGCACTGAACAAAGAGGATTCTGAACTTACTCCAGCTTCTTTTCAGAGCCATAGAAAACAGGGGACCTGAGACCCATTCTAGATCTGAGCAATCTAAATCAACATGTAAAGAAGTAAGTTCTAGATGTTTATGGTTCAGTCCATTCTACCACTGTTGCACAAGGGCAATTGGATGTGCTCGATAGACCTTCAGGACACGTACTATCACATCAAAATTGACAGATACTCCAGAAATCGTTTGCACTTCAGGTTGGAAGCCAGTCATTACCAGTTCAGAGCTCTGCCCATTGGACTCACCACAGCCCCCAGGGTGTTTACCAAATGCATGGCACTAGTGGCAGCTCTCCTGAGACTGAAAGGATTCCATGTGTTTCTGTATTTGGATGACTGGCTTTTCACTGCTCCAACCTGACATCAACTACTTCAGGCCAGGGACTATTTGTTCCAGATCTTCAGCTAGCTGGGTATTACCATAAATCTTGCCAAATTGAACCTCTCCCAATTTGGAGCTTGGAATTCATCGGTGTTGTTCTGGATGCAGCATACCAGATAGCTTCTTTGACTCCTCATTGCATAGTGTCCTTGAGACCAAGTACAGGAAATAATTTCTTTACCGTCTCCCTCAGTGAGATTGATGCTTCAGGCTCTTGGCACTATGTAGGCTGCCATTGTCCTAGTGCCCCTAGCAAGGTTCTTTATGCGAGTTCTCCAATGAACCATGGCTGTTCAGTTGTCTATTCTTTAGCAACAATTATCTGTTCCTATCATGTTGAGTCTGATTTGCAGATGTCAACTTCAATGGTGGACTCATTCAGACGTTCTATTCCTGAGCAGGACGTTCCTTCCTCCTCCCCCCATGGCCACAGTGACCAGGGATGCTTCCCAGCCATAGTTCGGGACATTTCAAAGGAAAGATGGTTCAAGGCAAGTGGTTAATTGCATATCAATGTCCTAAAGATGAGAGCAGTTCTTCTAACACTGCAAGCCTTTCAGGACAGCCTCCCCTGTGGGATAATTGCTATACACACTGACAACATGTCAGTAGTCTGGTATATCAACAAACAAGAAGGAACCCATTCTTACCTGTTATGCAGAGAGGCCATGAAGGTCTGGGAATGGGTGATCTCTTCAGACCACTTTCTAGTTGCAACACATATACCGGGGAAAACCAATGTTCTTGCAGATAAACTCACAGGTCCATTCTGTTGCCTCAAAAGTGGTCCCTCAATCAGTCAGTGGCAAATCTGATTTTCAGCCATTGGGGCTGCTAACCTTGCTTTCCCCAAAAACAACAAGTGTAGCAAGTAATTTGCCCTGATCCTCCCTCTAGGGGAGTCCCCAAGGGATGCTCTAGTTCACCATTGGCCCTCCAGTCTCCTTGATGCTTATCACCCTCTACCATTGATCCCAAACTCTTTGAACCAGCTAATGAGTGTGAAATGAAATTCCTTTTGTAAAAAAAAACATCTTGCTGGTAGCTGTTACTTCAGCAAGAAGAGTTATTTCTGAATTTCAGGCCTTATCATCGAAACCACCTTACATAATTTTTCACAAAAATAGAGATTTGAAGTAGGTGACTTCATTTGATCATCAACCTGTGGGTTTTGGAACTGAATCAGATCCAAGGCGGCAGCTTTACCAACATCTAATCTCAGCTTTCTTTTGCTGCAGTTTTGCCAAGCAGAGTGGTCTCAGAGCTCCAGGTAGGTGCTTTTTTGGATAGTTTTTGGTTGCTTGTATTGCTGGTAGCGACAGGTAGGTTCCATTCCCTTGCTTAACCTCCCCTTTGGTTTGCATCGTTTTTCTTTTTTTTTTTTTCAAAAAAAAAAAAAAAGTAGAAAAGTTTAGCATAGTACTTAGTAGGATTGCTAATCAGTAGACGTGAGTGTGTGTGTGGCAGGCATGTTAGGGCTTTGTGCCTTTTGCGTTAATGTTGTTAAAAAATGGCAGATCAGCAGTCAGAGCTGGTTTTCAGGAAATGCACAGAGTGTGGCCATAAGTTATATCCGGCTGATAGCTAAACTGTGTGTGTGATGTCTTTGGGGGCCTCCCATATTTTGACAGAATGCTTGATTTGTGCTGGGTTTAACCCCAGGGCCCTGAAGGATCGCAGGGCAAAACTAATCCTTAAAGGACTTCTTCCTGCTATGGAGGTGGCTGTCTCCACTTCTCTTGCTGTCATGGCTGTGACTGCTTCTTCCTCAGCTACAATCTCTTCCCCTCCCTCCCCAGGCTGGGACTCAAACTCCTGTTTATAGGTCTGCTGATAGGGAGCATAGGAAAATGAAGGTAAAAGATAAAGGAAAAGGAGAGACAAGGGGAGGAAGAGATTCCCAGACCAATCAGATCCGGTGGGTCCTCCTCCGAAGCAACAGTTAGTAGACCAGTTTCTCCTCACCTCCGCTCACCCATATTCTCACCAGAGGAGCCTAGACCTTTTTCCAGAGCCTCTGCACATTGACCCTCCCATTCGGCGTCGGTGGCCTCGTCACGTTCCACCAAAAGTTTGAGTGAGGCAGACATGGAGAAAATGATGTGAAGTTTTATTCACACCCATATTCAGATGGGGGTTTTGCTAGCCCCCTCTCTCTCTGGAGGGAGGAGTTTGCTTCCCTTTTTTGCCTCAATATTTCCTTCTCCGGTTTGACCCCTGGTGTCAGAGTTTATGGATCCGAGGGCTTCCGGAGTCGGGGAGTCAGTGCCGATGGTACCGAGTACCTCAATGCTGGCCGTTACCTTGAGCTCGTCAGACCCAACTAGTTCGGACCCGAGCAGCTCTAGGAGCCGAAGCCTGGGAATTGGATTTGAGGGGTTGGGCTTTTCTCCTTTGGCACTAACTTTATCGGGTCAGGACTCTCAATGGCGGGCTCGGCTCCTATCCCCCATTGGATCTGGGGAGACCACCTTCCTTATTAGTTTCCTGGGAGGCTTGCTCTCCCTCAGCTTTTGATGTGGTGGAAAGGGTTCCCTCCAGTGGATCGCAGCCCCTGACCATCTCCTCAGCCTCCACCCTGACTCCCTCTCCTCTGGGTGCGTCTTCAGCCATTTTGCCCATGCAGGGACAGTCTGTGCTCGATGTGTCCCAGACTGTTCCCCTCGAGGAACCACAGGTAGTTTGCGAGCCTTCTCCAGAGAGCCCCACCAAAGAGGTTCCTCGCAAATGAACATGCAAAAGGAGGCACTTGGACTCCTCTCCAGAGTCCTTCACCAAGGACACTGATTTGGAGGAATTGGAAGGTTCCCCCAGATCACCCCCCCCGACGATGTCTCCTTTGGAGATATCATGGAACTCCTGCAGCAGCGGGGGGTTGGTCTGTCCTCAAACCTTCCTTGGATGAGTCAGTGTTTCTGGAGGCCTTCGGCACGGGCCCGTCCTACCTCTTGGTTGTCCACCCCTGTGGATCCCTTGGTGGATCTTATTACTGCCCGGGCATGGAAAGAACTGGACACCATGGAGCCAATCCTGAAGTGTCCTGACAAGATTTTGAGTCCTCCTGCAGACAGACCCAGTTGGAACAAGGGGTTCCCAGTGGACGCCATAGTGGTAGTGGCCACCATTAAGAAAGAACTAGCCCAGGAAAGTTCTACGGTTCATTCCCCCGACCGAGTGTCCAGGATGATGGATCATCTAGGAAAGCGGACTTATGCCCCAGTCACCTTTTCTGTAAGGGTGCTGAATTATTTGGCCCACGTCACTCGATTGCAGTGTGACCTGGTCAAGGATCTAACTGAGTCACCCCCGGAGTCCATGTCGCCGGAGGATAAGCGCATGTTCTCCATGCGAATGGCCACTCTTAAAGCGGTTTCTAACACATCCAGGCATCTCCTTTTGCATGCCACTGAAGGAGCGACAAGGGCAGCTGGGTCCAGCATTGCCATGAGGCAACACGCCTGGCTCAGACTATGTCAGTTCACCGAACCCTTTAAGGCGTCTTTCTTGAATGCCCCTTATGATGGTTCTTCCTTGTTCGGGAAGATGGTTCGCGACACATTGGTCCTGAGTGAAATGGACGGGAAGACATTGTAGAAAAGCTGCTAAGGAAACCAGTCATCCAGCCCATCCCCTGAGATCAGCCTGGATCAGGCATCTATTCCAGGTTCCTTTTGGTGCCAAAAAAGACCAGGGACCTAAGGCCTCTTCTGGACCTTTCCACCCTAAAGCTGTCAGTTGCCAAAAAGAAGTTCCGGATGGTCACTTTACAACCCATCCTGCCCTTCCTGCAGGAGAATGACTGGATGTGCTCAATTGATCTCCAGGATGCGTACTACCGTATAAAGATGCACAGATGCTCCCGGGGGTTCTTCTGGTTTCAGCTAGGGACCAATCACTATGAATTTTGAGCCCTACCCGTTGGTCTCACCACAGCCCCCAGGGTGTTCACCAAGGTCATGGCAGTAGTAGCAGCTCACCTGAAGTTTCAAGTATACAGGTCTAACTGTACCTGGACAATTGGCTCCTTGCTGCTCCCACCAGGCATGTACTTTATTAGGCCAGAGATTATTTCCTGAAACTGTCATACTTTCTGGGAATTAAAATCAACAGATCTAAGTCTTCTCTAAACTCAGTTCAGATCTTAGACTACATTAGAGTGAGGATAGATATGAGGCAAATTAGGGTTTTTCTAACTCCGGAGAGAGTTCGAAACCTACAACTCCATGCATCTGTGATCTTTCAGATTCATCTTCCTACAGCCGAGGTCGGTTTATGAGCCCTAGGTTCTATGTCAGCTACCATTACTCTTCTCCCCTGCGCTCATCTGCATATGTGAGTACTATAGTGGACACTCGCAGTCCAGTGGTCGTTATTAGATCTGCCGTTGCCACATCCAATTCACATAAGCGATGCTTGCAGGAAGTCCCTCTGGTGGATACACTCCTCGGAACTAGTCAAGGGATAAACATTTATTGCAGCCCCTCCCCAAGCCATGGTGACCACAGATGCCTCCCAACTAGGGTGGGAGGGGGCATTGCTCGGGCAGGACAGTATAAGGCGCATGGTCCCTGAACGAGACCAAATTGCATATCAGTGTTCTAGAGATGGCAGTTTTGTTAGCGTTGCAGGCCCTTCTTGCCTTTCTCCCTCTGGGAACTATTGCAATTCAGACAGACAACATGCCAGTGGTCTGGTACATCAACAAGCAGGGAGGAACCAGATCTTACCCTCTTTGTCATGAGCCCATGAGAGTGTGGGAATGGGCGATCTCCACCAGCTGTTTTCTGATAGCAACATACATTCCGAGTCGATCCAATATTCTGGAAGACAAACTGAGCAGGACTATCCTGATGCCTTACGAGTGGTTTCTGAATCTTTCTGTAGGGGAGCAGATCTTCCTCGAGTGGGGTCGGCCTTGCTGCGATCTCTTCACATCTCCTTCCAATGCAAAGTTGTCTGTCTGAATTGCAATAGTTCCCAGTAGTTTGTCTTCCAGATATACCCCAGGGATTACTTCAGCGTCACTGCTTGACAGAGGTACAGCAAAATGATATGAACCTAAGTTCTTTGCTCTGATTCCCCCACAGGGGGAATCCCCCAGGGACGCTCTGGTCCATGCTTGGCCTCCCGGTCTTCTCTATGCTTACCCCCCTTTACCTCTCATGACAAAATTCCTTCAGAAGACTCACAGGTTGGGGAGCAAAGTAATCCTCATCACCCCATTCTGGCCTTGCCAAGTCTGGTTTCCCTTCCTTTGGTCTCATCTGATAGTTCTTCCATGGATCTTGGATCTGATACGAGATCTCATCTCACACCCATCGAGGGTCCCTCATCCAGACCTGGACAGTCTGAAGCTCACTGCTTGGCTGCTCCAGTTCCCATAATTGCTAGGAGTCCTGGTCTATCCTCTCCGGTCAAGACTATTCTAGTGGCAGCTCATAAATTGTCCACCAGAAAACTATACCATAGCAAATGGAAGTGTTCCTCTCTCTGGGCTTTGCAAAGGGATTTGGATCCTTTCACAGCTCCTGTCCCAGCAGTCCTCGAGTTCTTGGCTTACATTTTCCAGCAGGGCGCTAGCTCTTCTACAGTAAAAGTTCAACTGACTGCTATTTCCAATTTCCATATAGGTGAGAACATGGCCTCATTAACTTCCTCCAGACTTTGCAAAACTTTTATTAAGGGTACCTTTCTTTTAAGACCCCCAGTTAAATATTCTACTCCTCCCTGGGATCTTACCCTAGTCTTACAAGCTCTGATTGCTTTTCAGCCGGCTGCTTCTGTGGATCTACAATTTTTGTGTTGGAAGACAGCCTTCCTGGGGGCTATTACCTCAGCTAGGAGAGTGTCAGAACTCCAGGCACCATCTGTCAAAAGCTCCAGATATGATTTTCCATAAAGACAGGGTTTCACTTCGTACTAATACTTTTTTTCCAAACCTAGCCTTTGAAACAAATATCAATCAAACAGTAAATTTACCCATTTTCTTTCCAAATGTTCAGAATAGGGGTGAATATTAGTTGCATTTATTAGATGTACATAGACAGCTATGTTTCTACTTACACAGGATTAAGGTCTTTTGCAAGTCTGACCAGTTGTTTGGGTCTTTTTCTATACCTTTTCTGGGCAAACCGGTTTCTAAGGTAACCATTGCCAGATGGATTTCTCTTTGAATCCTTCTGGTTTACAAAGACAGAGGCATGTCTCTTTCAGGTAGGATTAATGCCCATTCTACCAGGTCCATGGCTACATCAGGGGCCTTTTGTGCAAGGGTGTCTCTGGATGATATTTGTTCAGCAGCTACTTGGTCCTCATCTCACACTTTAATTTCCCATTATAAGTTGGACATGATATCTAGGGGGAGAGCATCCTTTGGCTCCGTGGTGCTCCAAAATATCCTTCCATGAGGGCCACCCAAGAGTTTTGTAGCTGGGGACTCTGTCCCACAGGTTGATGATCAAATGAAGTCAACTACTTCAGATAAAGAAGTTATGTACAAACCATAACATTCCATCTGAATAGTTGGACTTCATTTGTCATCATCCTTCCCTCCCTCCTTCCCCCTGACCTTCTCATTATGTTATTACCTTGGTAGGCAGGAGAGTGCACCTTTGCGGCTCTCCTGTTCCTTATTGTTGGTGAGGTATATCGGATCGGGTTTTTTATGTGTATGGTATTGCAAACCCGATCTGAGGGAAGGAAGAAGATGGAGGGGTACTGTGGGTAAGGGTAGGAGCTTTGAGCTCATATCAGATGCTGGTGAAGCTGCAGTCTCAGATCCGATCTGGATCCCAAACCCACAGGTTGAAGACAAGTTCAACTACTCAGATGGAACGTTATGGTGAGTACATAACTTCTTTTTTCTCTCCATACCAATCCATCCTTTGACTTAAGTAGCCACAGACACTAATATAAACCAGTCTATACAGTTGCCAGTGGTCTTTCTGAATTTTTCCTAAGAAGAGAGAATATATTTTGCATTTGCTTGATGTTCATAGACAACTGTGGTTCTGCCTCCATAGAACAAAGCAGTGCAGAAAGTCTGATGAACTATTTGTTTCTTTCTCACCTAGCCTTCTAAGTCGCACAGTTTCCAAAGTCATGTTGGCTAAGTGAATTACTGATTGTATCTCACTAATTTATTCAAAAAACAAATTGAAATTGACTGTTCTGCTAAAGCCCATTGTACTAGATCTATGGCTACATCATCAGCTTTCTGCTCAAGAGCATCGATTGATATTTGTGCTGTAACCACTTGGTCAAAGACTCATACCTTTGTGACACATTATAAATTGGTACAAGTAGACAAAAAACACCAGCACCAAACACAATGAAAAGCACAAAACCAGTAAGGTTAATACATAAGTATTTTTATTTAATCCATAAGGTAATATACATCCCAGACTGGTTTCAGCCAACAGCATTTCCTCAGTGGGAACAAAAGTAGTTACTGATGTGAAGTGACACACATACATATATAGGGTGAACCATCCAATAGGATTCTTCCCAAAATCCAAATTGTCTCCTATATGAAAAATAAAAAAAAGATAAGACTACATTAATAATGACAGTATAAAGTTCTAATGAATTCAAATTTCACAAATCTAATTTTGTCCCACCCATGAACCGAAATGTAGCTGTTTTCCAGCAGGCAGTACTCAGGGACATACATTTTAAGCTAGATCAGTTTGTCCCTCTTAAACACAATTTATCTACCAATGAACAACAGGCATTGCAACAACTAAGAGATAACAAAAACATTGCCATTACCCAGGCTGATAAAGGTGGGGCCATAGTTATCATGGATACAGATTATTATCTGGGGGGAGGGAAATGGACAATTGTCCAACCCTTCCCATTACATGAAGATGCCTATTGACCCCACACCGAATTTCAAGCAGGAAATTGATGAGTTCTTGGATCTGACTATCTCAGAAGGTATAATTTCTGATATGGTAAAGACACATCTTACGGTAAATGATCCTCAGAAACAAACGTTACATCTTTTGCCTAAAATACATAATGCCTTAGTAAACCCCCTGGAAGACCGATTGTTTCGGGTATGGGTCCTTTGACCGAACCACTATCTGAGTTCCTAACATTGTATCTCAAACCACTTCTTGGCTTTATTCGTGCCAGAATACAGGACACTACACAATGTCTACAAATAATTTCTGACAGGCAACTGGAACCTGACTGGCTATTATGCACTCTGGATGTCAAAGCCTTATATACCAATATACCACACTGGGCTGGATTGGAAGCCCTTAATCAATTAATCGAATATCAATAAAAAACTAGGATCACTGTATAGAATAAAAGCCTTTCTAACCCCTCCAGCCAGGATTGCCAAAGCCCGCACCCACCTAATCTCAACACTTCTATATGCCTCCCCCCTTTTCTCTAATCTAAACAAGTCGGTCCTGTATAGATTGTCATCCTGTTACAGTCACATTGCCAGGTTTGCCACTGGCCTGCCATTTAGAACACACCACTGCATTAACCTCAAACAGCTTGGGTGGCTGGAACTTTCCAGTCTAATCCAATACAACCTTCTGACTATAGCTAAAAAAATTTCTCTATAATCCAGATAATACACCATCTCTAAGGAATATTATCACCCCTCATACCAATCAGAGACTGCTTAGATCCTCAAACAAGTTACTAATTCAGACAAAATTAATAAAACAGCTGGGGATGCCCTCTTTGCAAACTTTGTAGGCAGAGTTTGGAATCTCCTTCCAGCCGACATTACTTTGCTGTCCTCCCTTTGCCAATTTAAAGCCAAACTCAGACAACATCTGGCACTAAACTTGCTTTGCCACTGTAACAAGCCTGGTTAACTCTGCTTATAAATGTATATAATACATTACTTTCTGCCTACTATTAATGTATTTCCCTGACTTAAACCACGGATAACTATACCTGTGAACTTGCCTAACTCATGTTTTTTCATGTATCCTCTGTAAATAACTTACCTGTAATTATGTTATATTTTTGACTCTGACTACCTTGGAGCTTTTCTCCCCAGGCCTCCGCTGAAAATGGACATGTATCCAGTTGGACTATTCCGGTCAACAAATGTAAAATTAAATAAATAAATAAATCTTAACTTTAAGGCAAGAATGTCCTAAAGATTTTCCACTCTGCTGATTTTTTCTTCTCAGGGATGACCAATCACCAGTCACAATGGGAGTGAGTTCTTGGAATGTGGCTGGTTGTTGTGTCTTGGGAAGACACAACCCATATAGCATAAAGGCTACTGCAGAGTGAAGAATTTGAACATCTGTTGTTTAGGGTAAGTGCAACTTACACAACTATACTTAACTGGTAACCTTCTCCTTCAAAATCCCAAGCTATCAGATGTAAATATCACAGTATTCAAAGAATTCTAAAGTACTAACCTGTTACAATTCTAATATGAAGTCTCAAAACTCAAGTGTAACTGTAACGCCCAGAATGTTGACATTTTGCACTCATCTAGATAAATGTATTAACCTGACATTCCCTACCAGAACTCAACAAAAGGGGAAGTTCAATAGCAAATCAGCCCAGTGGTGCACATGCATTAATAAACAGTGCAATAAAAGAAAAAAGAATCTTAGAATACATAGTAAAAATAAACCCTGCAAATCAAGGTTAACAAAATAAAATCAAAGGTACTGAAAAATGTCATTAGAAAAATAGACATCCCATGAACTTAGACTAGTATTTTAAGTTAAGAATAACTGTACATGTTCATCATATTGATCACTGCTGCAGTAACCTTAGCTATATAGGTTATATCCTGCCAAGGATATAATAGTTGACTAGCTTCCAAAGCTTCAGGGTACCTTTCATGTGCCCAAACTGAACTGAACTGAGCTGAGCTGACTAAAAGACAAGTCTGGTAGTGAAGCCCTTCAGAGCTTTCCTGCAACTAAAGAGTACAATCCTCAGATTTAGAGGATCGACGGTCAGTTTGTGCTGTTCCTTTGGTTGGCAAATAAGTTTCTTTGGGGAAAAATATTCCATTTTAAAAATTATTTAACACTTTCCTGTTCAAGAAAGTTATTTTAAAAACAGGTGTTTGTGTTTTAATGGTTTGTCACAAGACAGTATTGTACTTTTAAATGAGCCCCTTCATCTTCCTATCCAGATTCAGAATCTTGAATATCTTCAGGAAAGGATGACTCCCTATTTCTTTTGCCAGAAACTATTTATAACAAGGATCAAAAGTCTGAATTAAACTCCAAGCCAGACCCAGTAAACTACTCCTGTCCAAGGAGAGTTGAGGAGGAGTAGATAACGTTTAGTTTAATTTGACAGGAAAATTTGTCCATAAGTGTTATTAATGGCAAAAGCAGATTCCTTAGAGATGGACAAAACATTCTGACAAAACAGGGACGCCTACCCAGTACCCGTTTCCAGGACTGGCAAGAGTGTTTCTCCCTTGCTCATTAAGGGGACCCCAACAGCTGCAGAGGACGTGACTAGCCCCAGTGCATAGTGGCTGTAGGTGCTGCGCCCAAGGGATCCAGGGTAAAAGATGAGTGATCTGAGGTACTATTAATGGCTACTAAAACTCTATCTACGCCTCCTCAAATTTCCTTGGACATGAGTATTTGACTGGGTCTGTCTCAGAGTTTACTGAAGGCTATTGATCCTCTTATAAAGTAGTTTCTGGTATAAGAAAGGGATTCCTCATTTCCAGAAGAAATTCAAAATTCTGAATCTGGACGGGAACATGAAAGGACAGATACAGGCTTTTCTCATCCAATTTCTGATTCAGACTGAACAGGAGAGCTCAGTTACTGTTTTTCCCCTTGGGTTTCTGTTTCGCTGAGAGTTTTTCCAGAGTGTGCCAGTGTTTTCAGTTGGAAAACACTGAAGTTTCTCGGTCCCTCAGAAAATACTATGAACTGTTACAGAAAGAATTCCCAGAACTTTCACCCATTCATCCAGTTTTGTCAGCTTGGAGAATCTGTGTGTATTACTGCCTGCACTTTTCCTAATATTCAGCCAGCTGCCCTTGAAAAGGCAGATAGGATGCATAAAGTTCTTGTCTTTTACATTTTTATACACTCTTCGCAAACCTGTCTCAACAGCTACAGAATTAGTTGATCCTACTGCTGCTAAATATTTAGTTAATTCCAGTCCTGCTCTTTCTGATAAGGGAAGATTATTGATAAGTGTGGGAAAAAAGTATATACTTCTACATCTTCAATTTTCAAAATTTTGAATTGTCGGGCTCATATGTTAAAAGTTTGTTTTAACTAATTGTGAATGCCTAAGGAATGTTTTGTCTGCAGTTTCTTCTTTTGAGGAAAAATCTTTGTGCAAATGACTGCTCATTATTTATAGTGTGTGTGTGTGTGTGTGTGTGTGTGTGTGTGTGTGTGTGTGTGTGTGTGTGTGTGTGTGTGTGAGAGAGACTCATTTGATACTTCTTCCAGGGTTATGGCCATTGGTGCTGTTTTCAGGAGGTTTACATTCTCCTTTGGATAGAGATTTAGTTTTTAGCCTCTCTGCTGCAGAGGATATCAAAAAAGTGTGATGAAAATGGTAAGTTGATTCAGGGAATCTCTGATTTGTCAGCCCTCTTTTTCTAAATTTTCTAAGGGGTCTCTAACCCCTCATCTAATTTTGGCAAAAAACGAAACAGTCTCAACAAAATGCAGGTAAACAGATGTGGACAGTCCAACAAGTCAGAATGACTATTTAATGGACCTTGTCTCACCCTTCACTCCCCCTTCTAACATGACAGCTCAGTTTCCTAGCCAGAAAGCCTGCATCTCCAATTTTCTCTTTCGCAACAGATAGTTTGATAAATGTGGTCTGAAGATCATTCACCAAGGTTACAGATGGCAGAGTGAGGAAATTCCCCCTTTCTGGGGGTGGTGGTGGTAGTGGTGGTGGTTATGCATCATCCAGCAGACAACAATGTTTTATTTCTACCTGTACTATATCATATGATGTCCCAGGGAGTGATCAAACTAGTTCCTCCTTCCCAGGTCAGGAAATGTTTTTATTCAAGGATGTTTTTAGTGCCAAAGAAAGAAATGCTTGGAAACCAGTTCTGGATCTTTCTTTCCTAAACCTGTTAGTGATAGTGCCCAAGTTCAAAATGATATCAGTTTACAACGCATTCAAGTTACCGTGGTAACACTATATTTAAAAGATGCTTATCACTTCTGTATTCATCCAGACTTTAGGGGGTTTCTAAGGTTTTGTATGTCTGGATCGCATTATTAGTTTTGTGCCTTTCCTTTGGACTGTGCACCAAGAGTGCTCACAAAATGTCTGTGTCAAGTTATAGCTCATTGGAGGCTACAGGGTATCCACATTTGTCCATATTTACACAACTTGCTTATCTTTGCGGAGTCTTTTTCAAAGTGTCAAGAATCTCTGACTTGCATGAGATCTCTTACACAACCTGGGGCTCCAAGAGAACATTCAACAGACTTTTTTTACTCATTCTCACAGCTAGATACCTCAGTTCAAAGAACTTGTCTTCCACAGGGTAAAATAGACCTATATCTGGCAAGATTCCATATTTGAAAGCTACAGTGGTATATGAAGTCTCTTTGGTCCCAGCACCAATATCCTTTTTCTTTTCAGATCACAATGCTGGGGTTTGTCAGAAGAGAAATCACATGATGTAGACAGCAAATGTCCTTAAATCCAGGTCTTCCATTTTTCTCTCCTTGTTCCAAAGCAGTCAGTAACCACAGAGACTTAGAGCATTACCTGGGAGCAGTTTCTGCAGGAATGCAAGTGGAAGGTGTGAGGGATAGCAAAGACAGACACAGGCACATAATATAAAAGAGATGTTTGTGCTGATCAAGGCATACAACTTTCTGAATAATCTTTGGTTCCAGGTAGCTCTTCAAGTTGTTACAGACAATAACACAGTTATGTAGTACATAGCTTCCCAGCACAATCTCACTCTACAGGCATCCTGCATTCTGTCAGAACAAAACTGTGGGCAAACAAACTGAGCAGAAGAAGGACAGACCTTCCCAAATAGTAACGAGATGAGGGGGTCTTCCAAGATTTGATCCTTCTGTGGGGAGTTCCTCAAGTAGGTCTTTTTGCCTCCTCTCTGAACAATCATCTTGCAAGATTCTGCATCAGGACTCCATGCAAGAAGACCTTGAAGACAGATGCATTTTATCTTCTTTTCCTTGGACAGGAATGCTCCTGTATGCTTTTCTACCCTTTTCACCAATATCCAGGGTACTTTTTTATATTCAGAAGGAATTCCCCAAAGATCATTGTGGTTGCTCCCTTCTGGCCCAGGCAACAGTAGTTCTCCCTTATTTTAGAAATGGCCTGAGGCAGTTAAAGCAAGCTTCCTTACAGAATGAATCTACTTACACAAGATTAGGGGTGTTTGATATACCCCGACCCTAGTCAACTTCAGCTGACTGCATGGATGATGGAGGTCTTAATTTCCTTTGGGCTCCTGTTTACTGAGGATGTACAGCAGGTACTACTGGAGGCAGGAAAGCCCCCTACTAGAAAACCATATATTAGCAAATGGAAAAGGTTTTCTTCTAGTTGGTGCTAACAGCATAACCCTCACCCATTCAGGGTTAGTTGTTCTCTCTTTTTTCAATATGTGTGAGTTGCTATCTTATGGCATTCCATACCCCTCCATCAAGGTTCATTTATTAGCCATTTCAGCGTATGGATTCTCATCTTTCAGTGCATTTTTATGTCAAAATATTTTGAAAGGAGTTTTGCATAAGAGGCCTCCAAGACAACTGGTGGCCCCACCTTGAGATCTTAATTTTGTGTTAGAGAACTTAACACTTTCTCCATTTGAACCAGCTGACGTGAGGTTCTTACCATGGAAAATGGTTTTACTGATTGCTTTAACTTCTGCAAGAAGGGTAACTGAGTTGCAAGCTGTTGTCATGAGTCAGTTTCCCATGGGGTCAGGGTTGAGAACTAATCCTTTTTTTTAAAACACCTTTACTGAATTATCACTTGTGACACAATCACATTTATATTTATATAAAAGTAATCAAACTGTATTAACAAGTTAAATTAACAAACATTATGCTTCACATATATTGCTATATATCATAACATAAGCAACATTAGTTTCTGCCCACTTTTTTAAACAAGAAACATCTTTATTAAACCATTACTTATGACATAAGGAATCATAAATTTATATAAATGAAAAAAAAACACACCAACACAATCCTACTTGCAAGCATTTTGCACCACAAACCATACTGACATTCCCAGTTGCAAACATTATACATCACTTATCTACCCAGTCATTTTCAGTCAAACATTACATAGATCATATAAGTCCTGCTTTCTTTTAAACCTCATTCCTCCCCTGTATGAGTCGTTCCCACAATTCACATTTTTTCCTGTGTAGTTTGCTCCTACCTTTTTCTAAATATCTCAATTCAATTTGCTTTAGTTCTGTTATTATGTTCACTACTTCTAATGTAGTTGGTTTAGATTTTGATTTACATTTTCTAGTAATTGCTTTTTTTGGCAGCCACCATAATTAAAGACAAGAAGGCTTTACCATGTCTAGGCAATTCCAGTTCAATATCATATCTCAGAAGAATCATCTCCCTCGTCACATCAATCTGTCCACCCTGTATCCCACAGGGAATCCATAAAGTCTGTCAACTCACTGCATTCCCAGAAAATATGTTCCCAATTACCTTTTTCTTCCCTGTCACATCTCCAGCATTTGTTGTCTATCTGAGGAAAATTTTCTAGAGCCTGCTTGGGGTATAACAATATCTGTATAAACATTTACAAGCAAAATTCCTAAATCTTCTAGGTTTTGTTGCATATTTGGGAGACATACATATATCCTTACATCGTTTCTTTGAGAATTGCTTATCCAATCTCTCTTCCCAATCCTTTCTAACCTCCTCTGATTGATTCTTATAGTTATCATGGAATATTTTATATGCTGTTCTAATTATTCCTTTTTTAATGGCAGCTTCTGTTCTAGATTCTACTAAAAGCTCTACACGTGCTGGTCTTTTGTTTAGGACCCCCTTATATCTTTCTCTTTGCCTATACTCTGATGTCAATCCCTGATAAGGAATGTAATCTCTAACCTGCAGTCCAAATAAATTATTGGCATCTATCCATTCTATCATCTTTCCTATTCTAGTTATTTGCTCCCAATACCTTGGTTATTTTGCCAGTTTTCTCCAGTAAATTCCAGCCCTCTCTTGCCTATTGTCTATATCCCTAATTGCAGTCATCCTTATTGGCAGAATCTCCTTTCTCCATTAGTTCTTATATTACTCTCTGCTACTTTATGGATATAATACTCTGTGTGATTATTGTTACTCTGCTTAAAGGTCTGCATCCAAAGTCCCAGTCTCTCTTTGTTTCTTGAGCTTACCCACTGTTTCATCATCATCCATTTCCACTTTGAATTATAGTTTTCTGCTTGTGCTGTGTATAGTAACCTTAATTGTGTAGCTCTGAAATGCCCCTTCAAATTGGGTAATCCCAATCTGCCCTGTTCTACTGGAAGAATCAACTTATCCCACTTGACTCTTGCCATCTTCCCTTCCAAGATAAAGTTCTTCAGCTGTTTAATAATTGCTATCCACAACTTCTCATATGGTTGACTGGTTAAAATATGCCTGACCTGTGTATAAGACTAAAGGGACTAAAAACATTTTGACTGCTTGGATTTTACTATCCATATCCATATAACAAAGTTTCCATCTTCTCAGTTTTTGTATTATCTTTTGTTTAGTCTCTTCCCACATATCCATAGCTGCTACACCAGAATCATTTTTAATCCATACTTTTAATCCATACTCCTAAAGACTTCATTTTATCATGTCCCCATAAATAAAGATATTGCTGAACCAATTTGTGTGTGGATACATAATTTACCTCTATTGCTTTTGCTTTGGCTTCATCAGTTTTGTATCCCGAAAAGATTTGTAACTGTCTCAAAATGTTCCACAACACTGTAATGTCTCTTTCTGGTTTTGTCAGGTATAAAATATCATCTGCAAATATAGCCAGCTTTCCTTGACTACCATACCAGTTATGTCCTTGAATTTCTGAGTCCCTTATTTTCTTTGCCAGTGATTCTAAGTAGAATGCAAATAACAAAGGGGAAAGAGGACACTCCTGCCTGGTTCCTCTGCTCAAGCAAAAATTATCAGAGAGGTCCCCAACCACTTTAATTTTCATCTCCAATCCCTCATATATCCTATTAATCAACTTTATACATTTTTCAGGAAGCTAAATAAAAACACTACAAACTGAACAACAAAAAGGGAGGTGAAGAATTTGGAGCTTAAGTCCACAAAATCAGTTTATTAAGCGCTTTCGTCCTTGGTACAACAGGACGTCTTCAGAACAAGTCGTCACAACAACTACTCACTTTTATGTAGTAATCAGTTAATTAACTAATCCCATCCCCCCAATCAGTCACCATGGAGACTGTTTAAGCTAGTATCACACATCACCTAAAACCTTAAAAACAGATGTTACAACACATTATTAAGTATAAATAACCATTGCATACATTTTGTTGTTCGTAAATTTTTCATGAAGTGGAAATGCTTCCATTGCCCTTCTCATAAAGTCCCATCTTACTCTGTCAGATGCTTTCTCTGCATCAAAAGCCACCAACAACAATGTTATTTTCTTGCATTGTTTCCTTCTGGATCATCAGTGTTCTGTTAATGTTGTCAAGTGTTTGCCTCCTCTCCACAAAACCACGTCAATCTATATGTATCAGTTCTGGCATTACTTTTGTCATTCTTTTAGCCATTATAGACATGGACACTATAATCATCATTTAGTATTGAAATGGGCCCATATGAAGCTGGGTCTGATTGATCTTTACTCTCTTTAGGTATTACAGCTACCACTGCTTTATTCCAGGATGTTGGAACTTCTCTTCTTCTTAAAATACTGTTAAACAAAACCTTTCCTTATCAGTTTTTCCCCTCCTATTCCAATCTTCCACAGGAATACTATCTATTTCTGGGGACTTTCCTGTAGATTGGTTATACATCAGAATTTTTATCTTACATTCTCCTAGCCTAACCATTAGTAATTGAGCCTTATCTACCTCTAACCTTGGCATATTTAATTCTTCCATAAACATTTCCATTTGAACCTTTTCTTGATTTCCATGTTTATCTGCTTTATACAGCTGTGGTGGTGGTGCTGCGGTAGCGTTGTCGCCTCACAGCAAGACGTTGTCGCGTTCGATTCTCAGCTAGAGCGTCTTCTGTGTGGAGACATGCGTGAATGGGCGTACCTTCATTGAAGGTTGTGCATCAGGGCTGGCAACTCGGCACGTAAAAATCTACTGTCAATCATTAGCGGACTGGAGTTCCGCTGTGGCGACCCCTAACCGGGAAAAGCTGAAAGACGCAATCTGCTGTATACAGACTTCCATAGGATTTCTAAAATATTTCTAATGCCTCGACAGGATCACTTGTTACCTTCCTTTGTTATAGGCTCCCTAAGCTTGGTGACAGCCCTTTCTACTTTTCTGGTGCCTGAATCATTGTGGTAAAAGATTTTGTGCTCTAGTGTTATCAAAAAAAAACAGTTGCTTAACAGCAATCTGTCTAAACCTGTGCATATTATCGAGGTAATCCTTTATTTTCTTCTTAACATTCTGCAGTTGATCCTCTTCTTGTTTTGTGATATTCCCCCTATTCTGCAGTACTTTAGTATTTGTCAGTCACTCTAAGTAATTCTTTTTACTTCTTAACCATATCTCCCTTTCCTTTATTTTCACCATATTTTTAAATTCGACCTTAATTTTATCCCACTTCCTAGCTATATTTTCAGAAGAAATTTCTAAGCTCTCTAATAGCTCCTGGATAATCTCCACTACCCATTCCTTAAATTTCCTCTTTTCAACAGATAGGTGGAAAAGCTCCAGTGCCTCATTTTTATTTCATTATCCTGTGTTTCTATTTTAGTTATTATTGGTGCATGATCTGAAACAGTTATTGGGTGCATATCAATTAAATGCACTTGTGAAATGTAAATTATGTCTAGCCTAGGCCAGTTTTTATATCTTGAGAATAATATGTAAATTCACTCCAAACTCCTATTATTGAATTCACATCTTCCATGCCAAATAGTTTCATACATTTCTTCAAAAATCTATCCTCCTTTGTTATGCTTTCCCTTCTGGGCCCCCCAGACACATCTTTGCTGCTGTAAATCACATTTCAGTCCCCAGCTTTAAGTAATATTCCATGCTGAAAACTTATTATGAACATATACACTGAATGGCCATCCTGAAAACCTTTCTTTATCAAATTCACATGTTCATTTCTTTCTGTCTCCTCTGTAACATAGCTATTTTCACTCTAGATTTTTAATAAAGTTCACTACTCTTTTTTTTTTTTTTTTGTATTTATCTGTGAGACCATTGACATTTAAAGACAATGCAGAAAGCATCATAGCATTAAAAAAGTTATTATTCTCACGTTTTATGTAGAACACCTTTTTTTTGTTTAATGTGTAGTTCATAGGTTCATAGGAGGGTACTAGGCTATTGGCCCTAGGGCCTATATAAGCCTAGCCAAAAATGTACCCTTGCTCTGGAGCTCTGTTTGACATAGATAGGTAGTCTGTTCCAGAGTATGGGAAGTCTCTGGGACAGGAAGCTATCCCTCCAGCATGTTCTGTTTATTGTGGTGATAAGGTTTAGGTCCCTAGAGTGTGTAGCTCAGAGGGATTGGCATTTCTTTAAGTGGAGCATGTCCAACAGCTCTGAGTTTGACATAGCTTTGTATGTTAGGCAGAGATCACCTCTGAGTAGGCAATATGCGACAGAGTAAAGCTGGAGTTTTTTGAGACGGTCTGCATAGGGCATCTGTTTGACGCCAGTAATCCTATTTGTGAGGTATTTCTATGGCCTTTCCAGTTGTTGTAGATGTCTTGTGAGGTACATACCAAAAGGAGCGTTCTACTCTATAAGGGGTCTAATGAGTGATGAGTAGACTGGAACAATGACCTCTCTTTTTCTGGATGTGAAACCTTTTGTGATGAGGTAAGCCATGTAGAAGGATTTCCTGACCACTGTGGCGATGTGATTATCAAAGGAGAGACTACTATCCACCTGTGTCCCAAGGTCTCCTATCACATTTTCGGCATTAAGTAGACTACCAGCTATGTGGTAGATGTTATGTGATCCTATCTCGCCTACATTCTGACTGATGGGTTCGGAGCCGATCCCTCGGCTCCGACTCGGCACGCTTATGCCAAAGAGCGAAGTCTCTTACTGGCTGAGCTTACCATATCCCAGGATGCACCACTACCAGTCCCCCAGATCTCGTTTGCCGCTAACAAGTGAAGACGTGGTCTCGAGCTGGCTGAGTTAAGTAGTGATTATTTTCACTAGTTTTTCTGTCAGGATTTTCTTTATTCTCAACAAAAAAGCTGTTTTAACAGCTATTCTTGTGTTTAGAGTGCGTTTGACAACAATTCACTTGGTGAATTCTTGTGTTGTGAGTGTGGACTAGGAGTACATCTTCTGTGGAAAGGCCTTTCCCGGTCTTTTTGTTTGTAGGTGACTTCGGTTCTGTTTCGGATCATTTATATTTCTCTTCTTTTAAAGAAGAACTAGCAGAGAGAAATTATTCCAATTTACAGAGTTTGTTTTGACTAACTCAGAGTAAGCCTGTGTATTACAGGGTTCAAAGTCCCCTGTCATTTGCGAGTGATAACTGTAAGCCTATTCTAGGTGTGTCAGTTTTCTGAAATTCTCTATAATGTCACAGAATCCTAGGCCTTCGGGCTTTAAGAAATGTGTAAAATGTAGCTTCAAAATGTCCATCACGGACGATCACTCACTCTGTGTGTATTGCTTAGGGGCAAAACATTTACAGGAATCATGTAGTGTATGTCACGCTTTTTCCTCAAGGGTCCTCCAGGAGAGGAAAAATAAATTAATTCTTAAGGGATTAATTAAACCTTCTTTCGAAGAAGCTTTGGCATCCTCTCCTTCTCCGGCCAAAAAGAAAAGGGCGTCGGCTCCGACCAGTCCGTCGGATCCGATCGCCAAGAAACAAAGGCAGGCCTCTCCTTCGGCTCCAAGGACTTCGGAGCCGAGGTCGGAACGGTCTGCCTCGATGCCACCAGTATCAACTCCTCTGGCTTCGGAGCCGATGGCTGGGGCATCGAGAGGCGGGTCACCTTCGTCGGCTCCACTGCTCTCGGAGCCGACAAAGGTTGCCCGCTCAGACACTTCCTCCTCGCCGAAGTCCACCTCGGCACCGATGGAATCTGGTGTGTGTATTCCTTCGGCGCCGATAGTTGTCGAGTCTCCTCGGAGCCGGTCCCCTAGTCCTTTGGGGCCGTTGGAGAGGCCATCTCGAACCCGTTCTGTTTCCTCTCGGTCTTCGAGGATGTCAGATTCTGATATAGACAGGGTGCTCCAAAGACTGTTCCAGTCCCCAGTCTTCCAAAAATTTGTTTCGGTTCCGACCCAGTTGGCTTCGGAGCCGATGACCTTGGCCCACCCCATTGCCATTCCTCCTCCGACTGCTTCGGCTCCGTCGGAGCAGGTGCTGTTGGAGCCGGTGGAGATATCAGGGTCGGCTCCATCCCTTACTCCAACCCGGGCCTTCGGGTCCGAGTTTGGTACGCGGACTTCTTCGGCTGGACCCGGGGGTGATGTTTCGGGGCCTATGCTTTCGGTTCCGAGCCTCCCCCTCGGTGCTTCGGCTGCGGGACTTCCGTTGGCTATCACGGCTCTGGGGACCGGACACTCCCAGGATTCTGGGGGTCCGGCTTTCAGAGCCATGAGGAGTGCGTTGGCCAAGTCCTCTTCGGCCATCTCTCCGGCCTTACCGGCACCTTCCCTGGGCGTGGAGACTGGGTCTTTGGCAGTTCCCCTGTCCGTAGTCAGCGGAGCCCGGGCCTGAGGTTACCCCCAGTGGGGGTTCCCCTCCTCCTGAGGGTTCTTCGGAGTTGTCTTCGGAGGAACCCCCAAGGAAGAGATCGTGCAAGAGGAAGCACGTGGACTCCCCCGAGTCTATTACATCAGACACTGATCTGGATGATGCAGAGGGGTCCCAGTCGTCCTCGGATGATGTCTCTTTAGCAGACATCTTAGAGATCCTCAAACAACGAGGCGGCTGGATATCCAAACCCCTCTGCTGACGAGTCAGTGCTCCTCAAGGCCTTTGGGGCTCAGCCCTCCGCCTCCTGGGTGTCTCCGCCCTTCGAGCTTCTGGATTTAGTTTGTCAAGGGCGGGAACATCCAGATACCGTGGAACCAGTCCCTTCTCGTCCAAATAAATTTTTGTCTGCTCCCCCCGAGAAGGAATTCCTCACTAAAGGAGTGGCTGTAGATGCCATGGTGGTGGCATCTGCTACACAACAGGACGTGGCAGAGGCTTCAACGTCCGTCCATCCTCCTAATAAGGAGTCTAGGAGTATGGACAGGTACGGGAAGCGCACCCTGACTTCAGCGGCCTTTACTTTAAGGTCTCTGAATTATTTGGCACATTTTACCAGGCTTCAGAGGGATCTGGTCAAGGAGTTGTCAGATTCCCTCGGGTAACCTACCTGAGCAGCTAGCCCAGTCGGTTAGCTCTCAGTTGGCTATCCTTGCGTCAATTTCTAACTCGTCCATGAGGCTCATTTCCTATGCGGCCGAAGGGGCGGGTAGAGCAGCAGGCACAGGCGTGGCTCACGGAGACAAGCCTGGCTCCGCTTGTGTCAGTTCGGAGGCCTTCAAGTCTTCCTTCGCCGACGCTCCCTTTGATGGGTCCTCATTGTTTGGACCCAAGGTTAAAGACACCCTTACCCGCTGTGAGCAGGAGGGAAAAACTTTATCTGCCGTAGGTGCCCGTTATTCCACTCCCTTCGGCCTTACCCCAAGGCTAAAGGAGGGAAAATGTGGTTCGCAAATCTGCAAGTTTTTCTCCCAACAGCAGGAAGATTCCCCTTCCAGAGGCAGAGGACGGGGAAATTTTTCAGGGAGACGCCGTCCCAGAGGCAGCAGAGGGCCCCGCAATTCTGGAGACCGCGAGTCCTTTCGTGGCTCTTCAGCCTCCCACACATCATGAGGGATTGCCCGGCTGTGCTGCTCGAGCCAGTCGGGTGTCGTTTTGCCAAGCACCTAAAAGCCTGGGAGTCAATCACTCAGGACAGATGGGTGCTTCGGATCATTACCGGAGGTTACACCATCCCATTCACATACTCACCCCCACCGTCCAAAAAAATCCCGGACCCACCACCCAGTCAAAGGGAAATGGCAGCCGCAGAAGCTTTAAAGCTGCTAGAAAAAGGAGTCATCCAACCGGTCCCCATAGACCAGATCGGATCAGGAAATTACTCCAGGTTCTTTTTAGTGCCAAAAAAGACAGGGGACCTGAGACCAATATTGGATCTCAGCAGACTGAACCAATCCGTCACGAAATCCAAATTCCGAATGGTCACGTTACAATCCATTCTCCCTTTGTTGGAGAAGGATGTTTGGATGTGCTCCATAGACCTCAAGGACGCCTATTATCACATACCGATACATCAGGCGTCCAGGAGGTATCTGCGCTTCAGCCTGGGAGTCAGTCATTACCAATTTTGCGCTCTGCCCTTTGGTCTCACCACAGCCCCCAGGGTGTTCACCAAGTGTTTGGCAGTAGTGACGGCTCACCTGAGAAGTCTTGGATTCCAAGTGTTTCCCTATCTCGGCGACTGGCTCCTGACTGCCACCACCAGGCATCTACTAATGGACAACCTCAAAGCCACCATCTCCCTGGGTATTACCCTGGGGATTACATTCAATTGGTCAAAGTCTGTCTTGCTGCCCTCTCAGCGAATAAAGTTTATAGGGGCAGAGATAGACTCAAGATTGATGCGTCTTTCTTCCTGCGAAAGGATCCAAACTTTACAGGGCCAAGTTCAAGCTCTGATCTCGAGATCCAAAGCCCCAGCCAGGATGGTTCTACAAGTTTTAGGCTCAATGTCTGCCACGGTTCTTTTAGTCCCTCTGGCAAGATTGCACATGAGGATTCTTCAGTGGCTATTGTCAACTCAATGGTCCTTTCAGGATCTTCCCCTCAATCATCACATCATGATTACGGAAACATGCAAACGGGACCTTCGCTGGTGGCTTCAGACATCCAATCTGAATCAAGGAAGCCCCTTTGTTCTCCCCTCTCCAGTGGTTACCCTGACGACAGATGCCTCCCAGATAGGGTGGGGGGGGCATTGTCTGGGCAGGCTAGTTCAGGGCTCCTGGCTTCCAGACGAAGCTCTTCTCCACATCAACGTGTTGGAGATGAGGGCTGTACTTCTATCCCTACAAGCCTTACACAAGTTTCTTCCTCAGGGCATCATTGCCATCCACACAGACAACATGTCGGTGGTTTGGTATCTGAACAAACAAGGAGGGACCAGATCATACCCCCTTTGCAGAGAGGCCATGAGAGTGTGGGAATGGGCTGTAGCTACCAACCGCTTCTTGGTAGCGAACCACATCCCGGGAAAGTCAAATTTATTGGCAGACAAATTGAGCAGGACAATTTTCTCTCCTCACGAGTGGTCTCTAAACCACACAGTAGCAGCTCAGGTTTTCAGGAGATGGGGGACGCCGTGCTGCGACCTATTTGCAACTCCACTAAACACCAAGTGCCAAAGGTTCTTCTCCTTGACTCCACATCAGGGAGTACCAGCCATGGATGCTCTAGCACAACCTTGGCCAACAGGGCTACTTTATGCCTTTCCTCCTATTCCGCTTCTTCCCAGAGTTATTCAAAAAGCTTCTCAACTGGGGTCTTCAATGATACTGATTGCCCCATACTGGCCTCGTCAGGTATGGTTTCCCTACCTGAAGAAGCATGCAGTGGACGATCCGTGGACTTTAGACCTAATTCCGGACTTGCTAATCCATCAGTCGGGACATCGGCATCAGTCCCTTCAGTCTTTGAAATTGACAGCTTGGCTCCTCCACTTCCGACTTTAGTTAGAAGGCACACACTAGACCCGGAAGTTGTTCACATCTTATCTTCGGCCCACAAACCCACCACTAACAAATTGTACCTTAGTAAGTGGAAGAGGTTTGCTATCTGGGCTCAACTCAAGGGCTTAGACCCTATCACTGCTCCTGTTCCAGAGGTCTTGAAATTCTTAACATCCCTGTTTAATCAGGGATCTTCTGTCTCAACTATTAAAGTCCAACTGGCGGCTATCTCTAAATTCCACGAATCCATGGATCCTCCTTTAATGAGCAGCAGACTATGCAAAACCTTCATTAAAGGTGCGAGCCTATTAAGACCCCCAATTTTTCATCCTGCACCTCTGTGGGATCTTGATTTGGTGCTTCGCGCATTAACATCTCCCCCTTTCGAACCGGCTGCTACATGCGAGTTAAAATATCTGTCTTGGAAAACTGCCTTCTTAGTTGCAATTACTTCGGCAAGAAGAGTTTCAGAGCTTCAAGCCCTGTCTATTAAGCCACCGTATTTGATTTTCCACAAGGATAGAGTATCACTTAGGCCTAATCCATCCTTTGTCCCAAAGGTCTGTTCTAGTTTCTGCCTCCAACAATCTCTAGAGCTACCAGTTTTCTTCCCAAAATTCTCCAATGAAGCAGAATACACTCTTCATAAATTGGATGTTCACAGGCAATTACGCTTTTATTTAGACAGGACTCAGCAACTTCGTAAGTCAGACCAGTTGTTTGTGTCCTTCTCAGATAATAAACTGGGCCAAACCATTACAAAAGCTACTATCTCAAAATGGATCAGAGATTGCATAATTCAGGCTTATTCTTCTTCGAATAAGCAACTTATAACATCTATCAAGGCACATTCTACCAGAGCTATGGCTACTTCTATAGCTTTTCATTCCAAGCTCGCTATATCGGAAATCTGTGCTGCGGCTACTTGGTCCAATCCGCACACTTTCATTTCCCATTACAAATTGGATGTGGCATCTAAAGGACGAGCTTCATTTGGTTCCACGGTACTCAGGAGTGTTTTCCAGTGAGCCACCCAGGATTCAGGTGCTAGGGACGCTGTCCCATCAGTCAGAATGTAGGCGAGATAGGATCACATAACATCTTTTAGTTATGTACTCACCATAACTTCAGATGTTTGGGATCCATCTCGCCTACATTCCTAATACCCACCCTCCTTCCCCCTGCCTTGGAGATCAGAAGAGATTGAACGGTTTTGAGTTCTACTGTTTATCTTGTTTCATCTGACTATGTTATATAAGCAGGGTGTGCATGTGTGCATGTATGCGGACAAACTAGATCTGGGGGACTGGTAGTGGTGCATCCTGGGATATGGTAAGCTCAGCCAGTAAGAGACTTCGCTCTTTGGCATAAGCGTGCCGAGTCGGAGCCGAGGGATCGGCTCCGAACCCATCAGTCAGAATGTAGGCGAGATGGATCCCAAACATCTGAAGTTATGGTGAGTACATAACTAAAAGTTCATGGGTACAGAGTTTTTACCAAAGGGGATGACAATGCACTTTTTGGCATTGAGCTTGAGGCCATGGCTTTGACACCAGACATCTGTCCCAGTGATGCCCTTTTGTAGGATGTCCACATCATTAGGAGTTTTGATTATGGCTCTTAGTTTGCAGTCATCTGTGAACTTTGTTAGCCAAAGACCTTCTGTGTTAGCCTGTACTTCAGAGAAGTAGATACCAAACAGGAGAGGACCCAGGACTGAACCCTGTGGTACTCCACGTCACTGGTCTGAAGTCGGATTTGGAGTCAGCTACTTTCACAGTGTGGGTTCTGTCCATGAGCCAGTTGGCAACCCATCTTGTGACATAGGGATTTATACCTAGTTTAGTGAGCTTATCTATAATTCCAGAGTGGGGGATGGTGTAGAAAGCCTTGGCGAGATCTAGATAAGCTGTGTGAACCACCTTACCCTCATCTATGGCTTTGGTGACTGCTTCAAAGAAGTCAATCAGGTTTAGGAGACATGATCTGCCTTTTACAAATCCGAACTGGGTAGGGTCCAGAGTTTGGAAATTACCAATGTCTTTGTTTATGAGTTCCATGATGATATATGTTCCATGGCCTTGCAGACCAGGCTCATCAGGCTAATGGGGCGGTAGTTCCCGGGGTCCATCGTGGCTCCCCCTTTGTGGAGTGGGATAACTGTCGCGGTGTGCCATTCAGTGGGCACAAAGCCTGAGGTGAGGCTATGACTGAACATGGTACTTAGATAGGGTGTCAGTTCATTCTGTAGTTCAGTAGGGAGGGTGGCCTAATGGTTAAGATGTTTGCCTTACAAACACAAGTTGCAGCGTTTGATTCTCACAAGGGATAATTGGCTAGGCTTAAAATGGCTTGCAAGGGCAGTTAGCTTAGTACTAATCTATGAACCTATGTAGAACACAGCCTGGGATATTGTCAGGTCCCATGGATGCTGTGTTCTTGGCTTAGGAGAGTGTGTCTTTTACCTGTGCAGCCGTGATTACAGGAACTTTGCATTCTTCTGGTATAGAGATGGGCCCTCTAGGGGGTGAGAGGTGGGTAAACTTAGCACTGAACCTATCTGCAAGGATGTTGGCAATATCAGTTGGTTCTGTATATTTAGTGCCATTGTGCTGTAACTCAGAGCAGATCTGAGTGTTGCCATTGAGATTCTTGACATAGCTATAGAATGCTTTGTGGTTGTCTTTAGAGTTAGTGGCAATTTTGTTTTTGTAACTAGCTTTGGAGGATTTTATGAGGGATCTCAGCTTCTTACTGAGGTTGACCAGGGTGTTCCTCCAGTCATGGGATTTTTTTTGCAACAGTTTCTTACTTCTGTTGTAGAGTTTGTTTATGGCAGAGGACCACCAGATCGGCTTCCTTTTTTTGGAGGATAGCATCTTGGTTCTATTAGGGATAGCATGATCCATGCACTCGTGTAAGTGCATATAAAGTGCATTTGTGTAGGATTCAGCAGTCGTAACTCTATTGTCCGTCTGCATGGGTGTCATGAAGTTTGCCACTTCTGTCTTAAGAAGTGTGAAGTTGGCTTTGGAGAAGTTTTTTACGGTGGTTTCCTTAATTGGGGGTGGGATGTGGATGTCTAGGGTGATTAGCTTGTGGTCGGATCTGACCAATGAGGAATTGACCTGTGGTGTGGAACACCTGTTGCCCATGTCTAGGATATTACTGCCCCTGGTGGGGTTGTGAATAAGTTGATGCAAGGCATTGGAATTTATGAATTCCAGAAAACGTTGAGCAAAAGAGTTGGTACATGAGTAGTTTTCCCAGTTAATGGTGGGGTAGTTGAAATCGCCCATTATTAGGGTGTTAGGTTGTACCCTAATACTTTCAGTGTATCAAGAAATGAGGAGTGGGAATCCTGGGACATGGTGGGGGGTCTGTAGCAAGCTACAATTTGGATTGCCGTTTTGCCCAGAGTTAGTTGCACTTGGATAATCTCGGATGCATTATGCTGTTCAACTAGCCTGGAGTTGTGGATATCCTTAATGAATATGGACACACCTTCACCTTTAGTGCTTCATTCTGGGTTAGGTGGCCAAAAGGTGTGGTATGAATTATATGAAATAAACGACCATGGATCCAGCACCAAAAATTTATTGCACACAAGTCCCTAGCGCCTCGGCCTTCGCCTTCTAGGAGAATAACTTCAAAAGACTAACAAACATTTTTATACACAGCATTAAATAAAACAATCAAATCATCCAATTATCAATTAAACAATTAATTATTAAAAACTCTCCACTTACATTCTAAATTCATGCCTCTTGGCCCCATAGTGTCATATTTTAATATAAAAACAGTTTCTTTGTATAACAATCTATATTTAGTTTTTTCTTCAGTTTCATACATATTTAAACTCTCTAAAACTGTAGCTAATAAACCCTTGGCATCACCATTATGAAACTTTTTAAAATGTGTAGCAACAGGGCTTTCCATTTTATTATGTTTTATATCTCTCAAATGTTCCTGTAATCATGTTTTAAAAGCCTGTTTGCTTTCACCCACATAAAACATATTACAAGGGCACCTTAATGCATATATTACTCTCTCAGTATTACATGAATAGTGTCCCATAGGATAAAATTGTTTTCCATTAATATACTGAAAACTTTTACAAGCATACTTACAAGAGACACATTTACCACAAGAGTATGTGCCCTTTGATTTAACACAAACATTAACATTGAGACTCAAAGTCGGGGTAGAAAAACCTGCATGGACCAACATGTCCTTTACATTTCTTCCTCTTCTATATGAGAAAGTAATATTTTTAGGAAAAATTGATATTAGTTCTCTATATTTAAATAATGATTTCCAATAATATTTTATCATATTGCTAACCTCTAAAGAAAGTAAATCATAAGTTATGACCATAAAAATCTTTTTCAATTCATCCCCCTTAGAATAAGTATATATTCTCTTTTTATTATTTTGTTTCTGTATTTTATTAGCATCTTGATTATAACTTTTAATACTATCTAATGAGGACATTACTTCTTGAGCATCATAGCCCCTTCCAATATATATACTTGCTACTTTATCTAATTCATCATTAACTGTATCATTATTCTTATATAATCTATTTATTCTTAGAAATTCACCATAAGATAATGAATTAAGAAGATGTGGAGGATGACAGCTCCGACCATCTAACAAATGTAATTCATTCTCAAATTTACAAAATATTTTTCTCACCACCTTTCCATTTGTATTTCCTTCTAAAACTATATCTAAAAAAAATACTTTATTCCCAACTTGGAAACCATCAGATTTCAAACCAAATTGATTCATTTGTAAATCATTCTTAAATTCGCATATTTCTGATTCACCACCCTGACAAATAAAGATTAAATCGTGTATGTAACGATAATAACCAACAACATGCTTAGTAAAAAACTTCATTCTATATAAAAATTCCACCTCAAAAAGATTAATCATAGCATTTGCATACATGGGCGCAAATGCTGCTCCCATCGCTGTTCCTCTTAATTGGCGAAATAATTGCCCATCAAAACTAAAAAAATTATTTTCTAAACAAAAACCTATAAGATCCACAATATATGATGATAAAGGATTATTACCTACTAGTTGCACTATAGCTTTAAGGCTATATTTATGTTCTATACTTGTATACAAACTCTTAACATCTGCTGTGAACCAGTACATATCCATATTCCATTTAAAGATGAAATTTTATTTAAAAAATCTGAGCTATCTTTAATATATGAAGGCTGCTTCATCACAAAAGGAAATAGGAAACTATGTAAAAATAAGCCCATATTACGTGTAAAATAATTACATGCAGATACAATTGGGTGACCTGGTGGATGGATTAAATCTTTATGTACTTTTGGCAAACAATAAAACTTTGCTACTTCACATCCTTTAGTTGAAAATTTTTTTGAAATATCTTCCTTTGTGAAATACCCCAGCCTATAACCTTTATAACAAAGATCCTCAAATTTATTAATAGCTTCTTCATATTGTCTTGTCTCACATTTTGCATATGTACTACTATCATTTAAATGTTCCCAACACATATTTGCATATTGGGTATAATGCATTAACACAATTTTATTACCCTTATCAGCTGGTTTTACTATGATTTCCTTATTAGACGCCAGTTCTTTGATAGCAAGCCATTCATTTTTAGTTAAATTATATTGAATGTTACTTTTTTTACTCTCAGATTCACTATATATATTTTCAGCTGCAAAATTAATCATTGCCGAAAAATTTTTAATTCCTTCATGTTGAAAGGACGGTGAAAAAGTACTTTTAACCTTAATTTCACTAGTATCTAAATGGCAATACGCATTAGGTTCCATAAAACTGTCGTTATCAGATACACACGAATAATAACTATCATCTGAATCATCATTAATATATAAATCATTCTCATTGGACTTATACTCTTGTGGTAAATGTGTCTCTTGTAAGTATGTTTGTAAAAGTTTTCAGTATATTAATGGAAAACAATTTTATCCTATGGGACACTATTCATGTAATACTGAGAGAGTAATATATGCATTAAGGTGCCCTTGTAATATGTTTTATGTGGGTGAAAGCAAACTGGCTTTTAAAACACGATTACAGGAACATTTGAGAGATATAAAACATAATAAAATGGAAAGCCCTGTTGCTACACATTTTAAAAAGTTTCATAATGGTGATGCCAAGGGCTTATTAGCTACAGTTTTAGAGAGTTTAAATATGTATGAAACTGAAGAAAAAACTAAATATAGATTGTTATACAAAGAAACTGTTTTTATATTAAAATATGACACTATGGAGCCAAGAGGCATGAATTTAGAATGTAATTGGAGAGTTTTTAATAATTAATTGTTTAATTGATAATTGGATGATTTGATTATTTTATTTAATGCTGTGTATAAAAATGTTTGTTAGTCTTTTGAAGTTATTCTCCTAGAAGGCGAAGGCCGAGGCGCTAGGGACTTGTGTGCAATAAATTTTTGGTGCTGGATCCATGGTCGTTTATTTCATATACTTTGTTCTATTCGTTGGTTGTTTTATGGTTCGAGATGTCGAGTGACCCATCACTTAATGTGCCAAGAATTTTCAGGCAAGATTTGCTTGATAAAAATCAAACAACTATGGAGCAATTTACAACTGCACTGGGAGATGCGGATAGTGTTCGGAACACACAGGATCAACAGGTGATATTTTGGCAAAAATTTCTACAGAGAGAACAGCAAAGACGTTCTGGTAATCCTTTCTCAAATGTGGGGCAAAGTGCTAATAATTTCTTACCTGCTGAAATGAGAGAAACATTCAACAAGCTTGCTAAACTAATGGCCAAAGAATTAGCCGTTCACTTGAATTGTCTTAGTTTACAAAGATATATAGAATTGGACATTACACCTAGAGGCTTGCGAGCCTTCAAAAATCCAACGACTCCTTTTGATTTAGTGGATGAAGTTGATAAAGCTTTCCAAAAAAGATGGGTAGAGGCTGCCCATCGTAGTTCCATTGAATGGGTTGCTAATACTATTCTGGTGGAACGTGATAAAATAAAACAAGAAAAATTAAAAACTGAAATAAATAATGCTTGTGAGACTCTATCAGAAATGGCGGGTCTATCACGTATGGAATTGTGTTTGAAGGACATACAAAATAAACTTATAGATATGGAGAAGGAACTTTTGAATGTTAAAAAGTATAAATTGAATCGTGACATCAAAGATTATGCAGGGGGCTCGGCTTTCTCTCGTCCAATTAACAACAGCAAGAGTAGACGTCGTTACGTCAGATTTGCAGACGAAGAAAACCGTTCCGAATATGGCGGGCCCAATACCACATCGGATGCCTCTACGGATTGGGATAGTGAAGCTGGAGAAGGCGACAATGATTATCCAGGGCTACCGGCGTCTCAGAATCCACAACAATTTCAAAATTCCTTTCGGAAAAAGAGATGGTCGGAATATGGCAATAAAAACGAATCCAGAGGGAACACTACCGGAGCTGAGAATAGATGGAGACAAAACTCTGAGACATCAGGAACTGTACAGAGGTACAAACGTTTTAGGAAAAACTAACTTTCTAATACGTGACTTAGTAAATGGTGAAAATGATGTTAACAACTATATTATTAATTTGAGTGGCCTCACTATTAGTGATGCTACTATTTCTGCACTCAATCATGGTTTAAAATATGTACCTACGGTTTTTCCTAGGTTGCATGTTCTAAAAAGTGAAATCTATTGTTTTATACGAAAGTTAAATCTCATGTGCTTTTTTTCAAATAACCATGATGATGTTGTTTTACTAAATAAGTCCAATGAGAATGATTTATATATTAATGATGATTCAGATGATAGTTATTATTCATGTGTATCTGATAACGACAGTTTTATGGAACCTAATGTGTATTGCTGTTTAGATACTAGTGAAATTAAGGTTAAAAGTACTGTTTCACCGTCCTTTCAACATGAAGGAATTAAAAATTTTTCGGCAATGATTAATTTTGCAGCTGAAAATATATATAGTGAATTTGAGAGTAAAAAAAGTAACATTCAATATAATTTAACTAAAAATGAATGGCTTGCTATCAAAGAACTGGCGTCTAATAAGGAAATCATAGTAAAACCAGCTGATAAGGGTAATAAAATTGTGTTAATGCATTATACCCAATATGCAAATATGTGTTGGGAACATTTAAATGATAGTAGTACATATGCAAAATGTGAGACAAGACAATATGAAGAAGCTATTAATAAATTTGAGGATCTTTGTTATAAAGGTTATAGGCTGGGGTATTTCACAAAGGAAGATATTTCAAAAAAATTTTCAGCTAAAGGATGTGAAGTAGCAAAGTTTTATTGTTTGCCAAAAGTACATAAAGATTTAATCCATCCACCAGGTCGCCCAATTGTATCTGCATGTAATTATTTTAAACGTAATATGGGCTTATTTTTACATAGTTTCCTATTTCCTTTTGTGAAGAAGCAGCCTTCATATATTAAAGATAGCTCAGATTTTTTAAATAAAATTTCATCTTTAAATGGAATATGGATATGTACTGGTTCACAGCAGATGTTAAGAGTTTGTATACAAGTATAGAACATAAATATGGCCTTAAAGCTATAGTGCAACTAATAGGTAATAATCCTTTATCATCATATATTGTGAATCTTATAGGTTTTTGTTTAGAAAATAATTTTTTTAGTTTTGATGGGCAATTATTTCACCAATTAAGAGGAGCAGCGATGGGAGCAGCATTTGCGCCCATGTATGCAAATGCTATGATGAATCTTTTTGAGGTGGAATTTTTATATAGAATGAAGTTTTTTACTAAGCATGTTGTTGGTTATTATCGTTACATAGACGATTTAATCTTTATTTGTCAGGGTGGTGAATCAGAAATATGCGAATTTAAGAATGATTTACAAATGAATCAATTTGGTTTGAAATTTGATGGTTTCCAAGTTGGGAATAAAGTAATTTTTTTAGATATAGTTTTAGAAGGAAATACAAATAGAAAGGTGGTGACAAAAATATTTCGTAAATTTGAGAATGAATTACATTTGTTAGATGGTCGGAGCTGTCATCCTCCACATCTTCTTAATTCATTACCTTATAGTGAATTTCTAAGAATAAATAGATTATATAAGAATAATGATACAGTTAATGATGAATTAGATAAAGTAGCAAGTATATATATTGGAAGGGGTTATGATGCTCAAGAAGTAATGTCCTCATTAGATAGTATTAAAAGTTATAATCAAGATGCTAATAAAATACAGAAACAAAATAATAAAAAGAGAATATATACTTATTCTAAGGGGGATGAATTGAAAAAGATTTTTATGGTCATAACTTATGATTTACTTTCTTTAGAGGTTAGCAATATGATAAAATATTATTGGAAATCATTATTTAAATATAGAGAACTAATATCAATTTTTCCTAAAAATATTACTTTCTCATATAGAAGAGGAAGAAATGTAAAGGACATGTTGGTCCATGCAGGTTTTTCTACCCCGACTTTGAGTCTCAATGTTAATGTTTGTGTTAAATCAAAGGGCACATACTCTTGTGGTAAATGTGTCTCTTGTAAGTATGTTTGTAAAAGTTTTCAGTATATTAATGCAAAACAATTTTATCCTATGGGACACTATTCATGTAATACTGAGAGAGTAATATATGCATTAAGGTGCCCTTGTAATATGTTTTATGTGGGTGAAAGCAAACGGGCTTTTAAAACACGATTACAGGAACATTTGAGAGATATAAAACATAATAAAATGGAAAGCCCTGTTGCTACACATTTTAAAAAGTTTCATAATGGTGATGCCAAGGGCTTATTAGCTACAGTTTTAGAGAGTTTAAATATGTATGAAACTGAAGAAAAAACTAAATATAGATTGTTATACAAAGAAATTGTTTTTATATTAAAATATGACACTATGGAGCCAAGAGGCATGAATTTAGAATGTAATTGGAGAGTTTTTAATAATTAATTGTTTAATTGATAATTGGATGATTTGATTATTTTATTTAATGCTGTGTATAAAAATGTTTGTTAGTCTTTTGAAGTTATTCTCCTAGAAGGCGAAGGCCGAGGCGCTAGGGACTTGTGTGCAATAAATTTTTGGTGCTGGATCCGTGGTCGTTTATTTCATATATTTTGTTCTATTCGTTGGTTGTTTTATGGTATGAATTATAGCCTGGTAATGCAGGGGTGCTCTCTGGAGCTTTGAACCAGGTCTCTGTCACTGCACAGACGTCGATGTTCTCCAGTTTAAGAAGTGCCTCGTGTGAGTGCATTTTGAGGTTTAGACTTCTAGCATTGAGTAGCATTACCCTCAGATTTTGCTTGCTTGTACCTGCTACAGTGATGAATTTGTCATTTGAACCTTGCCTAAAAAAGGCACTATAGGGGTGACAAGAGCCTTAGCCAGTATCCAGAATCCCAAGGGCGACAGGTGCAAGCCATCTCTGGCAAAGCATCGTGGTCTGTTGATCATGTTGTCCCAGGCAGACAAATACTGGATCCCCTTAGAATGACACCAGAAGCTTAGCCAATTGTTGAAGTCAATCATTTTGTCCTTGTACTGTGGCATCATTCTGGGTGATGGCAGGTTGCTACTCAGGGCCAGTGTCATACCTGCCTGGGCTACAAGATCACAGAGCTCCTCCATGTCTCTCTTCATGTAGTACAGGGAGGTACGTCTCAGGTCATTCACACCAACATGGACAATGACAGTGACATATTTGTACTTGTTGTGGAGTGACCCGAGTGCGTGAATTATGTGGCGGCTCCTGGCACCTGACAGGCAGCTGACAGTAACTTTCTCCTTGTTTAGCCTGGTGAGTGGAACATCCATGTGCCTGACTATAGAGTCACCTATGACTAGAATGTTGGGTACGTTGTTATGCCTTATGGGCTGTGGTTGAGTGGCACACCGAGTTTGTGGGCTATGTGTCATTTGGGTTGTGTTGGGGGGGTGGAGTTTGCTTGTGTTTCTGTTTTGGAGGTCCCTGATGCTTGGGCAGGTTTTTATTGAGAGCCATTGCGAATGTAGGTGTGTGTTTTGTGTTTCTATGTGTGTGTTTTGGTGGTGTAGGTTTTGAGGGACTATGTGATGAGTGTGGTGTGGTTCAGTTGTTTACCTTCTCCTCTTGACTGTCTAGTCCAGTCTTGGGTGAAGACAGCTTTGCTTCCAGTTTGGCAATATAAGTGCATCTCTCACAAGTTGTACTGTTGGGTGGTAGGAGGAGAGGGGTGTCTGTGTACATGAGGCAATTGCTGCATTGCTCCAAGATGCCCAGATTCATCAGGTAGACAGGAGAAATCACCAGGAGCTGACCCTTAGACATGCCTGGATAGGTGCTTATTTATTAAGTACTAAAAACTGCTTTCCTCTAGACAAGTGCAGAAAGTTGAGTGTTGTAGTAATTTGCAACTTATTTAGTGCTTACAACGAGTTCTGAACAAGTGCTGAGTTCAAAGAAACAGATTTGAGTGCTGAAACTAGAAAACTGGCTAGTTCTAAGAAACAAAATTAAGCTAGAAGGCTTCCCTCTAAAACAGAAAGGCTTGGGGGCTCAGAAGCCAACAAACAGTCTAGACCACTTACAGGAAAGGCAGGAAACCAGCTTAAATTTTTTTTCTTTACCAGATGCTCTCTTTGTACACAGTAGGACTGCCTGAAATCAGAATATGATCTCACTGCACTCAGTTGAGTGAGCAAATGAGATGGGCCCAGAAGGAGTATCCAAACACAAACTTACAAGAGTTTCAGCTTTTGTGTTACATGCATATATGGTTTGTCAGGTTTAACTTTTATACAGTTGTTTCTTGTCATATCCATTTGAGTCTATGTCACATCTTAGAAAACGTTTTGTTTTATTAAAATCCCTCAATCAAAACAAACAAGCACACTCCTATTAACTTAATACTAACAGACAAAACTATGTACATTTTCAGATATTGAAGTTTTACCTTCCTAATTGGAGCAAAAGTCCCAAACTGACAGCCACACTTTCAGAATTAAGTTAACCTAAAAGAAAGGTTATGCATGCTGAAATGCATGGTGCAGCTTGTGTTTCTACTAAGTGCTAATTATTTTTGTCTTACTTTATAGCTTTCCCAGCCGGGAAGACCCCTGAATGCTTTTAGAGAACATTCTGTCCAAGCCAATTTCTCTTTTTTTTTCTCAGCCTTCCATACTGTAGCCATTTTCTCTTTATCAGATTGTCTCCATAGAGACATGAGAACCAGTCAGTTAGTTTCTCTTTATCAGATTGTTTCTGTGGAAGCATGAAGACGAGTTACAGAATTGCTAGTAAGCAAAAATGTATTTGCTAGAAAAAAGCCTCATAATATTCAGTTTTCTTTTTCATTTACTTGCTGTCTCTTAAAACTTGTTACCAAATCAATCTGAGGTCCTTAATCCAGTCATTCTCCAATGCAGAAATGCGAAAAGCACATTCATTTTTCTCTTGTCATGCTTTTTTAACCAGGCTTTTTCTTTTACATTGCAGTGCCTGCATTTCTTTGAGCCGAACAAGAAGAAAGAGCGAAGGGAGAAAAAAAAAACAGCAACACCTGTTTACAGTCCCTATTACAGTGAAAATAACTGAGAAAAATTTACTTTATAGCATGTAAAGAAAACCCACACACCACAAAAATAGTGCTAGTTAAGAAAAAAAATCTTTACTTATAGTTAACTTTCTCCCTCCTCTTCCCCTCCCCAGAGCACTTTTCTGAACATTAATGACATGAAGTAGGGCATATGCTTTAGATTCCTTCACAAGTTCAACAAGTTCTGAAAAAGTCCAATATTTTCAGATTTCACAAATGTAATTATTGCATTATAAACCCACATTAATTTGCTGCTTTCATTCCTGTTTGTCTCCATCTCCCCAAATCCTGTCTCTGCTTCATTTCTAGCGTACTCTTGATTCTTTTAGTCAACTCTCATGCTTCCTTCTCTCCAACATCTTAATTTGAAATAATGGATAAGGTTTCACAGGTACAGTCTCTCTCTGGTCTTTATTACCAGAAGAACAAGAAGCAGAATTTCCTTCTGTTTCACAGCTTATTTTTTTGATTGGACAAACTTTTGTATTTCCTCCTTAGTTTGTACTTCATTAAAAAATGATTTGTCCCTCCAGGGAAGAATATCTTGAAAACAGTTGGGTATAGCAGTTTGAATATCACACGCATCTCAACATTCCTTGAATAGTGGAATAAATTTGCTTCTCTTCTGCCTGGTGTACAATGAGTAATCATTCTTTACAAACACACTGCTGTATTCCACCTTTAGTACTTTGCCCTTCTGACACAGTTTTGTCAGAATCAACTTCTCCTGCTGGTAGGATTTCATCTTTACTCTTAAAGGTCAAGGTTGTTTTCTCATAGCCAGGTTTGGAGCATACACACGATGTGCCCTTTCAACTAACAATTCCTGTTGTAGATGAGGTTTAAAAGTAGGCAAGACTTAAACTGAGCTATGAAATGTTTGACAGAAAATGATTGGTAGATTCTAAGTGATGTATAATTTTTGCAACTGGGAATGTGTCAGTATGGTTTGTGATGTAAAATGCTTTCAACTAGGACTGTGTCAGTGTAGTTTGTTTTAATTTCTCTAAATGTGTGATTGCTTATGTCATAGGTGATAGTTTAATAAAGATGTTTCTTGCTTAACAAAAAGGGTCAGGAATTGAATAATGTATGTAATTTTGCTTAGGCTATATGATATATAGCAATATTTGTGAAGTGTAATGTTTGTTAATTTTAACTTGTTAATGCAGTTTCATTACTTTTATATAAATGTAATTATGCCTATGTCACAAGTGATAATTTAATAAAGGTGTTTAAAAAAAACAATTGCTGTGGAATACCAGTCCAGCTGCTTATTTGTGCTTTCATAAAATTAATGCAGTCTGTTCCTTCCAACTTCTCTGGTATAGCTGAAAATCTGAAGTTTTCCCTACATGCTCTATCTTCTAATTCTGTTATTTTTTGAAACATCTCTTCCTGAGCAGTCTCATATTTAACCAGCCTTTTCTTCACTTCAGCCTCTGAGTTTTGCAGCTTTATCACCTCATCTGAATATCTGTTTAAGGCTTCTTCCATTTTTTCCAGTTCTTTGTTATTTGTGGTGATATACTCCATCAGTGTTTCATTTATTTTAACCAGGTCTGTGTGCAGTTCTTTTATATCTTCTTGTAGGTTACTGGAATTCATGTTGTAAGTGATGGTTTAATAATACTCACAACTGTCCAGGGATGAAAGAGCTTGGTAGATTTTTTTCCTCTGCAGTCTGCCTCAGGCTCTCTAGCAAGGTGATAGTATCTACTGTAGTTTCAAACACCTAGGTTTCAGCCCCCTCCCATGATGCCTTGTGGTATTTAAATTGCACAGATATCATTCAGCTCCATCTTTTCCACTGTCTACCCCTATAACCTGTTCAGTCCAGGAGATGGTGGTGTGCTAAACCAGCAAGTGTTATTCATGGTATTGCAAATCACTTATACTGCTCTCTAAAAATGTCAGGCATCCGAGGCTGATGTTTTAAAATGTAATTGCTGGTAACTAATTTTTAGATGTATTTCCCAGCAAGTTGTGATTATTACTGATTAGCTTTTGTAACTAGCTACTAGTGAACATACAACAGCTAATAACAAGGTTAAGATATACTTCCTACCAACTTGTGGATGTTACAGATCAGCTTTTGCAACAAGTGACTTGTGAATCTACTTAACTTTGTTGTTAGCTGTTACTTTAATATGTACATGCTGGTAACTGATTTCAAGATATACTTCCTGCCAACTTGTGGATGTTACAGATAGCTTTTGCAACTAGTGAATCTACTTAACTTCCTTATCAGCTGTTTTAAATTGTAATTGATGGTAGCAGATTTTTAAGATCTGCTACCTGAAAACTTACAGGTCTTGCAGATCAGTTTATGTTACTAGTGACCAGTGAATTAGAGTGAATTAGCTTAATACAATATATTTATGCTGCAAGTCTGCTTGAAGAGGCGTTCCTCATTAGAGTGAGTACTGTTGCATGCAAGTGATCATTTAAATGCCATAGACTGTTTGAATGTACCAGAACTGTTGAAAAAGTTTTCAGATAAGCATAGTAGAGCTGGATTACAGGTTTTAGAGCCCCTGCTCCCCCTACCTAATACCTCCCTCTTTCTTCATCACTCATATCAGAACTTCTGTCTTCCTTCCATAGGCTGAACTCTAAGGCATACTTAATCTCGGAAGTGTGGAACGCAACTCATCCAGCCAGTTACATCCCTCCACTACTGCTCAACTATGGTGTGACAGAAGAAAGCCAAACAAATCTACTTTTAAAGCTTATATATGTAATTAAACTTGATTTAGGGACCATTTTCTGTAGTAGCTGCTAAAGGCACACCACTGGTCCATTAGGCTCTTGCCCTACCATCCCCTTTTCTGGTATCACTGCACGCACCTTTGTTGCAATTTAACTCCAGTACTACACCTAGGGGTAGTATTGTAACTATATTTCTGAGAGCCGTACTGCACCCTGGACACTTTTAAGAAATACTCAACACTGTCCAGGGTCAAAACAGCTTGATAAATTTTTTTCCCCACAGTCTACCTAGGTGACATGGCTCTACCCACTGTGTTCACCTTTGCTACACTTGGGCCTTGTTCCACTCCCCCATTCTGTCCCCAAATTACACCCGTCTCCACTACCCCCACATTTAACTACAGATAACCACACTCTCTCACCTCTCAGCCCTGAAGATCTGAAGAAGCGTACGTTGGGAGTACGCAAAAGCGCTCATCTGTTCTAATAAACTTGGTCAGTATTTTATCTCATCATGGTGGTCCGTCTCCATTTTTTTTATACCATTTGCTTGTTCGTTTACGAAGTGGACCTTCAGGTGGTAGCATTCACTATCTTTTTGCTACCTCTCAGTCCTACTGCAACCTCCCACATATACACTACAGTCACAATCCCACCCATCCCTAAGGCCATACTCCCTCCCCTCCCCTCTGCCTCTGTCTCTCACTTAACACCCCCTTCCAACCTAAAACACCCTAACCACTAATATCTCATCCCCTCACCTCTCTCTGTCCCCTACATGTAACTACCTATCTCAACACTCATCCCTTAAATTATTCCCTCCAACCTCCACTCTTTTGTGCTTTACATCTCTCTTCTCTCTTGTTACAAAATGTCTACAGCTCTCTAAATTATTACGCAAATAAATCTATTCCTGCAAATAACAAACCTCATCTTGCTAGATCTTACCTTCCAACTAATATCCTACCACACCTCAATCCACAACTGTAACCCTTCTAACTCCATTACTAATATCTACCACCATCAAACACCTCAATACAACCTTAAAATTCCATCTGATCTTTATAACATTGCATACATAGGCTACTTCCCACTTAAATGCTATCAAATTAACTCAGAACCTCAAACAATCCTTCAACACAACAGAGCTAACCAAATTCATAAAAGCCATTATCAACATACTATCACAACTACAACTCATTGGAGATATACACCCAAACACTGACCCCAAACCTAATCAAAAACTCTTCACTATTCATACACCAACTCACTGCTCTACCATCCCTACCTCCCAAGGGACACAATCTCCTATTACTTAATATAAACCTAAGGAGTATAGTCAACAAAGTACATGAACACCATGCATTACTATCCTTACATTCCTCTGACATAGCCATTCTGACAGAGACGTGGCTCAAACCAGAAATTAAAAATTATTAAATACTCCCTCCAGGTTGCAACCTACACCAAAGTATTCATTTCAACAAATGAGGAGTGGGCTAGCCATAATGCATAAACAAAACTTAGAACTGGAACTTATCAGCACAAACATACCTACATTCAAAAACACTAAAATTCTACTCACCAAACGTAAAATCAACAGTAACAGACATCTAATCTTTATTGTTATCTATAGCTCACCAAGTGACAACCCTAACACAGTTGAAGGCATTCTTCACCGGGTATCCCAAACTTCCAACAAGACACCATCATAATGGACGACCTCAGTACTGATTGTTCCACTTATAACTTTGATAACCCCACTAACTTTATAAACCTACACAGTTTCTCCTAGCTCATCCAAAAAGGTACTAGAATAGACAAAACCTCCAATAGACATTGTATTCTAGATTGACCCTTTACTAACAAACAGTCAGCTACCCAGCAAGCTGGCTGCCTCCCAGACCATATTAATGATCACCTCCCCACTTACCTACTTAGACACAATCTTAGCCCACTTAGGCAATCATATATCCAGCTAATCCATAATAAGAAGAAATTTGATGCTCAAACATTCATTTCCCTTTCATAGCAATGTAATTGGGCACCCTTTAAAACCCTTCCCCTACATGCTGCTGTACAGTACTTTAATACCACCTTTCTCAACATGCTAAATAGCTTAGTCAACTGTAGATGTGCTCAACTAAAAAATCACTACACATCATGGCTCACCAATAACACCAAAATTCTATTTAAAGAAAGGGACATATCCTGAATACAATGGAAAAGCAACAAAAAACAAGAAAACCTACAACTCTACAAAAACAAAGCTAAGTCCCAAATAAAATCTGACAAGAAAAACTTATACTATTGCCTAACAACTTAACCACATCAATCCTAAAAAATTTTGGTCAACCGTAAAAAAATAAAAAAAAATAAATAACTACTTCAACCAGGTAATCCCACTACCCCCAAACCTACTACAGCTCCATCAGCTGAAAACATAGCCTCTCAATGCAATGCCTTGTTCACAAACTGAATTAGCTGTCTTATCAACTCTCGCCAAAATACACCACCAATGATCCGAACCACCATTAACTTAGCATGCAACAGTTTTTCCTTTAAATCTTTTCCAACCCCAACCATCCAAAAACTACTCGGTAAGCTGAGACCCACCACCCTATTACCAGACAGCCTTCCTACAGAATTCCTCAAGATAGCTGCAGATACCATTGACTTCCCTGCCTCAGTTCTGATTAATCCCTCTATCCTCGAAAACTACATTCCACTAAACTGGAAAATATCTTACATCATTCCCTTGCACAAAGGGGCAACAAGACTGAACTATCCAGTTATACACCGATTGCCATTCTACCAACGCTCTCCAAAATAGTAGAAAAATGCATTCACACATGGCTTCTAAACCACCTACTATCCAACAACCTCTTATCTCACACACAGTACAGGTTTGACCCACATCACAGCACCACAACTGTCCTCCTTTTATTTTAGTAATTATTGGCACATTATCTGAAATAGTTATTGGATGTGTGTAAAAGTTCTCAGGTAAATACACTTGTTCCTCCAAAATATAATTTCTGTCTATTCTAGACCAGTTATTGTACCTTGGGGAATAACATGTAAATTCTGTCCAAGATCCTACTACTGAATTCACATCTTGCATGCTAAATATCTTCATAAATTTCTTCATAAATCTACTCTATTTTGTCATATATTCCCTTCTAGACCACCCCAGATATGTCCTTATTGTTGCAAATTAAATTAAAGTCCCCATGTGTAATATTCCCTGCTGAAAGCTGATTTTTTTCTCCCCCAACATTTTTAAGCTCCATAATAGCAGTTTTAAAATATATGACAGTATAATCCTCATTCCTTTCCAGTAGCCCCTTACTGCCATAAATTTGACATTATCTTTTTTCTCCTCTTCTATCTGTACTGGGGCTTCTCTATCAATTAATATAAGTACTGTTATCCTTTGTCTCTTGATATTCTGCAGAATATTCTAAAATCATTTGTTTATCAAATTCAGATACTCAGCTCTTTTCAAATGAGTCTCCTGTAGCATTGCTATTTGTACTCTGGTGTGTTGATATAATTATTATTTTTTTTTTCATTTTTATTTATACCTGTAAGCTCATTTACATTCTAAGATAATATGGAAAGTGTTGCCATTATGATAAGAACTCATTATGTCCACCTGTTGCACATGACAGCTTTTTAAAATGTGTATTTCCAGCTTTTGTGATACATGCACCCACTAATGTTTGGAAGATTGATCTTTTATACATGTTTTCTTATAATCAAATTTGGAACCTAATGTCATATTTTATGAGACTTTTTGTTTTAATGAAAACCATCAAACAGAAAACAAACACCCCCAGAACACCCCATATCTTGTTAACTTAATACAAACACATACAACTTTGTACATATTCAAATAATGAAGTTTAACTCTAAAAATAAGAAGAATTTTCCCAAACGGGCATCTGCAAATGCAGACCTTAACCAACATAAAGTTGAGGTTATCAATGCTAAGATTCATGTAATTGTTTGTGCTTCTGCTTACACTAATTGGTGTCTGTCTTTTTTTCATTATTCCCCTTCCAGATGTGTTAAACAGCTTGCATGCTTTCAGAAAACATTAGCTTTTAGCCTTGGAGAAACAGTGCCCCGGCTTTTTTATTGCCCTATATTCAGCCTGTATCCATGAAAGTGATAGAGAAAAAAATGTAGTCCTCAACTGCAGGCTTCTAAAAACAAGCTGAACACTTATTTTTAAAGGAACACTTTTCATTATTTTCAGTGTTCTCTTATTTACTCGTTTCCACTTAAAACATGTTATTTGATTAAGCCAAGGATATTAATTTAGATATTTAGCTATCCAAAAGTAAAAGAAAATATGTTAGTTCTGCGTATAATATGATCTGTGTACTATTGCACCCCCACCTTAACAACCGAAAATTACAGCCTATTAACTTAAACAGGCTTTTGTCTATCCTTGTTCTTATATTTTTTTGCACTGCAATGGCTGCATTTCCAAATACTGAAAGAAGAAAGAAAAAAGGCATCCATTTACTTTATCTTCATCACATATAAGAACAACTAAAATGCTTTATGAAATGTTTCATAGAAATACTGTTAAAAACAGAAATTGTTTTGCTTACAGTTACCTTTTCCTACATCTTCCCCTCCCCTCAATGTCCTTCCACATATTAAAGACATGAAGTGAGACAAATGCCTTTCAGTTCCCCACAAGTTTAACAAAGTCAACAGAAGTCTGCTCTTTCCACCTTCTCTAATACAGCCAAAAAATGTGACTGATGCTTTGCAGTGTCATGTGTATACATTAATTTCATTATTGCTGGTCTTCTTCCAGTTTATCTCCATCTCCCAACTCCAGACTCTGGTTCAATTCCAAGATACTTCTGATTCTTCTAGTCAACGGCTGTGCTTTTCTGTGGCTCTCAACCACTTTCCTTTGGAACAGTAGAACTGGTTTCACTGACAAAGCCTCTCCATGAGCTTTGTCAGATGAATAAGAAGCAGAGCTCTCTTCTGTTTGATTACTCCATTTTTGTTGGACAGACTTTTGTGTTTCCTCCTTAGCCTATTCTGCATCAAATATGACTTTGATCCTGCATTTAAAAAATATTCTAAAGCCAGTGGGATACAGCAGCTTGAATGTCACATCTGCCTCTCGACATTCCCCGATTGCTGGAATAAATTTGTTTCTCTTCTGCTGGATATACAGTGAATAATTATTTTTCACAAATACTCTATTTCTGACTTTAAATATTTTGCCCTTTTGCTACAGTTTTGTCAGGATCTACTTTTTCTGCCAGTAGGTTTGCATCTTTATAATACAGGTCACGTTGCTTTCGCATGGCCAGATTTGGAGCATACACAGTGTGCCATTTGATCAGTTTCTGATGTAGAGTACAAGTCCAGTTGCTTATTTGTACCTTCGTGTACAGCAGAAAATCACAGATTTTCCATACATGCTGTGTCCTCTTAATTCTGCCATTTTTTTAAAAATCTCCTCTTGAGCAGTCTCATACTCGGCCAGCTTTTTCTTCATTTCAGCCTCTGTTGCAGTTTTATCTGCTCATCTGAATAAGGATTTAAAGCTTCTTCCATTTTTCCAGCCTTTCAGATTTTTGTTTAAGAAGCCTTACAGTGATTGCTTAATCATATATTAATTAGCTATTACTTTTTGCTTTAAAAAAAATTGAGTATGCATCTTTCAGGTATGATGGCTGACAGACAACTGCAGCTTTTTTTAGTCATATTCCTTATTTATGCCCTTTGTCACAACAAATCAAATGTTATGCATGTATAGTTGTTGTGTCTTTCGGTTTTTCCTGGTTAGGGGTCGCCACAGCGGAACTCCAGTCCACTAATGATTGGCAGTAGATTTTTACGTGCCAAGTTGCCAGCTCTGATGCACAACCTCCAACGAAGGTACACCCATTCATTGCATGTCTCCACACAGAAGAAGCTCTAGCTGAGAATCGAACAGGACAACATCTTACTGTGAGGCGACAATGCTACCGCAGCACCACCACCGTAGTATAAATGTTATGCATGTATTATCTGGGCTATATTCTAAATTTTATAAACATTGGTTGTTAATTGTTGAAGATTGGAATATAACACTAGTTTCCAAATATAATGGGCAGAATGATTTATCCTCAGCTAACGTAAAAACACATAATTTCTTTTAGAGGTCATGGTAACCTGTGATATGTATTATCCTTACAGGGCCCTGTTCCCTAGGGAGGGGATTATACCTTCTCCTCAGTAGCTCACAGTTCCAAGGTGTGGTTGGATTTCTTTCTGTTTTCGAAAAAAAAAAAATTCCTATAAATTTGCATATAAAACTTAAATCATTTTAATAATTTAAATTGTATACGTAAAGTTATAAGTACAAAGGACAGAGTTCAGAATTAAGCAAAATTGCACAGGTGCAAATGATGCAAATAATCAGTAAAGAAATTGATTTCCTAGTTCAGCAATATATAAATAATCAAATGCAACATGTAGAGTCACTCAATATGAATTAATACAGGTAGAGCAATTTCATCATAGCCATTGTCATGGAATCATTTTTCAGGTAGCTTCTTATAAGTGGATGTTTTTTCGATGAGTTTTTGAAACTGTATAGAGGTTTCCTGATGTCTTCTGTGAGAGTAACTGGTCCTATTATGCAGAGTGCTTGTTTACCTCTTGTTTTAAATCTTTGTGGGACCATTGTATTGATTTGTCTCTGGCTGCCTCTAAGTTTGTACATTTGTTTTCTTGTCAGTAGCTTTGTCTTTAATAGTGGGCAGTATCTCAACTTTGTTTCAAGGGTAACCAAATGAAACCATGATGAAGGTCACATTGGTATTTTGAGGAGTCTCCCAAAAGGACAAATCTACAGATCTTGTTTTCAGTCACTGTAACTTGGGGGTATTGTAATGAGAGTGTAGTGCTCTAAGGGGGGGGGGGGGTATTTTCAGTTTTGGATAGGAGTACATTTTTTGCCAGAGATGTATGGGCAGCATGTGACAAAAGATTTTGTAATATATTTTTAGTTTGATCAGTGTTCTGCAGACAGTTCTGTCTGTGTGTAGAGTAAATGTTAGTATAGGATAAATTGTTAGTCCAGGGTATATCTGCTTTGTGATGTTTGGTATAGTATTTTTTAATTATCTTTAGTAGGGAGTAGTGTGGCTCACTTTTGTGGGGCTGTGAACAGCATCACACTAGTTTTATATCTGTTGCTGTAAGTACAGTCACATAGTAAAGTGAAACTGGTTTTGGTTTGTACTGGAGTTGAGAGAATGTTTTACTACAGTTAGTGAGGCTGGAGTTCAGAGAATGTTTTACTACAGTCAGTGAGCTACAAATCATCAGTATGCAAAATATGTTTAGAGTGGGTAAAGTGTATGTTAAGTCATTTATAAATAAGAAGGACAGCAGCACTCCAACATCTGATCCTTGTGGTTCCCAAGTATTAAGGGTGCCTTTTTCTGACAGGGTCTTGTTGTAGTAGGCCTGAAAGTTTCAGTTTTCTAAAGTAATATCTGACGATGTCTTCTCCATCTGGCTTCAACCTGTGAGTTATCAGATTCAGCACTGGCCAAATCCTTCAAACTTCCAAATAGCCAGTGTCTGTCTCCCTTGGCCATAATCCCCCACTCCTCAACTGCTCTCCCCATCTGGTTTGACATCATTCCTGTCAGCACCATGATTCAGCTCCATTTCAGCATATCTTTTGCTGAATAGTTTTTTTTTTTTTTTTTTTTTTTTATCGTTAGTGCTTTCCTCTTACTCTAGTTAGTTTATGTAGTGTAGTGTGTTACTGTAGGGTAGATAGGTAGTTAAATTAGGTTTGGTAATGTGTGCTTGTTTCTAGTCAGCATTGGGCTTCCCACCTTTTTTGTATGCATCACTCTGCTCTTTTCTTGCATTTTAGTCTAGTGTAGTGGAGATTTTATTTCTCCACCTTGTTGTAGTGTGGGTAGTTAGTCGTAAAGGTTTTCAAAAATGTGTCTCCTACAGATGCTAGTTATCATCTCAGGACGCACGTGATAAGTGTGTATATTGTTTGTTGGTTGCCCATCAGGACTCCTCCTGTTCAATTTGTGAGGGGTTTAGGTCCAGGGCAGTCAAAGTGGTGAACCAAGTTGGTCTTTAAGGGCCTTTTTCCCACTGGTCCATCATCGTCTGCTTTCTTGGCTCAAAGGTACTCCAAGACCTCCAAGGGGAATCAGAAAAGGTTCTCCTCAGTTTCTGTTTCCAATCTCTGTTCTTTGATCTTGCTAAACTCAAAGTCCCATGACTTTTGGGTCCTCCAGGTATGTCTGTGCTGGTGTCGGCTCCAATCCTTAAGAGCCAGTCGTCCTTTGTGCTGATGACAAGCAATGCACTGCCTCCAAGTCTTCCTAGCCACTTCTTGGTAAAGGAACTCCATTGGGTTAGTAGCTTCCCTCTTCTCCCTGTCCATTCCACCAAAGCTGTCACCTGAGTCCTCACTTTCCCCTCCCCCGGTTCTAGGTCTCCCTGACTCAGATCCAGCAGACAGGTTCCTTGTCATCTAAGTGACCCTCCAAGCCCCTGTTGGTGGCTTCAGTCATCAAGGTCAGTGGACAGTATCAAAACTTCTGACTTGGAGCAGCTGATGAGGTCCTTTTTGTAGACTCTGCTGCAATCAGGTCTTATTTTTTAGGGTCCAGGACTGGTTCCAAGGACCTCTGCTTCATCTCTCTGGTTTCATCCTCGGTCCCTTTGGATCTAAGGTCATCAGGCTGAGCTACATTCCCACCCTTGGTGTCAGATCCAATGGCTTGGGCATCTTCAGCTCTGGCTCCTTCCTTGTTCTTATTGACTCCAACTTCTTTGGGGCTGACTGGACCATAGGGCTGTGGCATCAAGGCTGGTGTTTCCGGGTTGGGGTTGACAGTCCCAGCTTTGAGTTCATCCCTCCCACTCTACTTCAACATTCAACAGCTTGGCTACGGTCTCAACACTGGAGCAAAGCATAGCTTCCACAGACTGGAGTGCATCTCGAGTATCTTGGTTACTGGTACTTTTGGTTTTGGGAGGCCAACGTCTGCTTCTGCCTTCAATATTGTGGAGAGGATGTTCTCCTCTAAGGAGATTGGTCAGAGGTCCCTAGCCAATGTTCCGTTGCCTTTCTGTTCTGGACCTGTGACCAGAGCAGTCCTCTTCTAGACAGCCTATACCAGCTGGTCTCCAATCCTCTCCTATGGTGGAGTGTCCTGCCTCATTCCCCTCTCCTGTGGTATTGCTGGAGTGGGAGGTCAGAGGTGAGAGGTGGTGTAAGAAGAAGAACCTTGACTCCACATAGGAGTCTTGCACAGAGGATACTGACCTCAAGGAAGTTGAGGGATACCCTAAGTCTCTGTAGGATTATGCCTGTTTTGGTAATTTCTTGGAGATTATTCACCAGTGTGGGGGCTGGATCACTGAAGCCCCCTCTTCAGAGGAATCAGTGTTTTTGGAGGCCTTTGGCGTGAGCCCATCAATACCTTTGGTGGTTCCTTGTCTGTTTGTGCTCATAGACATAGTGTCTCAGAGGGCATGGAAGGAACCTAACACAGTGGAGCCCCTTCCCAAGAAGCCCGGTAACATTCCTCATTTGAGTAAAGGCCCAGCTGTGGATGCAGTTGTGGTGGCGGCAGCCAACAAAAAGGAAATCTCCAAGGAGACCTCCTCAGTCCATCTTCAAACTAATGAATCTTGGGCTTTGGACCATTTAGGGAAGCTCTTTTATACCTCAGCCACATTCGCTTTCAGGACTCTTAATTATTTCTCACACTTGGCTAGAATCCAACACAATCTGGTGTTTGATGTGTTGAAGAATGTTAAGATGCAGCAGTCTCCAGTGATTCAAAGGACACTGGAGACTCAGTTTCCTACCTTGCTGTTGATTGCCAACATGCCCATGAGGTTTATTTCCAGTACACCCAATTTAACTTCCCAAACGGCCGTCTCTGGCATCACCATGCATCACCACACTCTGATGCCATTATGTGACTTTGCGGATTGCTTCAAAGCATCCTTTGTTAATACCCTGCTTGACGGCTGTCCCTTGTTTAGGCTGAAAATTAAGGATACTGTAGGAGCAAGCAAGAAGGCAAGACACTGTTCACCATAGGAGTGCATTTTCCTATCCTTAGCAAACCTTTTCTAGGAATTGGGGGGGGGGGGCGGAGAGCAAACGTTGCTTTTTTAGAAAGTTGCAGCAGTCTTCCCAGGAAGTTCCTCCAGAGGGTTCCTCCTGAGGCCTGGGTGAAACCATAATGGATGCTGTCCATGGGGCAGGAGTGGTCCACAGAATCAGGGCTTCCATGGAACCTTCTGTGCTGGTCTGTGTTAGTGACCATGAAGGGTTGCCCAACTGTCCTGCTCTGGAAGCAGTTGGGGGAGTCACATGGCTCTTCACCCAGAAGCTTAGGAGGCCATTACCTCAGATGCTTGGGTGCTAAGAATTATATCAAGAGGCTATATCATTCCCTTTTTGGAAATCCCAGGGTTCTTTTACAAATATCTCCCAGAAGTTCCACCCCATCAGGGATTGCAGGCAGCATTAGAGATTTAGAAGCTTCTGGCAAATCAAGTCATCTGAGAGGTCCCACCAGGCCAGTTAGGATCCAGGGTCTACTCAAGGTTCTTTTTGGTTCCAGACAGGAACAAGAACTTCAGGTCTATTTTGAACTTAAGCAAATTGAATGCCTTCATAAAACAGACCAATTTCTGGATGGTTACAGTGCAGACCATTCTATGTCTGCTGAGGAGGGACGATTGGATGTGCTCAACAGACCTCAATGATGCCTATCATCATATCAAGATAGAGAAGTGCTCCAGGAGATTTCTAGACTTCAGGATGGAAGCCAGTCACTGCCAATTCAGGGCTTGGCCATTTGGTTTCACCAAAACTTCTCAGGTGTTCAGCAAATGCATGGCAGTAGTCAGCCTGGCTCTAGCTGCAGGGTATCCAGTTCTTTTGTTACCCGGATGATTGACTCCTTATTCCCCCAACAAAAGCATCATTTATAATGGCCAGAGACACCCTACGCCATTTATGTGACCACTTAGGCATTGCAATTTCCCAAAGTCTAGTGTATAACCTGTTCAGACCTTAGAGTTCATAGGTTGCCTGTTGGATACTGTCAGTCAAATTGCCAGGCTTCTGAGCTCCAGAGTGATCAGCCTTCGATCCCAGGCAGCATCAATTCTTGTGCTTTCAAAGCCTTCAGCTCATGCATTCTTGAATCTCCTAGGCCACATGGCAGCTTCAGTAGAGTTTTTCCCTCTAGCAAGGTATCATATGAGGGCTCAGGAATGGACCCTGGTGGTACAGTGGTCATTTTTGACTCATCCAATGGACTTTCCTGTAAGATTTACAAACGTATGTCATGATCATATTATATGGTGGTTGCAGTCTCCTTTAGTGACCATTGGCAGATAGTTTGTCCTTCCCTTTCCTTTGGTCATGGTCATGAAAAAATGTCTCCCTTGTTGGCTGGGAGGGGCATTTCGAGGAGAGGATAGTTCAGTGGTCTTAGTCTTCTATTGATGCTGACATCCACATCAGTGTTCTGGAGATGAGGGCTGTTCTCCTCATGTTGCAGGTCTTTCAGGACACCCTTATCAGTGGTGTGATTTGAGTACAGACAATATACTAGTTGTCTGCTGTCTCAACAAGTGGTGGGACATGTTCATCTCAGCAGTTTGTAGTTGCAACACACATATCAGGGAAGTCCATCATTTTGGCCAAAAGCAAGAACATTCTGCTTCCTCATGAGTGTTCTTTAAATCCGAGAGTAATGGCTCAGATTTTCCAGACCTGGTGTACTCTGTGTTGACCTCTTTGCCTCTCCAGCCAGCATCAAGTGCAGCAGCTATTATACTTTAGCCCACCTCTTCAGGAGCAGTCACCCAGAGACGCTCTGCTATATGCTTGGCCCCTGGGTTTCCTGTACGCTTGTCCCCTGGTTCCTGTGATTGTGAAATTTCTCAAGAAAGCAACCCACTTCAGAGCGACAGTGATCCTCATAGCACTCTTCTAGCCTCATTAGATGTTGTTCTCCTTTCTGTTGCTCTTCTGCAGTAACCTATTTGGGTTCTAGATCCCATTCTGGATCTCATTTCTCATCTGGCAGGTCTGGATCCTCCCAATCTACAGTCCCTCAAGTTAACCTTGTAGATATGATGCTATCCATGTCATTATTCATCACAGATTGGTCTTGGATCTGACCTCGGATCTGAGCCGGCAACTGATGGACAGATCCAGAGCTCAAGCTCCTCCCCTTCCCATAATATCCTGGTGACATGTAACCCTTAGAACTCATTTGTCGCTGAAAGAATAGGACATGATCCGGGCTCAAGCTTCCTCATGTTAGATAATCAACTATTTTTTCCCTATTTTGAGTGAATGAAACTGGTATTTTCCTTTCTTAGTTTTCCTCACCTCCCATAGCTGCTTTGTCTGTGTAGGATGCTGTTCTCTCCCTTTTTTCTCCATTTCTTAGCTTTGAGTTTCTCCTGCTCTCCTCCCCCACCATAAAAAAAAAAAAAAAAAAAAAAAAAAACTTCTCTTTTCTTAACTCCCTTCCCTAGTGTGTGTGTTGGGTGCATGATGGCTGATAAACCTTCAGGTTTTAGAAGGTGCTCCTCATACAGTTGGAAAATGCCTCATTCTGACTCTCACAAGAAGTGTATTTACTGTTTGGGAGAGCCTCACCTGGAAGTTGAATGCAACATTTGTGCTGCATTCAACCCCAGGGCTCTCATGGAGCTTAGAAATAAGTTGCTGCTAAAAAGGGTTAGCTCTGGGTGGTCCACTGGCTTTGGACTCTACCTCTAAAGCTGCTTGGGACCCTAAGAAGAGACCTCCCCCTCCCTCCATGGGGACTCCTCCTATTTCTAAAAAGCCGAGGCTCTCAGATCTGAGCCCAGCTTCTATGGCTTCAGATCTGGGCTCTTAAACTCCCAGAGCCTCAGATCAATCTCTTGGATCTGAGGCCTTGGCTCCTCAGAGGCCTTTGGATCTATCTGGGAGAAAGCCTTCACCTGATCTGACCCATTTTTTGGATCCATCCAGTACACCAGCTAAGATGTCAGATCTGATTGTTCTGTCAGATCTGCTAGTCATTGACAGTTCCTCCTCCAGGTCTAAGATATCAGATCCAATGCATTGGAGTTGTACCCCTTCCTTGGATTGCAGGGCATTGACAGATCTCCAGCAAGGTCAGGTCATTCTTCAGTGTCTTCTAGGTCCTCCAGAAGTTTGTTACCCACAGATATGAGTAGGATAATGAGGAGTTTCTTCAAGGCCCAATTCAAGTTGGGCTTCTTGCCATCCCCAGCTCATTTACCTAGGGGACCTTCTCCATCCACGGGACTTCACTGGCCTCTTCTGACCCAACTGGCTTAGAATGTTACTCATTACTTGTGAGAGGCTGACAGTGTCCGGTATCCCTCCTTTCTCAACACCATCAGGGTCCCTGGCAGGGTCTGTTCCACTGCCCTCGGAACATGCTGTGCTTTGACCCCATGAGGTCAGTGTTAGTTCCCTGGGGGGGTGAGGCCAGGCCTGGAAATTTTGGACTGCTCCCTTCCCTTGAGGGATTTGGTGCTGGATAGCTCTGGGCCAATATCGTCTGGGGGCTTCGGTGCTGCGTCGGGGTCCCTTCTCCCTCACCGGCCAGCTGCGGCAGTGGGAGAGGAGAGGGGAACCTTGTCCAGTCTGTAGGCCTTCAAATCGATAGAGAGGACCTTCTCCGGCTTGGCAGTCATCTCTCCTTCATCTCTAGGTCCTCCCCAGCACCTCTTGGCTTTGGGTGGCATGGCCTCATCATCCTTCCTGTATCAGCCCTCCCACAAATGCCCTCACATGGGCACTACCCCACTTGGGGTATCCGTCTCTTTTGAGTCCTCCCCAGAGCCCACCATGGAGGAACCCCCTTGGAAGAGAACATGTAAGAGAATGCACCTGGACTCTCCTAGAGTGTCTGTCACCAAGGGCATGGGTTTCAAGGAGGAGATGGGTCCCCCAGGCTTCCATCTGAGGAAGTGTCCTTTGGGGACACCCTCGAAACTCTCAAAGAGGCAGTTGGTCTTCCGCCATCCTGTCTTTGGAGGAATTTGTGTTCGTGAAGGCCTTTGGGACAGGCCCATCTTCTACCTGTGTGTCCCCCCCTGCCAACGAACTTGTAGAACTCATTGCCAGCAGGGCTTGTAAGGAGCCAGACACAGTGGAACCGGTACCCAAAAAGGCAGACAAATTCCTCAATCTCCCCAAAGATAAGGCTTTTTGGATTAAGGGTGTCCCCATTGATGCTGTCATGGTGGCTGCTGCTAGTGAGAAGGAGTTAGCAGAGCGGAGCTTCTCAGTCCATCCCCCAAATAGAGAGTCTCAGGCAATTGACCACTTTGGAAAGCACATGTTTGCTTCAGCTACATTCGGACTGAGAGAAACCAACTACATGGCACATTTTACCTGGCTTCAGAGGAATTTGGTATCGGAACTCACCACTTCCCTTACAGAGTTGCTACCTCCGGGGAGTCTTAAGCTGATCTCCCCTAAGTTGTCCACTCTGACTTCCCTGGCTAATGTTTCAATGAGGTTGATCTCCAACGTGGGGGAGGCCACCTCTCAAGTGGCTGGCACAGGCATTGCCATTAGACGAAATGCCTGGCTTCACCTTTGCGGAACCCTTCAGGCCATCTTTTACTAATGCTCCCTTTGATGGTTTGACCTTGTTTGGACTTTTTGTCAAGGAAACATTGACCCGCAGTGAGCAGGAGGGTAAGACTGTCCACAGTGAGAATCAAGTTTTCTTGCATAATGGGAGGACAAAGGCCCAAAAAATAGGGACAGAATTTAAAATACTGCTCTTATAAACTTAGAAAGCTGAAAGAATAAAAGGGTTTGTGTTGGTATGCATTTTATGAAGGATATGAAGTCTGAAACATATATATATATATATATATATATATATATATATATATATATATATATATATATATATATATATGTGTGTGTGTGTGTGTGTGTGTGTGTGTGCATGTGTTGTTTAGTGACTTCAGTCCTCCATGATTTAACAGAAGACCACAAATTTTATGAGAAAGATACCAAAACTATGAGGTTAGGTCTGAACAGTTGAGAGTATGTTGCACACACACACACGCCTAATCTCTTCTCTCTCCTCCTCTCGCTCTCTCTCATACACACACACACACACACACACACACACACACACACACACACACACACACACACACACATACATATCTACCTTTTCTCTGCTCTCACAAAGCCACACACTCATACACACACATACTTGTATCTGTCATACGACCAGTTAGATTAAATTACACAGACACACACACACACACACACACACACACACACACACAACAATTTCTCTCATACAGAAAAATGAACCGCCAGTTTAACTAACACACATACTCGTACAGCCATACACTTACACTTACCTCAGCATGGCTAGTTTAAATTCTGCCGTAAGTGAGGACTGAATTTTACATCTATAGCACGCATTAGTAGTCACACTAGAGTTGAAATTGCTGCCTTTCAGTCCTGAAGCAGAAGTTAAATGCTGAATTTCGTGGCGGCTGCTTTTAATTTTTATTAATGTTGCGACTTAAGATACCTAGTATTTACAAACTTAAATTATGACACGTACACTTGTTGAGGACAGTTAAATATTTTCCCATTCTACTTATGGACTTACTACCTTGTAGCTGCTCTGTTATGACTGGGAGAGAATGCATGGCTCTGTTAGCTTGTAAAACGTGTATGAGATGCACTTGTTATTTTAATGCAACACCACACTTGTACAGAAATCTGTGGTTACATCAGTCAAGTACAGTTCTAATTATTGTCCTTATTAGTTGACTGTGGTGTATTACATTTTCTCGAAAATGTTTTAATTCTTGATATGCTTCAGAAAATGCACACGAATGCAAAATGTGTCATTCTAAAACCTTTCTAAGTTTATAAGCATCGTACTGAAAATTTGTTTCTGATTTCAGACCATTGTCCCCACCACACGTTTGTCTAATGGCTGTGTTTAAAATTTTTAGTGCTGAGATGATGAGCAGTACAAGAGTTCTACAGGCTACCTGCTCTTAAACTGCAGTTCTTTACATCAGGGAAACATTTGAAACACAAACTCACAAACATGACGTCCACCTTACAAGCAGTAGGATAATATGCAATCGTACCTACCAGTTATTCCTGATTTTGCCTTTGTTTTTTGCCCTGCCACTGGCAAATGCTTGATTTTCTGTTAAACTGCTGAAGATTTCAATACCTCAGCATGTCTTATTGTTCAAAATGCACACTGACACAAAATCTGTAAGTGGATTAGAATAATAGATACCTGAATCTGAATCCTTATACCACCTCCTCTGGCATCATCTACATGTGGGTCATGAAATCAATGACGTCTGCAATTGTTCCTGTAGTCAGTAAGGAGTAGCAAATGGTCCTTCTTAAAGAAGACACCGCTATCACGGGGTGTTTTTTTTTTTTTTAATTGAAGCCTCTTAAAAGTGGAATGGTTCCAGAACCCTTGTCTGCATGCCGAAATCAGGATTTAATGGGGCCAATCAGGAAGTTGTGGCACCCTATTATTTTGAGCCCAAAACTGGGAATTTGGTACAGTTAAGAGGTATGTTATGAATGCTACGTGATATGAGAGCCAATATCATGTTGCAATTTTTTATCCAAATCGCCCCATCAAAGTCTCTGCTACCTCATAACATCTGATTACTATCCATACTATCCAGGGCCCCAGAAGTTTTCTGTCGCTCTTTAGGGGGTGATATTACCCATGTTGAGAACCACTGGTATTTAAGCACAAGTAACTCACATTTAAGTTACTAGTTACTAAAAAAAGTAATGTATTACGATTCCTTTATTACTATTTTGAAAACGTTACTAGTTATGTTAGTAGTTACCAGAAGTTGTAATATATTACTCCCATCACTGTCTGCCACCTAGGCAAGTTAGGCTACCTCTACCTAGACAGGCTTATCTGCCACCTAAGCTGTCTCTTTGGTTTGTGAGGGAGAGGAGTAAATGTATCTTCCTTGTTACCAGAGAAGTCGAGAAAGTCTGTCTGACTACTAGGGCAGTGGATAGACATGTATGTGAGAAACTGGAAAAAAAGCACTAGTCAGGGGTAAAGTCTACAGTCATAAGTACAAGACTAAGGGAGCAGTATGGAAAGATTGGAAAATGTAAATATATTTAGTTGATTAATGACTGTTGGATGTGACAGATGTATTCTGTCTGTTGGATGGATAATGTAACTGGAAATACTTTGAAAGTGAGTATTCAGAGGATATGAGATAGGATATTGGAAATAACTTTAAATTTGATTGTGTACTTAGAGATCACATGGGAGGATGTGGGCATGCCTAAACTAGCATAAGTCTAATCAGTATAGGAGATGGTTGTGAATGGAGGTAGGAAAGAGTGTGTCACGAAGTCTGTAGAATGGCTGAGCATAGAGGGATCTACCCTATCCCAACAGTCTCTTTCAAAAAAATTCAGCAACACTGTTTGCAAAGTTTCATAGACAATAATTTGCTGAAGATCATCACTTTAGGCTTGTATTTTTATTTTTTATTTTTTATTTGATGCTGAGCAGACCCTTGTAATTAGCTTAGCAATTAGGCAGGATCTTATTTATTTATTTGAAGTTTGTTTGCCAGGATGGTCCATTGGGCCAAATGGGCCCATTTTCAATGGAGTCCTGGGGAGAAAAGCTCCATAGATACAATATCAAATATACAAGTAAAGAATAAAAGGAAAATACAATACAATAACATAACAGTTTGTTAAAGTGTCAGAATAGTACATATAAGCACAAGTAAATGTTAATGCAACAGGAAAACACAGAAGAGCATATGCAACAATTCATATCAGTTTACAATATTTTAGTCTCTATGTTTACTTGAGAAAGAAAAGAAAAAAAAGTGTTAAGTAAGACAATAGTTAGTAGGTGTGTGCAGGAGGTATTAACATAAGAGATTAATTACAATGTGTATGTTCCTATAGGAGGGATGAGTTTATAGACTAAGGGGGTAAGGTAGTAGCTGGTGATGTTATGCAGGATGGGAACATGAGCATTCCCAAAGAGATGATAAATGCGAGTGGAGGAGAGATTTAAAGATGGGAAGGCTGCTGGTACTGTGAATATGAGGTGGGAGGGAGTTCCAGAGATGGGCAAGGGAAAAGGAGAGTAAGAGTTTGCCTGCTGGACGGGCTGGTTTGTGGAGTTCAATTAGGTTTTGAGTGCTGGTTCTTAGGGGTCTGCTAGGTTGGCGCATGGTGAAGGTTGAGGAGAGTGAAGGGCAGAGTGAGGGCTTGAAAATGAGCTTATGTGCATGAGTTAGTTGTGTGTAGAGGTAGTTTGGGAGCTCTAGCCAGCTGAGTTTGTGGAGGGCAGTACAGTGATGGGAGGAGGATCTGTGCCCAGTGGTGAATTTAGCGATTTTGTTGTAGCAGGAGGAGAGTTTTGTTTTTATAGAGGATTGTAGGTTGGTTAAGAGTGGGGCACCATAAAGGAGAGACGGGATGAGGTATGTGGTAGATAGGAGGAATCTAGTGGATGGGGAGAGGAAGCGAATATGGTGGTAGAACATACCGAGTTTCTGATGTGTTTTTTTAATGTTTGTTTGCATATGGGAATCAAATGTAAGCTGATTATCGATAAGAGCTCCTAACAGTTTAGCACTGGAAACAATTTCTAGGGTTGTGTTGTTTTGACTGGTTATGAGGAAGGAATTTATGTCGATAGTTAGGCTTTTGGATGGGGTGAATAACATGATTTTGGTTTTTGATGGATTGAGAGCTAGATGGTTATCATGCATCCATTTTTCAGTGGTTGAGAAGGCATCTTAAGTTAGTTTTATAAGAGAGGGAATGGAGTTTGCAGCACAGATAATAGTAGAATCGTCTGCATATTGGACTATGTTAGCGTTTGGGATATTGTGGTGGAAGTCATCAATGAAGATGTTGAACAGTAAGAGACCTAATACAGAACCTTGGGGTACACCAGTGTCAGAGTTGAGGAAAGAGGAGGTAGATTTCTTCCATTTGACAGATTGTTGCCTGTTGGAAAGGTAACTGGAAAACCAGTTGATGCAAGAGGGTGAAAGGTGTAGGTTAGAGAGTTTGGTCAGCAGGAGGGAATGGGAGATGGTATCGAAGGCCTTAGAAAAGTCTAGGAGGAGAGTGGAGATAATGCAGTTAGAGTCTCTAGCTTTATTTACAGTTTCGAGGAAGGAGAGTAGTGCAGTAGAAGTGCTGTGACTGGGTCTGAATCCATGTTGTGTTGGGGTTAGTAGGTGGCTATTGGTGAGGTATGGTAATAGTTGTATGTGGATACATTTTTCAAGTAGTTTAGAGATGGGAGATAAGATTGCAATAGGTCTAAAGTTGGAGATGTTATTGTTGTTTCCTCCTTTGTGGAGGGGAATAATGTAGGCTTTTTTCCAAATTTGGGGTACATAACCTTCTTGGATTGACCATTTATAAGTATACAGATGGGGGAGGCAATGACTTCAGCAGCTGTCTTTAGGAAGAAGGAAGAGATATCAGTTTCTTTTTATCATAGTTCATGTTAACGTGAATGACTTGAGATGTACCTCCATGGAGTATATGAAGAGAGACATGATGGAGTTCGCTGAATGTGTGTCCCAGACAGGTATGTTCCTAGCCTTAAGCAGCATTCTGCCATCACCCAGAATGATGCCGCAATACAAACAGAAAATGATTGACTTTAACAATTGGCATAGGTTCTGGTGTTATTCAAAGGGGATTCAGTACCTGACAGCTTGGGATGACATGATAGACAAACCATGTTGCCTTGCCAAAGAGGTCATGCATCTATCTCCCTTGGGCTTCAGGCTCCTGGCAAAGGCTCTTGCCTCCTCCATAATGCCTTTTTAGGCAATGCCATGAGGACAAAACTACCAACATGAACATTTTATCAGAATGTAAATTAAAGGTCATGCTGCTAAATGCTAGGAGTCTAAACATGAAACTGCACTCACTGTAAGCATTCTTAACCCTGGAAGATGCTGACATTTGTGCAGTCACAGAAACCTAGTTCAAAGCTGCAGAGAGCACCCCATCCATACCAGGTTACTCATCCTATCATACATTTAGACCACAAACTGTTGGTATCAAAGCTATGATTTGAATAGGGGTCATATCAATTGTTAACTGCACCTGGAGTGTCTCCTGTGCACCATACTGTTTAACCAGCCTGGAGGTGTTTGTCTTTTATATATATTGCAACTACGCCTAGTTTTGCTTTGATACCAACAGTTTGTGGTCTGAATGTATGATAGGATGAGTAACCTGGTATGGATGGGGTGCTCTCCTCATGGCATTGCCTAAAAGGCAAAATGGGGCACTATGGGGATAAGGCATTTTAGGCCCCAGGCCCCCAGCATTGACTCAGTCTAAACCTACACCAAAGTACTGTACGAGCATTTGTATAGCTGCATGGAATCAGGAATACCCAACAGGATGAAGCTATCCTCTTCAAGGAAGAGTAAACCTGTCTGGTGGACATCTATAATAAATAAACTCTATAATAAAAGGAAAAACATGCTGTCCAGGATCAGAGAGAAGTAGGTGCCTAATTGTACGCAATCTCTCCTTAGCCTGAACAAGCAATTAAGAGCACTAGTGAAATCATCCAAAGCAAACTTCGAGTCCAACCTGGCCACATCTACTAAATACAGTCATAAGGCTTTCTTTACATATGTCTGCATTCTCAAAGGAAGCACCCAAGTCTGCTCAGAACTGGTGGTCAAGAACATCACACACACAAATGCTGTTGATATAGTCAACCTGCTGGTAGACAGGTTCAGTGAAAATTTCACTCCCATTGTCCACCATCAGTAAATGAGGACACCCCCAGCACCTGCCCCCCTTCCTTTATCTGTAGGGAGGAAGTCATCACTGCCCTCTCAAAGTCAAAATATACAGTCTCCATGGGACCCGATAACATCCCAGGCTGCATCCTACATGAACTCAGGCAGGAACTTTCAGCACCATTAGCCATCCTATTCCACCAAAGCCTGAGTATCGGCTTCATTCCAGGCAAGCAGAGGACAGCCACTGTCATCCCTTTGCACAAAGGTGGATCGTCCACTGAGCCAGGGATTTATAGACCCATCAACCTAACTAGCCTGATCTGCAAGGCCATGGAGCAGATTATCTTGGACCTCATTAATAAGGACATTGGCAACCTCCAAACACTGGATCCCACACAGTTTGGTTTCATCAAGGGGAGTTCATGCCTGTTAAATTTGGTTGACTTCTTTGAGACAGTCATCTAAGCCATGGACAAGAGGAAGAGTGTACACACCACCTACCTTGACCTTGCCAAAGCCTTTGATATCATTCCCCACTCAGGTATAATAGATAAACTCTCACAACTAGGCATCAATGCATATGTTACCAGATGGGTCGCAAACTGGCTCACTGATAGAACCCTCCTAGTCAAAACAGGGCAAGCCACCTCAAGCAGTAGACCCGTAAAGAGCAGTGTACCCCAGGGATCAGTCATGGGGCCTCTGTTGTTTGGGATATACTTTTCTGTGGTGCAGGCCAAAACCAGTGGGCTATGGCTGACCAAATTTGCAGATGACTGCAGGCTGGGTGCTGTCATCAGTCACCTTGTGATCTGGGCATCCCCCAAGAGAGTCTGACCCAAACAGATGACTGGTGCCAGAAACATGACTTCAAAATGAATGAAAAAAAAAAGCATCATCCCCTTTGAGGAGAGTGATGTCCCCACAAATTATCACAATAATAATAAGGTCCTAAGCACACAATCAGTTGTGAGGGACTTGGGCACCCAGGTTGATAGCAAACTGACTTTTGACCATCATATTGCCTCCATTGCATGGAAAGCTTTCTATGTGACCCACCTCATTAGCAAGGGTATTTCATCCAGGGACAAGGTGGTCAAAACATCCCTGTATTCTTCCCTTATAAGACCCATTATTGAGTACAATGGGTCTTAAAAGCATGTACCTCACAAAGCACATGCAGCAGCTGGAGTGATTACAGAGGTTCCAAACCAGGAGAATCCAGGGGCTCAAACATTTACCCTACACAGATAGGCTAAAGGCCCTGTCCCTCTACTCAGTCTCCTACAGACTCCTCAGAGGTGACCTCTATCTGGCATACAGAGCAATTCCAGAACCCGCCTTGATGGGACTGCTGCATATCTGCAAGTCAAGCTCCACTTGAGTAACCCACATGCGTGACCTCAACCTGGTCTCTGACATCTACAGGACTTGTTGGAGAGGCAGATTTGTGTCCCAGGGACTCACCCTTTTGTGAAATAGACTCCCTCTCCACATCAAGCAGAGTACCTCATTAACCCTTTTTAAGCATAACATGGATAACTGGATGGGGAACAGAAAATACACCCCCTGGGATTCCACCTGTGTCCCTGCTGGAAAGCGGCATCAGGTGCTGATTTGTTGGAACATGGGCTAAATTCTTGGCTAGGCTTGTACGGGCCTCAGGGCCAGTAGCCTAGTAACTTCCTATTCTCCTATGGTTTTATATCCACACCAGGTAGATTGTTTGTTGACACTTCAGTGCAGCATAAGGGTAGTGCTGTACTGCTGAGTGTGTTGTCTTTCAGATGAGACATCAAGCAGATGGGGCTTCAGTTTAATTTGGTGATAACTCAGATGGATTAAAAAATCCCACAGCACCTATCAAAAAGAGTAGGGGTCCTTTATTAAAATAATCATAACTTATTTACATTGTATATACACATTCTGTAATATATACACTACATACAATATTTACAACATATCTTTCTCTTGCATTCTCATTACCAGAAATACAATAGTCATATTTTACTTTGACCCACACTCCAATTTCCATAACCCAAACCTTGTTTTTAACATCATAGCCAAATCCCATTTTTAATTAAACAGAATGTTTCACTCTTTGATTCCAAGTCAACTATATCATAAAGAACATTTTTTATCAATTCTTTTAATATTATCTCTACTTTTGTTCTTATAATATCCAAATTCAATCATGTCCATATTTAAATGATTTACTTCTGTGAATCCCTTTGCATAATTCAAATCTAAAATCTTTTCCATAACATTTTAACGCTTCTGCATCTTAAAAAATGTTCACTTGTTTTAAATTCACCACAGTAACAAATTCTATTTTTTTTTCATTTTATCAGGCATAATTGCCTTCACTGGCAATTTTTTGTATTGTCAACCTCCAGAAAAAAATCTTGGCATTCTATCATATCTTTACATCTTCCTATTCTTGTATTGCTTAGCACTATTTTTTCTTTATGTAACTCTTTCCATGGATACATCCAGAAATATTTTCCATAATATTATTATACCATGCATTCCTCACATTTTCAATCTCTTTAATATTTATCTTCCAAAGTATAGTCTTATCCTAATAAATTTCTATTTCTTTATTGCAATGGACTCTGCTCGTTTTTGCTTTAAAAAAAATAGCTATTCAATTTTATATTTGAAACTTAATATTTGTGTTAGAAGAGAGACATCATTATCCTTTAAATGTTTCATTACACTATATAAATTTAAAGATGCTGTATAAACTATAAGATTTATTAACCTTAAGCATCCTTTTTCCTTATCCACATATAAAATCCTCCTTTTCACTGAATTTAACCTGGATCATCAAGTAAAAGAAAATATTATGTTATACACTTTTTCCAAAGCCAAAGGAATACTGAAAACACCTGCTAAATGTGCAATTCTGGATAACAAGATAGAATTAATTAAATATACTTTTTTTTCTTGAAATAAAGTCTAAAGAATTTCCAAAATCACAAGTATTTTTCATTTCTTCTGATCTTTCTTTCCACATCATTTCTGTAATTTTTTGATTTCTAAAGCTTATTCCAAGAATTTTTATTTTTGTCATACTTTGCTTTACCATTGCATTCAGACTTATTCCCATCTTTTGCAACAATAATGATGTCATCTGCTTATGTTAAAAGTGGCATTTTTATCCCTTCATTAGAACTGTAACTCATAGAATCCATTTCCTAATTCATATGTATTGCTATCACATTCATTAATAATACAAGTTATACATCACTCAATAGACACCCTTGTCTAATACCTTTCCCAAGCTGTATATCTTCACTTAACCACCCATTTACCAGTGACTTCATTATATTGTATCTGCATGCCGTAAAACACACTTTATCTTTTTACTTCAAATATTTCCCAGAATACAGAATGTTGAATTTAATCAAATGCTTTACTTAAATCTCCCCACTATTAATTTGCATGTGCATTTCTATACAGTATATCTTCTACTAATTCCCTGATTATTAATAACAAATCTTGGATCTTTTTTTCTTTTATACCATATACACATCAATTTACAATTTTACCCACTTTCTCTTCCATTCTTTTTTTGTAGAATTTTGATCAAAGTTTTATAATCTGTATTATTTAATACTATTGGTCTCCTGTTCTGTAACTTTTGTTTGTCGCCTTTTTTCCATATAAATCTAACACCCCATATACACAATTAATTATGCATAATCCCTTTGTCCAACCATTCACTTAATTCCCTGAGAAACCATTTTTTATCCACTGTCATATTCTTGTATATCATATATTCTATTCCATCTGGTCCTGCCACCGAATCTAGATTCACTACTTTCAAAACCTGTTCTAATTCTTCTATCATTTTTTTCCCAAATTTTTATCTTCATCAGAATGCATATATACCTTCCATTTCTTACTATTTTTTATATTCTGTCTTTTAAATAACATCTTAATATATTATTTTACTATTTCTTTAATTTTCTGTTGTGTATTGTATATTATACCTGATGCTTCTTTCATCTCTCTCATAACACTATTGTTATCTTTAATTGTTTTATGTAAATGTGGTGAATTGTCTTCTTTTTCCTTGCAAAAATATCTTTGCTTATCCATACATTTTCTATTCTTTTCTTATTCAACTCTATAATGCCTGTTCCTTAATAAAAAACAGTTTACATCATTCTTTTCTAAACACTCAATAGTATCATTACTTCATTTTTATACTTTATTTTTCCACATTTATTTTTTTCTTTTTTCCATATTACATAACACTTTTTATACTTCACACTGTCTAATCCATATAAAAGTCTCTCATTTCCACATAGTCTTGCCATAATTTCAATATGTCCTCTTTCCCTGTATCATCCATTTCCTCTCATTTATTCTTTTTAAATCTTTCCCTTTTTTAATATACTCAGAATTTTTTTATCGCAATCCAATTGGCTTATGATCTGAAAACTGTCATCCAAACACCTCTTTCTACTATTAGTAAATTTTCTGAAATTGAAAAAAATAATTTTATTTCCATTCTCTTTTCTCCTCTACTATATGTCCCCTGTGGCTTTTGATTCCAAATTCTTAATTGTCTTTATTTTGTGATGTTCCATGCTATTTTAAGATCATATGCTTTCTTTTTCTGCTGTCTTAATTTACAGTGAAAATCTTCTACTATAATAATCTCCATATTAATTGCTACATATTGAATGATGTTTCTAAACATCTCCTCTCTCTCATTTTGTTATATAAGCATAAATTGCAATAACTCCCATGATATGAGTCATCTATCTTACATCAAGAATAGTTGTTCTACCTACTATGATGAAAGTAAAATCCGACACTTTTGTCATATCTTTATACAAAATAAGTATCCCCTAACAAGTCTCTTTCCCTAAATTCCAAATGACATTTTCCCTACCATACTTGTTTCATATCTCTTTACTTGAGATAAAAAAGCTACGCTAACGTCAGTATAATATCACTTTCTTGCTTTTTATACCATCTCAAAATCCCTATTCTTCTGTCTAATTTCTTTATTAACATTAACTCTTAGAATTCTACAAGTAATTTTGTCTTTTTACAGTAAGTATTTTTTCCTTTCTTTTTCCTTTTAAATCCTTCTGTAATTTTCCTATTCTTCTCCCACACCCTTTTACCAATAGAATTTATTTTTGCTTAACTGAAATTCCATTTAATATCTCCACTATCACTCAGCTCTTACTCATCTTCCTCACTTACATCACACACACAAATGCTGTTGATATAGTCAACCTGCTGGTAGACAGGTTCAGTGAAAATTTCACTCCCGTTGTCCACCATCAGTAAATGAGGACACCCCCAGCACCTGCCCCCCCTTCCTTTATCTGTAGGGAGCAAGTCATCACTGCCCTCTCAAAGTCAAAATATACAGTCTCCATGGGACCCGATAACATCCCAGGCTGCATCCTACATGAACTCAGGCAGGAACTTGCAGCACCATTAGCCATCCTATTCCACCAAAGCCTGAGTATCGGCTTCATCCCAGGCAAGCAGAGGACAGTCACTGTCATCCCTTTGCACAAAGGTGGATCGTCCACTGATCCAGGGATTTATAGACCCATCAACCTAACTAGCCTGATCTGCAAGGCTATGGAGCAGATCATCTTGGACCTCATTAATAAGGACATTGGCAACCTCCAAACACTCGATCCCACACAGTTTGGTTTCATCAAGGGGAGTTCATGCCTGTTAAATTTGGTTGACTTCTTTGAGACAGTCATCTAAGCCATGGACAAGAGGAAGAGTGTACACACCACCTACCTTGACCTGGCCAAAGCCTTTGATATCATTCCCCACTCAGGTATAATAGATAAACTCTCACAACTAGGCATCAATGCATATGTTACCAGATGGGTCACAGACTGGCTCACTGATAGAACCCTCCTAGTCAAAACAGGGCAAGCCACCTCAAGCAGTAGACCCGTAAAGAGCAGTGTACCCCAGGGATCAGTCTTGGGACCTCTGTTGTTTGGAATATACTTTTCTGTGATGCAGGCCAAAAACAGTGGGCTATGGCTGACCAAATTTGCAGATGACTGCAGGCTGGGTGCTGTCATCAGTCACCTTGTAATCTGGACATCCTCCAAGAGAGTCTGACCCAAACAGATAAATTGTGCCAGAAACATGACTTCAAAATGAATGAAAAAAAAAAAAAGCATCATCCCCTTTGAGGAGTGTGATGTCCCCATGAGTTATCACAATAATAATAAGGTCCTAAGCACACAATCAGTCGTGAGGGACTTGGGCACCCAGGTTGATAGCAAACTGACTTTTGACCATCATATTGCCTCCATTGCATGGAAAGCTTTCTATGTGACCCACCTCATTAGCAAGGGTATTTCATCCAGGGACAAGGTGGTCATAACATCCCTGTATTCTTCCCTTATAAGACCCATTATTGAGTACAATGGGTCTTAACAGCATGTACCTCACAAAGCACATGCAGCAGCTGGAGTGATTACAGAGGCTCCAAACCAGGAGAATCCAGGGGTTCAAACATTTACCCTATACAGATAGGCTAAAGGCCCTGTCCCTCTACTCAGTCTCCTACAGACTCCTCAGAGGTGACCTCTATCTGGCATACAGAGCAATTCCAGAACCTGCCTTGATGGGACTGCTGCATATCTACAAGTCAAGCTCCACTTGAGTAACCCACATGCGTGACCTCAACCTGGTCTCTGACATCTACAGGACTTGTTGGAGGGGCAGATTTGTGTCCCAGAGACTCACCCTTTTGTGAAATAGACTCACTCTCCACATCAATCAGGGTACCTCATTAACCCTTTTTAAGCATAATATGGATAACTGGATGGGGAACAGAAAATACACCCCCTGGGATTCCACTTGTGTCCCTGCTGGACAGCGGCATTAGGTGCTGATTTGTTGGAACATGGGCTAAATTCTTGGCTGGGCTTGTAAGGGCCTCAGGGCCAGTAGCCTAGTAACTGCCTATTCTCCTATGGTTTTATATCCACACCAGGTAGATTGTTTGTTGACACTTCAGTGCAGCATAAGAGTAGTGCTGTACTCCTGAGTGTGTTGTCTTTCAGATGAGACATCAAGCAGATGGGGCTTCAGTTTAATTTGGTGATAACTCAGATGGATTAAAAAATCCCACAGCACCTATCAAAAAGAGTAGGGGTCCTTTATTAAAATAATCATAACTTATTTACATTGTATATACACATTCTGCAATATATACACTACATACAATATTTACAACATATCTTTCTCTTGCATTCTCATTACCAGAAATACAATAGTCATATTTTACTTTGACCCACACTCCAATTTCCATAACCCAAACCTTGTTTTTAACATCATAGCCAAATCCCATTTTTAATTAAACAGAATGTTTCACTCTTTGATTCCAAGTCAACTACATCATAAAGAACATTTTTTATCAATTCTTTTAACATTATCTCTACTTTTGTTCTTATAATATCCAAATTCAATCATGTCCATATTTAAATGATTTACTTCTGTGAATCCCTTTGCATAATTCAAATCTAAAATCTTTTCCATAACATTTTAATGCTTCTGCATCTTTAAAAAAATGTTCACTTGTTTCAAATTCACCACAGTAACAAATTCTATTTTTTTTTTCATTTTATCAGGCATAATTGCCTTCACTGGCAATTTTTTGTATTGTCAACCTCCAGAAAAAAAATCTTGGCATTCTATCATATCTTTACATCTTCCTATTCTTGCATTGCTTAGCACTCTTTTTTCTTTATGTAACTCTTTCCATGGATACATCCAGAAATATTTTCCATAATATTATTATACCATGCTTTCCTCACATTTTCAATCTCTTTAATATTTATCTTCCAAAGTATAGTTTTATCCTAATAAATTTCTATTTCTTTATTGCAGTGAACTCTGCTCATTTTTGCGTTAAAAAAAATAGCTATTCAATTTTATATTTGAAACTTAATATTTGTGTTAGAAGAGACATCGCTATCCTTGTTTCATTACACTCATATAAATTTAAAGATGCTGTATAAACTATAAGATTTATTAACTTAAGCATCCTTTTCCTTATCCACAAGCAAATCCTCTCACTGAATTTGGAACCTGCGGGATCATCGAAGTAAAGAAAATATTATGTTACACACTTTTTCCAGCCAAAGGAATACTGAAAAACACCTGCTAAATGTGCACCCTGGATAACAAGATAGAATTAATTAAATATACTTTTTTCTTGAAATAAAGTCTAAAAGAATTTCCAAAATCACAAGTATTTTTCATTTTCAATCTTTTCTTTCCACATCATTTCTGTAATTTTTACTTTCAAAGTTTATTCCCAAGAATTTTATTTTTTGTCATACTTTGCTTTACCACGGGTATCTCGTACTTATTCCCATCTTTGCAGCCAATAATAATGTCATCTGCTTATGTTGTAAGTGGCATTTTTATCCTTTCATTAGAATCAACTCATAGAATCCATTTCCTAATTCATATGTATTGCTATCACATTCATTAATACTATAAGTTATACATCACCAATGGACACCCTTTGTTCAATGTACTCCCTTCCCAAGCTGTGGCGATCTTCACTTAACCACCCATTTACCAGTGATCATTATATTGTATCTGCATGTCAGAAAACACTTTTATTTTACTTCAAATATTTCCCAGACAGAATGTTGAATTTAATCAAATGCTTTACTTAAATCTCCCACTATTAATTTGGTATGTGCATTTCATACAGTATATTCTACTAATTCCCTGATTATTAATAACAAATCTTGGATCTTTTTTTCTTTTATACCATATACACATCAATTTACAATTTTACCCACTTTCTCTTCCATTCTTTTTTTTGTAGAATTTTGATCAAAGTTTTATAATCTGTATTATTTAATACTATTGGTCTCCAGTTCTGTAACTTTCGTTTGTCACCTTTTTTCCATATAAATCTAACACCCCATACACACAATTAATTATACATAGTCCCTTTGTCCAACCATTCTTTTAATTCCCTTAGAAACCATTTTTTATCCACTGTCATATTCTTGTATATCATATATTCTATTCCATCTGGTCCTGCCACCAAATCTAGATTCACTACTTTCAAAACCTGTTCTAATTCTTCTATCATTTTTTTTCCAAATTTTTATCTTCATCAGAATGCGTATATACCTTCCATTTCTTACTAATTTTTATATTCTGTCTTTTAAATAACATCTTAATATATTATTTTACTATTTCTTTAATTTTCTGCTGTGTATTGTATATTATACCTGATGCTTCTTTCATCTCTCTCATAACACTATTGTTATCTTTAATTGTTTTATGTACATGTGGTGAATTGTCTTCTTTTTCCTTGCAAAAATATATTTGCTTATCCATACATTTTCTATTCTTTTCTTATTCAACTCTATAATGCCTGTTCCTTAATAAAAAACAGTTTACATCATTCTTTTCTAAACACTCAATAGTATCATTACTTCATTTTTATACTTTATTTTTCCACATTTATTTTTTTCTTTTTTCTATATTACATAACACTTTTTATACTTCACACTGTCTAATCCATATAAAAGTCTTTCATTTCCACATAGTCTTGCCATAATTTCAATATGTCCTCTTTCCCTGTATCATCCATTTCCTCTCGTTTATTCTTTTTAAATCTTTCCCTTTTTTAATATACTCAGAATTTTTTATCGCAATCCAATTGGCTTATGATCTGAAAACTGTCATCCAAACACCTCCTTCTACTATTAGTAAATTTTCTGAAATTGAAAAAAATAATCTTATCTCCATTCTCTTTTCTCCTCTACTATATGTCCCCTGTGGCTTTTGATTCCAAATTCTTAATTGTCATTATTTTGTGATGTCCCATGCTATTTTAAAATCATATGCTTTCTTTTTCTGCTGTCTTAATTTACAGTGAAAATCTTCTACTATAATAATCTCCATATTAATGGCTACATATTGAATGATGTTTCTAAACATCTCCTCTCTCTCATTTTGTTATATAAGCATAAATTGCAATAACTCCCATGATATGAGTCATCTATCTTACATCAAGAATAGTTGTTCTACCTACTATGATGAAAGTAAAATCCGACACTTTTGTCATATCTTTATACAAAATAAGTATCCCCTAACAAGTCTCTTTCCCTAAATTCCAAATGACATTTTCCCTACCATACTTGTTTCATATCTCTTTACTTGAGATAAAAAAGCTAACGTCGTCCAGTATAATATCACTTTCTTGCTTTTTATACCATCTCAAAATCCCTATTCTTCTGTCTAATTTCTTTATTAACATTAACTCTTAGAATTCTACAAGTAATTTTGTCTTTTTACAGTAAGTATTTTCCCTTTCTTTTTTCCTTTTTAAATCCTTCTGTAATTTTCCTATTCTTCTCCCACACCCTTTTACCAATAGAATTTATTTTTTGCTTAACTGAAATTCCATTTAATATCTCCACTATCACTCAGCTCTTACTCATCTTCCTCACTTCTTTCTGTATTAATCCAAAAAAGGAATACTCTGTAGGGGTGAAGTGCCTCCACACAAAAACACAAATATCCAAAGAAAAAGAATGAAAGGCACACCATGACAATCGAAGCAAACCTCCAAAATTCAAAAGATTTTATTCACCAGTAAGCGCTTTCACATCTCATATGACGCTTCTTCAGACTTTGAAATCAAACACACTATGAATGCTTAAATAGTCTTATCCTTCAGCTATAAGGACCAATAGCATTAACAAACTAATTAACATCAGAACTTACTGAAATCCGAAACTGCACTTAGTCATTTGAATAAACATACATAAAAAACTTTATACATTTAAACAAGAAACATGTATAAAAGACATATATAAAAAGCATGTATAAAAAAGAGAGAAGAAACATGCGTATATATGTGTTACTAAATAACATAACATAATATAAATCTCTTTTAAAAACCTATTAAAAACCTGAATAGATATTAAAGGCCATTAGTGTCTAAGGGCTCTATCCTTAAGAAATGGTTTCAAAGAAACCCTATCATTTAAACCATGTCTAATGTCTGCTTGAAATCTAATTATCCATCTATTTTCTTCCTTCTCTGTAAAATTATTCACATTCCCTAATCTCTCTGTGGTATGTATAAGTTCTAGGACTAAAAATTTGAACTTATGTGTGGTATCAGTTTGTAAGACATGTTTGGCAATGGCATTAGTTTTATTCTCCTTGTTTATAGCATAGATATGTTCTCGAATTCTTTCCCTTAAACTTCTATTAGTTTTTCCCACATAGAAACTACCACATTTCTGGCAGACACCTAAATATACAACATTCCTGGAAGTACAACTAGCATAAAAATCAAATACATACGTTGTGTGAGTGTCCGGATGTTCAAAAGTATTAGTACCTAAAATATACTGGCATTGGTTACAATTGTAACAAGGATACGTCCCCTTTTTGTTAGAGATAGGTTTTCTTATCTCATTGTGTTCATAGCATAATAGCCTTTTTAAAGATTTAGTATTTTTATAGCTAAAACTCGGTTGTTGGCCTGGATGTGCTATTAACTAAAGAAGTAGACATAATACACACAGTGGTATATAGGAAACCTTGTAGGAGGAATGCGTTTCTACATAGAGACAGCATGCATCCACCTCATATACATAAAAATGTGATAAAAAAACAGGCACTGAGATGCTCTAGACTAACTAGTAAAGATGAGAGTTATGGTATAGCTATAGGAAATATACAGAGAGATTTTTTAGAAAGGGGTTATCATAAAAAGGAAATTGAAATGGTACATCAGATTGACCGTGGAACTGATGGATACCCCTATATCAACAGGAATAGCTGTGTAGATGAGACATTACACAAGAAAAGTAATAATATTAGGAAGAATAGGGTAACTATTCCATTTACTAATCAAAATAAAAAGATAACAAATGTTATTAAGAAGAATTGGAATATTTTAACGTTAGATGAAGGTATTTGTGAAGTAGTAGGCCAGCAACCGAGTTTTAGCTATAAAAATACTAAATCTTTAAAAAGGCTATTATGCTATGAACACAATGAGATAAGAAAACCTATCTCTAACAAAAAGGGGACGTATCCTTGTTACAATTGTAACCAATGCCAGTATATTTTAGGTACTAATACTTTTGAACATCTGGACACTCACACAACGTATGTATTTGATTTTTATGCTAATTGTACTTCCAGGAATGTTGTATATTTAGGTGTCTGCCAGAAATGTGGTAGTTTCTATGTGGGAAAAACGAATAGAAGTTTAAGGGAAAGAATTCGAGAACATATCTATGCTATAAACAAGGAGAATGAAACTAATGCCATTGCCAAACATGTCTTACAAACTGATACCACACATAAGTTCAAATTTTTAGTCCTAGAACTTATACATACCACAGAGAGATTAGGGAATGAGAATAATTTTCCAGAGAAGGAAGAAAATAGATGGATAATTAGATTTCAAGCAGACATTAGGCATGGTTTAAATGATAGGGTTTTTTGAAACCATTTCTTAAGGATAGACCCCTTAGACACTAATGGCCTTTAATATCTATTCAGGTTTTTAATAGGTTTTTAAAAGAGATTTATATTATGTTATGTTATTTAGTAACACATATATACACATGTTTCTTCTCTCTTTTTTATACATGCTTTTTTATATATGTCTTTTATACATGTTTCTTGTTTAAATGTATAAAGTTTTCTATGTATGTTTATTCAAATGACTAAGTGCAGTTTCGGATTTCAGTAAGTTCTGATGTTAATTAGTTAAAAAAACTCAAACCAACCACCCTAGCGGCTGACCACCTTCCAGCGGAATTCTTACAAATTGCGTCTGATGTAATAGCCTACCCCATATCAATCCTTATCAATAGAACTATAACTGAGACGAACATCCCCTCTATTTGGAAGATTTCTTATATCATTCCGCTTCACAAAGGAGGTACCTCCATGGAAACATCAAATTATAGACCAATAGCAATACTGTCCCCAATAGCAAAAATTATGGAAAGATGCATCCACAAACAACTTCTTCACTACCTAACCTTTAATCATCTCTTGTCCAACTCCCAGCACGGCTTTCCCCACCATAGTACAACTACTGCCCTCCTTTCCTTTTGCCGACTCCATCAATAACAATCAGAATAACAAACTTATATCCTCTGCCCTCTTTCTGGACCTATCAAAAGTATCTGATATGGTCAATCATCAATCCTCTCCTTCTTACACCCTTGAAACCCTACATCTGGACACTCCAGCACTAAACTGGTTCAAGGCCTACCTCACTGGTAGGCAACAAGCTGTCCTGTGGCAAAACAGAATATCAGGACTGCTCCCTAATACCATAGGTGTTCCTCAGGGCTCGATACTGGGCCCACTTCTGTTTTCCATCTTCATAAATGACCTTCAATCAGTCATCCCTAAATCTACCTGCATCCAATATGCCGACAACTCCACCCTAATCTGCTCAGACGTCTCCCTCTCGAATCTCCAAACCATCACTCAACACTGTTTTTCTCTAGTTGAAAAATGGTTCACTGATTTGAAACTCCTACTCAACCCAACTAAAAACTAAATTATTACTATTCTTCCCCAACGCGTCTCACCCCTAGGTAAAGAACTCCCAAACACTAACAACATAACCTTCCATGTTAAATCCAACAATGGACCCTCATAACCCCTGGTCACCAGTACCAAATTACTAGGTGTTACTATTGATCATAAGCTCAAATTCGACATACACATTACCCAAACCGTAAAGTCTGTTAACAAAAAACTAGGATCCATGTACAGAATTAAAAACTTTTTAACTCCTACTGCCAAATTAACTATTGTTGCCTCCATCTCCTCTCTACCCTCCTCTATGCTTCCCGGTCCTCTCTTTCCTCAATAAATGTGGAACTTAACATGCTCTCTCTTGCCTACAACCACATTGCTAGATTTATAACAGGTTCCCTTATCGAACTCCACCATTGTCTTAACCTTGAGGTGAAACTTGGCTGGTTGGAACTGCCTAATCTTCTCAAACTTGGCTAACCAACTGTCATCCAAACACCTCTTTCTACTATTAGTAAATTTTCTGAAATTGAAAAAAATAATTTTATTTCCATTCTCTTTTCTCCTCTACTATATGTCCCCTGTGGCTTTTGATTCCAAATTCTTAATTGTCTTTATTTTGTGATGTTCCATGCTATTTTAAGATCATATGCTTTCTTTTTCTGCTGTCTTAATTTACAGTGAAAATCTTCTACTATAATAATCTCCATATTAATTGCTACATATTGAATGATGTTTCTAAACATCTCCTCTCTCTCATTTTGTTATATAAGCATAAATTGCAATAACTCCCATGATATGAGCCATCTATCTTACATCAAGAATAGTGGTTCTACCTACTGTGACAAAAGTAAAATCTGACACTTTTGTCATATCTTTATACAAAATAAGTATCCCCTAACAAGTCTCTTTCCCTAAATTCCAAATGACATTTTTCCCTACCATACTTGTTTCATATCTCTTTACTTGAGATAAAAAAGCTAACGTCGTCCAGTATAATATCACTTTCTTGCTTTTTATACCATCTCAAAATCCCTATTCTTCTGTCTAATTTCTTTATTAACATTAACTCTTAGAATTCTACAAGTAATTTTGTCTTTTTACAGTAAGTATTGTTTCCCTTTCTTTTTTCCTTTTTAAATCCTTCTGTAATTTTCCTATTCTTCTCCCACACCCTTTTACCAATAGAATTTATTTTTTGCTTAACTGAAATTCCATTTAATATCTCCACTATCACTCAGCTCTTACTCATCTTCCTCACTTCTTTCTGTATTAAATTCTTCCTTCATTTTAACTGTTGCATTACTTGCTCTTTGTCTAATAAACTAAAAGTTTCTATTTGTATTTTCACTATTTCTGTCTCTCTCTTTCTCTACAGCTTTGCTCTTTTGCCCTTGCTCAGATAATGTCTACCATTTCTGACTCTGTCTCATTTCCTTTTTCTTCACACTCACCAAAACATCCCATTTTGTTACATTTATAACATCTCAATTCACAGTTCCTTGCATCATGTCCTGTTTTTCCACACGCAAGCCACCTTTTTTAACACAATTATTAAACGATCAGTTTTTCCACATAAAAAACATGCTTTTTTGACTGTCACCAATATTTTACCATATCTTTGTTACATTCAGCATTTATAATGCTTGGTATATGCACAGTATTCTCATTTTCTAATCTCAGAATCACATTACAATCCCATGCCCGTGTCCACAAACATCTGTTGTCATAATTATTTGACAACTCCAAAATATCTTTACATAGTTTTAATAAAGGTCCATTTAAAGTCTCTTGTTCTACTTCAGTCCTGAATTGTATATTATTTTTTTCTTAGTTTCCTTGTAAAAAGGGTTGGTTTAAATACATACAAGTTCCGTGGTGCACAGTTTTTCTTTTTCTCACACCCTTTTAAGAATTTCTCCATTATCTGTCCAGTCTCAAAAATAATGTCACAAAATGTCTCTCTATTTATATCTATAAAAGCTCCTACTTTGCATGGTTTGATTCCTAATGTTGCAACTATTTTGTCCTATACCATTTATCTGTCCACTTCAGTGTCCGCCTTCTCAGTACAAACCTTAAAAAGTCTTTTTTTTCTTTTTGTCCATTTTTTCTCCACTTTCTTATTTTTCTTCTCTGTCTTTACCATCTCCGCATACAATTTTTTTCCTACCACTTCCTCTTTGATTTGTTGTATATCATCCTTCTGAATCTCCTCCATCAGCTTTCCCCAGGACACATCCTTGCCTTTGTCTGGTTTTCTCAAATTTACCATGTCCATTAATAACTCATCCTGCAGCCCTCCCAACTGGAGAGTTGTTACAATTCCCGTGTTGCTATTTCTTCCTCGAAAAAGTTTAATTGAAATAAATCTTGCAAATCGATTACCATAGCCTCTGCTGCCTTTTCGACACCCTCACACTGTCCTTGAAAAGGCTTGACTACCTTTTCTAATGACTTCTCCTCACCATTTCATTCTAGAAAATTACTTAAAATGAAACACCTTTGCCACTCCAATATCCATATCTACTTTACAAATACCACCACCAGAAGCTTTGTTTTCACTCTCACTATTCTTGACACCCACCAACTTCTCTTTATACCCTGCTTCTCCAAGCCGCCTTCACAGGCAGGAAGTGCCTCAATAAATATCAGCCCATTGTGCAAAATAGTAGGGGTTCTTTATTTAAAATTCATAATATACATTCTATGCATTTTATATACATTATTTACAATTAAATATAATTACATTACAAATTTATCTTTACATTTTAATGCCCCTACTGCTTTTTTTCCCGTAACCAAAATCTTATTTTTTCAAAATTTCTGATAATGACCATTTTCCATTGAATCTTATTTCATTTAACCTTTCATTCCAAATAGCCCATATCGTACAAAACAACTTTTCATCCCATTTATCCACATCTTTTTGTTTTACTTTTTTATGATATCCATATTATATGATATCCTTGTTTATACTTTTCAATCCCTTTATAATGTCTGTTTCATGTATTCTTTTCCATATATGATTCACCTTATCATATTTTCTAAATAAATGTTCAGTTGTTTCTACCTCTCCACAGTATATACAAATTCATTCCTGTCTTCTTATATGGCATATTCAGTTTTATTGGAAGTTTATTAATAGGCAATCTCCATAAGAAATATGTGCATTCAAAATAGTTTCTACATCTATTCATTTTTTACATTTACTGCTTTTTTTACTTTCTTCTGCATGTTTCCATGGAAAAATATAATAAAACTTTTTATGGATTCATACCATTCCTTTCTTTTCTGTATTGTTTATATTAGTTTTCCATAGTAGTATTTTCTCTTGATATATTCTCATTTCTGCATTCATCATATTCCTCTTGTAAGACATTCATGTTTTTTTCCAAGTCTTTCCATATTTTTCTTTTATTGTATCTACTACTAAACTACTTTGTTTTTCTTTCATCTAAAGTAGTACTTTATACAAAGCCAGTGGTGCTATATGTACAATTGAATTTATTAAACCCAATCCTCCTCCATTTCTTGAAACATAAATGATTCCTCTTTTAATTGGGTTTAACCTCAAATCCCATATAAAAGAAACCTTATAGACAATAATTATTTTTCAAATTCTATTGGCAGTAAATATACATTTTCCAAATAAGCAACTTTTCCTAATATTACTGAATTAAGTAAATGTATTTTCTTTTTTTAATTTCTCCAAGTCTTTTGGTTTCTAATACTATCACGGGAATGGACGCCATTCCTAAGTCAAAGTATGATTAAAGTTCATGAAATTAGTAATTTTTCCATCTCTGATGTGAGCCAAAAGTGCTCTTCGCAGCACCTGCAATGTGTCCAGTAATGACTCCTCCTGAAATTCCTATGGGGTTACATGTATTGGTAACGTATCTAAATACGATTGTAAATTCTTTTTTATAAAGTCTGCTGCTGCTACTACTATTGAAACTGTCTGGGTATCTTTCTTCCACATTGCTCTTGTTTCTGCCTGCAGATCCTGATATTTTATGACTTTGCGTCTCTCTGTATGCAAGACACCATAGTCAGTGGTTGTGGTGATTTCAATGATCAGTGCTATTTGTCTTCTTTTCATGGACCACTGTATCTGGTTTTCTAGCATCTATCTTTTGAACTGTTGGTAATGGGTGATCCCATGTGATGTAAACTTCATCATTTTCTATGATGCTTTGTGGCTCATGTTTTGTTTTTCAGCCACTTCAGTACCATAATGTCTGCACAATCCCCAGTGCAACAGTCTTGCCACATTATTTTGCCTTTCGGTATACAGTTATTCTGCCATTAGTATGTCACAGCCAGCAACAAGATGTGCCACTGTTTCCAATTCGGTTTTACAAAACCTACATTTATCTTTTTCTCCCACATGTTCAATGGACTTTGTAAACCGCATGTACGTAGCCCACTGTCTTGGGCCACCAATATTAACCTTTCATCTCTTGGTTTGAATTTGCCTCTCCTTAACTATTGCTGTGTTTGTTCCTGATCAGCATGAGGTTCTTACAGAAGTTTTCTATACTTGCAACTAAATTTATGCATTTTCCACATGTCTTGGCTTCTCATCTGGTCCTTCATCTTATAGTCTTTCTTTCTTTTTTTTTTTTTTTTTGGCACATTCAGTTGCTGCCTGATTTCTATCTACTTCTCGTTTGATTTCCATTCCCGTTTGATGCCGATATGCTTCTGCTAGATTAAGAAGAGAAGCCATCTTAGATTTATTCTCCTCATGTTTCAAACTTTTCACTACATTTGGGTCTTGTGAGGTCAGAAGATGTGTGGAGTCCCACGATTGCAGATCTATACATGTAATCAGTTTCAAGGAGGCCCATCCCTCCTTCAGAATGGGGAATATATAATCTTGGTATGCACTGATTTTTATAAATCATTTGGTAAGCATGAAGCATCCTGTATGCTTTTCTGTCTAATCTGTCCAACACATTTTGGGACCAGTCATCATTCCAAAACTGTAAGTTACTACAGGAAATTTTGTTCCTAGATGTCAGTGCTGTTTTCAGGTTAATTTAAGTCTTCTAAGGTACTCCTTACTAAGTTTTATTCACATTTGTTCATGTTTTATTGTTGATCCTTCATCAATTCCCAAATATTTACACACTCCCTCTCGCTAAAGTTCTTTTATATCACATTCTTGTCCCAAACTGTTTTCCTAGTGCTGCAGTTTTCCTGCTTTAAAGGTTGCTTTTGCACATTTATCAAGACCAAGTGACATCTTTATATCATCTGAAAAAGTTTTGACAACTTGCAGTTGTGCTTTCAGTTCCCCATCTGATGAGCTGTACAGTTTTAAATCATCGACAAAGAGAAGATGAGAAGTCTTTACAATTTGTTGTTTTCTAGGAGCCAAATTATAGCCATGGCCTAATCTGTGAAGTAGACAGTTTAATGGGTTATGGGCAAAGGCAAAATAGCATCTGTGACAGGGAATCACCCTGGAATATCCCCCTTTGAATTTTTTTCCATGGAATAATAATTTGTCCTCTATCATGGCCTAATTGCAAAGTGGTTTGCCACTGTTTCATGGTCACTATAATGTAGTTGATCAGTGTAGGGTGTATCTTGTACATTTTAAGCACTCTTTTATCCGTGAATGTGGGATATTATCAAATGTTTTTTGTAGTCAATCCATGCCATACTTAGGTTCTTCCCTTTTTCATAGTTCTCTACTATGACTTTATTTAACAACAAATGATCATTTGTTCACTATGACTTTATTTTATTGCCCTTTTGTTCTGCTACTGTAATTGAGTTTCTTTCTATATGTAAGCCTGAATGTACACCAAAATAAACAAATGTGTTTTATTTTGTTCAACGTATTTCTCCATTGTATTAATCTTTGTTGTTCACTACCAAACTTTATGCCTAGAATTTCTGTCTCTTATTAAATTCCTTCTGTTAAACCTGAATGTCCTAGTCCTTTACTTTTTTCTTCATTAATATTGAAACCTACCACTTTTAAATTTTTTCTGTGTTTTAATAGCTGTTTTCATCACTAAATCATCTGCAAAAGAATACATTGGAGGTATTTGCATCCCTTCTATTGTACAATATCTATATATATTTAATGTCATACTTTGTTAACATTGAATATATTATTAAAGCAAACAATATACTACTTGTTGGACACCCTTGTTTTGTACCCATTTTTATTTCTATTTTTTCACTTAACTTTCTATTTACTATTAACCTTATTTTATTTTTATTGTACACTAAAACTAAATCATTAATTATTTTCTACTTAAATCAGTCTTTTAATAGTTCTCATTGTACTTCACGCTGTATTTTATCAAACACTTTACAAACATCTCCTATTAAATTTTTAGCTTCATCTTTTCCAATTATCATCACATCTTCTACTATTTCCCTTATCACTGAGTTCTTTTACTTTGAAAATTGTTTCATTCAGTAACTTACTTTGTCTTCCATTCTATTTTGTATTACCTTCATAAATATCTTATAGTCTACTTTATTTAATAGTATATGTCTCCAATTCTTTATATCTGCCTTATTTCCCTTCTATATAAACTTCATTACACCTAGACATATTTTTTCTTCTTGTGTCCCTTCTTCTAACCATTTATTAAATACTTCCAGTAAATATATTCTTTGCCATTCATTCATATTTGTATACAAATATTCAATTCCATCTATTCCTGTAGCAGCTTCTGAATTTGCTGTTTTTATGACTCTTTCCATTTCTATATTAGTAATTATTTTGTCTATTTGTTTATCTTCTTTAGACAAACTTTTTTAAAATTCTATTTATATTTTGTTTTATTTTCAATTTTAATAAATGTTTTCCTAATAAAGTTTCTTATTACCTGCATTATTTCTTTTTGTGTCTTCACTATGTTCCCTTCCTTGTTTCTTAACTCTCTTATTATACTATTATTCTATTTTACTATCTTACTTAGATAATGTGCTACTACTACTTTCTTTCTCTGTAAAATATTTTTGTTTAAACAACATCCTTTTGATCTTTTCTTGGTTCATTTCATATATTTGTTTTCTTTTTATATAAACCCTTGCTGTTACTCATTATATTTCTAAAGATTTTGTCACTAATATCTTTATATTTACAACTATCGTGTTTTCTTTTTATTCTGTGCCATTCCAAAACTTTTCTTATATTTTTGTCTTAAAACTATCTACCAGCTTGTCAAATCTTTGTAAAGATTTCACATATTTATGTGATTTAACCACAGTTGTAATACTATTTTCTTACATCTTCATTTAATTCTGCTTCATTTATTATTTTAATCCCTCTTCCTATTTGTATATATCCTTCCTTATCTTGCACTTCTACCCAATTTTCCGCATGATCTGAAAAAAACTGTAATCTTCATTCCCTTATTTAGTACTTCTAGACTCTCTGATAGTACAAAATGATCAGTTTCTGTCTTCAATTTACCTCTTTCATGTGTCTAGTACTTACTGTTCCATAAATACATTTTGCCACTTTTAATTTTTTTTCTGAAACAACTTTAACATCTTTTCCTTTTCTCCTATGTTTCAAATTACAATTAAAGTCTGCTGCTATTATAATTTGCATATTGAAACTAACATAATCCAAAATTTTCCTAAATATAATTTCCCTTTGTTTTTATATGACGTCAGCATATAGTGCAACTATCTGTATACTTGATTTTCCCATTTTATATTCACTATTAATACTCTTCCTAATATTAATAATGTAAAATCTAAAATTTCAGTATTTTCTTTACTTAAAATTGCTATTCCTGAACATTTTTCTTCACCTGTATTCCATATTACATTTCCTTTCCATAATTAATTACTTGTGTTCTCGTCTTTTCAGTCAAGATTATCATATGCAGTAGTATTATAATATCCATATCTAATGAACTCCACCATTCTAATATTCCTAGTCTTCGTTTTACATTCTGAATACTATTCACATTTATAGGTAAGATTCTCACTCTATAAAGAGCATTTCATTATTCTTCATCCTTTTACTTTCTTGTTTTCTCCTATTCTTACATTTTTTAATTTACGTTTTGTCTTTCACTCTTTTTCCAATAGAATTTCTTTTACTTTTAATTCACACCCATTTTTCTTCTCCCTCTTCACTTGAACTACTTATTTCTTCTTTTTCTGTTGCTTCCCTTGTATTTTCTTTTTTTACATCATGTCTTTATTTTCTATCGACTGTAGCTTCCTTCCTTTCCTGTGTATTGTTTTTTTTACATCACAATCCATCCATGAATGACCCACCTTTTCACATTTGCTACATTTCAATTCACATTTTTTGCTTCATGACCAACTTTGCCACAAATAAAACATTTTTATCACAATTATTAATTGGTCATTTTTACCAAAAAAAAAAAACGTCTTTGGTTGTCCCCAGTATCTCACCAAGCCCTTATTTCCACCTACATTAATTATACTAGGCATATGTATTATTTTTTTTTGTTTTGCATTTGCAATACAACTCCACATTCCCATCCCCGTCCATAAACCTCTATAATCATAAATCTTTGTGACATCTGTTACTTCTCACATAGTTTTTAATAGTTTTTTTTAAATGTCTCTTTCAACTTCAGTATAGAACTATATATATATATATATATATATATATATATATATATATATATATATATATACGGGATTAGGACACATGCTCGACTAGCATATGTCTGAATAACAAAACATCTAACAAACATACACGAAAGCGCTTAACATCGACAAACGCTTCCTTGTATGTGTGCCTGTTTCATAGATCGGACTGCAGTGTGGGTAAGGGAAAATTCCCTTTTCCCCACTGTAGTGCAATCTCGGAGTGAGAATAATAAAGTAAGGGGTGTGTGGGGGCTGCAGGGGGGCGAAGCTCCCCTGCAGAAATGTAGATTTTTTTTTTGAACTACACATACACAGAAGCGCTTTTCGATGTTAAGCGCTTTTGTGTATGTTTGTTCGATGTTTTGTGATTCGGACATATGCTAGTCGGGGAAGTGTCGTAGACCCATATATATTCATATATATATATATATATATATATATATATATATATATATATATATATATATATATAGGTTCATAGGTTCATAGGTTTATACTAGGCTATCTGCCCTAAGGCATTTATAAGCCTAGCCCAATTTTTTGTGGCTTACGCCACCCCTTATATGAAAAAATACTGTGCCCATTAGTTTGTTGTGCCTCTGTCCAGCAGTGACACAGAGATGATTCCCAGGGTAAACCTATGATCTCCCATCCACAGGTCTAGATTTCTCTTGAACAGAGTCAGCGAGGTGCTCTGCCTCACATGGACCGGGATTTTATTATACAGCATAGGGAGTCTCTGAGTGATAAATCTATCCCTCCAGCACGTCCTATTTATATCCGTGCTAAGGTTTAAGTTGCTTGCTCTAGTGGTTTTGGTGGATTTGGATTTTTTGAGGTGGAGCATGTCCATTAATTCCGGGTTGGACATGGCCTTGTATGTCAGGCACATGTCACCTCTGAGCAGACGGTATGCGACTGAATAGAGCTGGAGTTTCTTCAATCTGGCAGCATATGACAGATTTTGGAGTCCCTTTATCCTTTTGGTGAGGAACTTTGGGGTCTCTCCAATTGCTGCAGATGTCGGGTGAGATACATCCCGAATGGGGCATTGTACTCGATCATTGGTCTGATAAGTGAAGAGTACAGGGGAACAATGACCTCACTAGATCTGGATGTGAATCCCTTCATGATCAGGTGGGCAATGTAGAAGGTCTTTCTAACCACTTTAGCAACGTGAGTGTCAAAAGAAAGGCCACTGTCAACCTGGGTCCCCAGGTCCCTGATAACCTCTTCTGTGCTTAGTGGATTGCCACCTATATGGTAGCTTGGGGTTACCTTGTTTTTCCCGAAGGGTATGACTATACATTTTTTGGCGTTTAACTTCAGGCCATGGCTCTGGCACCAGCTATCTGTTTCTGTGAGTCCCTTCTGAAGGATATCCATGTCCGATGCACTTTCCACTATGGCGCCCAGTTTGCAGTCGTCTGCAAACTTTGTCAGCCAAAGTCCTCCCATGTTGGCCTCTACTTCCGAGAAGTAGATGCCAAACAATAGGGGGCCAAGGACCGAGCCCTGTGGGACACCACTTGTGACCGGCTTGGAGTCTGACACAGCGCCAGCAACTCTAACCCTGTGGGTTCTGTCCTTAAGCCAGTTTGCAACCCATCTTGTGACATATGGGTTTAGATTTAAGCTGGTAAGTTTTGCTACAATACCCGAGTGGGGTATTGTGTCGAAGCCTTTGCAAGGTCAAGGTAGGCTGTATGGACTGCCTTTCCTCATCAATGGCCTTGGTGACTGTTTCAAGAAGTCGACCAAGTTCAAAAGGCATGATCTTCCCTTGACAAAGCCAAACTGGGTCGGGTCCAATGTCTGCAAGTCCCTATATCTTTGTTTATGAGCTCCATTATGATCCTCTCCATAGCTTTGCAGACTAGACTTGTTAAGCTTATGGGGCGGTAATTACCAGGGTCCGTGAGGTGCCGCCTTTGTGGAGTGGGACCACAGTTGCCGTCGCCACTCCTTGGGCACGTATCCTGTGGTAAGGCTGAGATTAAACAGCTGCCTTATCTGCGGGTTTAATTCCTCATTTAGCTCGTGTAGCACACAGCCGGGGACACCATCCGGTCCCATTGATGCTGTGTTTTTAGCTTTAGAGAGAGCAGCTTTCACCTGCGCATTTGAGATGTCCGGGAGGCTACACTCGGCTGGGATAGTTATCTCTCCTTTAGGGGAGAGGGGTGAAGTTTGCACTGAACCTGTCTGCCAGTATGTTGGCAATGTCTGTGGGTTCAGTGATTTTTGTATCATTTTGGATTAATTCTGCGCATATCTGGGAGTTTCCACCCAGGTTCCTAACATAGCTGAAAAAGGCCTTATGATTGTCCTTTGAATCCATGGCAATTTTTCTCTCAAAATTGGCCTTAGTTGATTTTATGAGTGCTCGTATTTTTTTATTAATAATGATCAGGGGTGACTTCCCTTTTATGGATTTTGTTCTATCATGTAATAGCTTTCTCCTCTTATTGTAAAGTTTGTTAATGGCTGGGGTCCACCAGACTGGACGTTTGCACTTTGTGGAAAGAGTCTTTGTTTTATTTGGGATTGCCTGATCCATGCAGTCCTGGAGGTGTTCATAGAAGGCATTTGTAAGGGCTTCCGCAGCTTGGGTTGTGGTTTCCACTGGCTCAGGGGCCTTGAAGGATACCACACCAGTCTTGAGTAGTGTGAAGTTTGCTTTAGAGAAGTTCTTCACTATGGTCTTTTTTGTTTGGGGTGGGGCGGGATGTGGATTTCCAGTGAGATTAGTTTATGATCAGATCTCACCAATGAGGGATATACTTCTGGTGTGGAGCATTTTGTCCCCATGTTTGTGACAATGAGATCTAGTATATTTTCTCCTCTCGTGGGAACAGCGACTAGCTGTTCCATGGCATTTGAATTTATGAACTCCAGGAACCGTTGGGCTAGAAAGTTAGGGCTTGAGTAATGTTCCCAGTCTATATTCGGGTAGTTGAAGTCACCCAATATGATGGTGTTTGGAGATACATTTATACCCTCCAGTGTCTTCAGGAAGGCTGTGTGGGGTTCCTGAGTTTGAGAGGGTGGCCTGTAGCATGCTACAATTTGTAGAGCAGTTTTGCCTATGGTTAGTTGCACCTGGATGGTTTCCGAAGCTTCGTGCTTTGCCACCAACCTGGAGGTGTGGAGATCCTTTATGAATATGGATACACCCCCTCCTTTTGTGGTGTGGTCTGGGTTTTGGGGCTGGAACGCATGATATGAGGTAAAACCTAATAGTGCCGGGGTGCTCTCAGGAGCCTTGAACCAGGTTTCAGTTACAGCACAGACATCGATGTTCTCCATACTGAGAAGGGCCTCGAGTGCGTGCATTTTGAGATTTAGACTTCTGGCATTGAGAAGCATTACCCTCAGTTTCTTCCCATTTTTGTTTTCTAGGGTGGTAGGTTTAGAATTTGAGCCTTGCCTAAAAAAGGCACTATGGGGTGGCAAGAGCCTTAGCCAATATCCGGAATCCCAGGGGTGACAGGTGCAAGCCGTCCCTTGAAGCAGCGTGGCTTGTCAAGCATGTCATCCCAGGCAGACAGACACTGGATCCCCTTTGAATGACACCAGACATTAAGCCAATTGTTAAAGCTGATCATCTTGTCTCTATATTGTGGCATCATTCTTGGTGAAGGAAGGATACTGCTCAGGGTTAGGGTCATACCTGCCTGGGCTACATAATCAGAGAGCTCCTCTATGTCTCTTTTCATGTAGTCCAGGGAGGTACGTCTCAGGTCGTTCACACCAGCATGGACAATGACTGTGTCATATTTGTACTTGCCGTGGAGTGACCCGAGTGCTTGTGTTATGTGGCGGATTCTAGCGCCCGATAGGCAGCTTACTGTGACCCTCTCCTTGTTCAGCCTGGTGAGTGGGACGTCAGTGTGTCTGACTATGGAGTCACCTATGACAAGTATGTTTGGTGTTGTATTTGGCCTTAAGGGCTGTGACTGCTTTGCACACTGCTTTTGTGGTTTATGTGTTGCTTGTGGGGTGTCTTGAGGTAGCAGTTGTTTGGGTGTCTGCTTTGGAGGCCTCTGCTGTTTAGGTAAATTTTACTCAGAGCCTCCGAGTATGTCTTTGTGTGTTTATGTGTTTGATTCAGTGGAGTGGTAGCATTATGTGAGGCTGGTTTTGTGGTGTGTGTAGTTGCCTTCTCCTCCTGTCTGGTCTTGCCAGTCCTGAGTTGAGAGAGCTCAGCCTCCAGTTTGGCTAAATAGCTGCATCTCTCGCAAGTATTTGTGTTATGTGGGAGGAGGAGAGGGTTGTCTGTGTACATGAGGCAGTTATAACATTGCCTCAAGATTCCCAGATTCACCAGCTGGACCGGAGAGGAGATTGACAACTGACCTTTGGACATGCTAGAATAATATTGGGAAATCCTTAATTGAAAACAAGGGCCAGTGGGGAGTGAGGGTGTAGTGCTTTTAATTTTTAGTGCTGACTTATATAATTGCTTTAGTGAGCAAGTGCCAGGTATCTTGAGTGCAATGTGTTACAAGTAACTAAATGCAAAACGACAAACAGTAACTTTCTTTCAAGTGAAACAAGGAAATAAGTACAGTAAGCAATGCAGATATCACTAGTGATCCACAGAAGGACTGAGAAGTTGCGTATTAGGTGGAATTAGCTTCCAGGGAAATAACAAGCAAACAAACAACAAGCATATAAACAAAGCTAGATTCAGCAGGCATGGATCTAGTCTATGGTAGAGCAAACAAGGTGTACCAATTTCAGTAAGATACAGTTCAAATATTCAGGCACTATAAACCTTTAACCAGAAATTCCCAGCTCAGAAGGGCAGAGTCCAGCCTCTTCTCCCACAAGAGTGCAGACCACAAACCTTCTTAATGTAAAATAACTGGCCTGAAGCCCAAGTGCCTAAACCAGAACTAATACACTTGGACACTGGGCTCTCAATCAGCAGTTCCCAACTTAGAAGGATGAAAGCTACCTGTCCTGCCACCACAGTGCTTGCCACAAACCTTCCTAATGTAAAACAACTGGTCTGAAGCCCAAGTGCTTAATCCAAAAGACTTGAATGATAGCTACACTTTAATCAAGTTACAACCAAGCAGTAATAAATACCATTGAATACTTTAGAGAATGTCTGGATTAGTGCTCAAGTTACACAAACAAAGCTAGATCCAGCAGGCCCGAATCCAGTCTATGCCACAGCAAACAAGGCGCACCAACTTCAGTAAGAAACAGTTCAGATATGCATGCACTATAAGCCTTTAACCAGAAATTCCCAGCTCAGAAGGGCAGAGTCCAGCCTCTCCTCCCACAAGAGTGCAGACCACGAACCCTCTTAATGTAAAATAACTGGCTTGAAAGCCCAAGTGCTTAAACCAGAATTAATACACTTTTAGAATAACAGACACTGAGCCCTCAATCAGCAGTTCTCAACCTAGAAGGATGTAAGCTACCTGTTCTGCCACAACAGTGCAGACCACAAACCCTCTCAGTGCAAAACAACTAACTGGTCCAAGCCCAAGTGTTTAAACCAAAAGGCTTAGAATGAGTTACACCAAGCAGTAATAAATACAATTGAGTATTTTAAGATGATGCAAAAGTAAAAAGAAGTAGGTAGAAACACAAGTACAGTAAAAGCAGATGAAAATTTTTTTTTTTTTTTTCTGAACAAGTGCTGAGATCAAAGAAACAGATTTGAGTGCTGAAACTAGAAAACTGGCTAGTTATAAGAAAAAAAAAAGCTAGAAGGCTTCCCTCAAACACAGAAGGGCTTGGGGCTCAGAAGCCTACAAATAGTCTGTACCACTTAACAAGAAAGGCAGGAAATAAGCTTAATTTTTTTTTTCTATTTCCCAGATGCTCTCTTTGTACACAGTAGTATATACATACAGTAGTATATACTGTATACTATATACACACAGTAGTACATATATATACATATATATATATATATATATATATATATATATATATATATATATATATATATCTATATGTATATATATGTATATATATATATATATATATATATCTATATGTATATATATATATATATATATATATATATATATATATATATATATATATATGTGCTCTTTTTTGCTTCTGTATTAAATGCTTGTACAACATAAAAGTTCCAAGGATTATCATTTCTTCTTTTTTCATAGTGTTCTAAGAATTTTCCATATATTGTGCTTCTTGAAAAAATGTCACACAAGGAATATTTGTTTATACAAACAAATACTCTTACCTCGCTGGGTTCAATACCCAGCGGTGAAATAATGCTTCCCAGATTTCATACCTGTCAAGTTCTTTTTCTGCCTTACTACTTATCCTTACTCAGTGTTTTCTTTTTACTTCTGTTTTCTTTTCATCTTTTTTTCACCTTCTCTTATAGTTTGTGCATATGACTTATTTTTTTCTGGCTTTATTTCTTGCACATCCTGCTCTTGTATTCTATCCATCTCACTCCACAGTGCTGCCTTTTCACTTTCTGGTTCACTCTGCTCAGTCAGTTCTTTTAAATACACATCTCTCAGCCCCCTTGACTGGAGGGTTATGGGTTCTGGTGCAAATTCTGCTGAAATAAATCCTCAGAATCCATGCTACTCATTCCTCCTGCTGCTTCTTGCCTTTTATCCAACTCTCCTGCTATTTCTTTCCTTTTCTTTCCATTCTCTACACTCCGCTTAACCTCATACTTCTCTTTCAACAATTTTAATTGCTCTGCCATTCGATTAACAGCTCCATTCATTCCCAGTGCCTTTGCAACAGGTTCTGTCTTCTGCCATGCTTGATTTGCGGCCTCCTGCTTCTTTGTGCCGCCTACATGCCCAGACTGGAAGACAGGAAGTGCGACCGTAAATTGAATCCGCTTTCATAAATCGAGTAGGGGTAGTTCCTGGATGCCTTGGCTTAATGTCCTGTTGTAGTATAAATATCACCTTTAGTCTTTCCTGAAAAGATGCCAGTAGCCTAGTGGGACTAACCTGGTCAAAAAAAGGGATAAATAAAGCAATATTTTAGATTTGTATATTTTTCATCTACACATAGCCCATGTATTATAAAACTATGCATCCTTTTACCTAGCCAGTAGTTAATGAGTGCTAGGAGCATTAACTGCACTTTATGCATCTGATATGCTCATTAATTACTTGTGTCATGTCACGTCACGTACTGTGGTAAAGTAAACATAACCCACAACTACAATCCTTTTTAATTTTGTATCCTGGTCACTGAGTCGAAGTTCACTTCTCACCACAGTAATTTTTTTTTTGTTCCAGATAAAATCAAAATAAATGTGACCACAAAGCAGAAGCAAGCAAAGTGAGATTCTGACTCTATAGTAAGTAAATATTCAATTCCTTGTTTATTGCAGCATGATACCTTGGTACTTCATCTTACAAGACTTCAACAAGTTGTAAACATTTAAAACTTGCTGGGTTTTTACAACATTTACATTTCTTAACTACTGTTTATTAAAATTCAATTAGTCAGATGACACTTAGCACATCACCACAAATGGTCCTTGAATATTTGGGTTGTGCATTGCACTAAAGTGTCAAGCCACAAGGCATCTTATTGAATTATTGCAGATTTTCCAGTACTCAGATTTATTTTGATGCTAGGTTCTCATTAGAGAGACTAAGCAGGGAACAGGTATACAATAGGCAGTATAGTACGATCAAAAAAAACATATACAGTTATCAGGCTACTGTTAATATCCATTTGCCTGTCCTATAGGTTCATAGGTAAGTACAATGCAATCAATATGCAGACCTTTGCAAGCCTAGACAAAATTCCGTATTCAGAAGTTCCCTCCAGCCTGTAAGAGGGCAAGGCAAGATAAATTGAGTGAGAGTTTGAGGCTCTCCATCCAGTTATGTACATTTACTCTGAAGATAGCAAGAATATTATTACTCTGTGTGACATATAGTGGAAGTTTGTTCCAGAGATGTGGGAAAGACTAAAACATGAATTTAAAACACTATTGTATCTTATTTATTAGTTGATGGTTTAGTTCCTTTAACCAAGTGTTTGAGATGCCATTTGATCCATCAGGGAACAGGAGCTCAAAGAGGGTTGGACCTTTCATGGTTCGGAAGGCTAGATACAGATCTCCATGTAAGACTCTATAAGAGAGTGTGTGCAGACAAAGGGCTGTCAGTCTGTCCTTGTAAGACTTTTGAGGCCTCAGATCTTTTTAGTTAAGTTCTGAGATTAGACAAATACATCACTAAAGAGCATTAGATTCAGTAATGGATCTAGTGAGATACCAGTAAGAGGAATTAAGACTTGCTTGAATCTAGTGGAGATGTCTGTGGAAGTTATATAAGCTAGAAAGAAGACTTTCAAAACTAGCAACAATATGATGGTCAAACATATTTGATAAAGAATTATCTCCAAGAGTGCGTAGGTCCCTTACAATAGAGTCTGATGACAGAGGTGTGTCACCTATATGGTATGCAAAAGTGTTATGCATACCAAAGTGAACTATACAACATTTTTGCACATATAATTTTAGATCATTGTTCTTGCACTATTGCTAACATGGTCTAAACTGTGTTGGAGTAGTTGGGAGTTGGTGGGAGACCGAATAGTATTACCCAACTTATAATCATCTGCAAACTTAGATAACCATAGCCCAGGAGTGTTTGCCTGAAGGTCTGAGAATAAGATATAATTTCAGGTAGAACTACAATAGCTGTAACACATATTATCCACAGTAACCATCTCTCTCTATGTCTACAAGAAAACGTTGTACCTACTTGGCATCTTCAAATGCTCAGGCGATTTCTGCAACAGATTCTCAGTACTTAAAGCAGGTCAGTTATTTATGCAGAAGGGCAATCACAGAGTTAACATATGAAATATAATTGGTGACAAAGTAACACCATTACTGCTGCTTTTTGTAACTGTCTGCTCAAAGAATCAGTTTATAGTGAAATTCAGCTGTTTAGATTTAGCATCTTTAACCTTACAGTGTTGTATATGTAATTGCATTGGCTCCTGTGCCCCACAGGAAGAGGTAGTGGAAAATTCTTTTCTTCAGTCAGGATTCAGTCATTTCATTGGAACTGAGGTTAGAAGGATTCACCATCTTGTAAAGAGAAATCATATCTGCCTTTTCCAGGTTTCAGGAACTTTATTGTTCTCCAGTGATTCATTAAACCGTTTACTTACATCACATAATCTTACTTCGGTTCTCAGAAATTCTAATATGAATCTCATTGGTTTCTTTGCACTCTACATTTTGGGACTATTTCACGACCTGTTATGTGAATGTTTCACCCTGACTGAGCACTTCTTTTAGCTAGGGATGGCATCCCTGTTTCTTTCCTTCATGAATAGTGTTCAGAGGTTTTATTAGAATCTTCTGTTGTTAACCACAATTTTCACTGAATGCATTTTGAAATGTTTCGGTATCCCTAATGTTTTTTATTTTCTCTTTTAGACTATTTATTCATTTTCATCTGTTTTTGAATGAATATGCTGCTGTTTCCTCATTCTGTATCTTTGCTTTTCTGATTGCCTTTCCTACTTCTTTCTGCTTTAAGTGGCATTTTTCAAATGCAATATGCTTTTCCTAATATATGGTGCCATTTTGTTTTTCTGGAAGATCTGCCACAGAATTAACAGAGAAGATGGGGTGGGTAAGATTAAAAGGGATTTAATAAAGACGAGAGCAACTGAAAAATATAGGGCAACTAAGATTTACTGTAAAAAGTGCAAAACATGTTACTTGGTAACAAAACACTTAAGGGCAGAGCTACTAGCAAAAAAATGAAAAGATGTGGTGTAATAATTACATCAGGTAATGTAAAGGTTAACAGACTGTGTGAGAAGGCAGTAATAACAGTTTGGGAAAGCCTGGTATACCTAAGGATAAGAACTGAACAGTAAAATACGTCTGTAACATTAGATGTATTTCTTGAATATTTGTGATAAAGTATAACTGACATGAGGACATTTTTGGGGACAAAAGTATCAGAAGTCATTCTTCCTTTGTACAGACATTTGATGAGGTTCTACCTTAAGGACTTTGTTTAGATGTATAAATGTCACTTCTGCAACAGTGGTGACAAAGCTGTTAAGTGAGCAGAGAAGGGCATTAAAAACAGCATAAGTCTTTACCAGAGCACAGGAAAAACTTAGCATTTACATCCAAGAAGGAAAGGGGAGGGGCTGTGATAGAAAAGTTCATATACCTCAGATCACACACACACACACACACACACACACACACACACACACACACACACACACACACACACACACACACACACACACACACACACACACACACAGAAAACCCTCTGCATGGGGACTGTGAGAATCACAGAAGAAATAATATTATTAGCTTTTATTTAGGACTTGAACCCTAAACCTCCAGCATAGTGTGCTGAAGTCACTGCCACCATAAAAACAACAACCTATGAACAGATGAGTGCTGAGATTTGTTTCAGGAACTTTATCCTTTCAGCTAGGAAACCCCCTCATATTACATACCTCAGAGAAATTGCTAAGGAACAACATGGCAGCACTTAGCAAGGAGGTTTTCAAACATAAGGGTCCCAAGAGGGCAGAAGAGGACATCTCCATTATAAATAAACGGAATACGTTTCACGAAAAAAGGCTGTATCTTATCCAAGGGAAACTTGTTCAGAAATATCACATAAAACAGACATGGCATTGTCTTTGTGTTTGATATTTAGGAAAAGTATGCACACCATAAATGTTTAGTGTATGCACATTAACAGTATGTAACACACATAAGGCCCTTTGCTTGCTGTAGATAAAAAGTGCTTGCTCTCGTGGCCTTCATAACTGCTGGGATGATACATCCAGACATATGATTTATGATGCATAATATCAAAACTGCATTTAGACATTGATGTTCTTTTCATCCACTTCCGACATCATTAACAATTGTTTTCCTCAGACATTATCAGTATCAGTGAGCATTGTTTTCCTCAGACATTATCAGTATCAATGAGCAATTTGTTTATCCTAGTGTGATACAGCATTTTATTTCTATTTTTCTAAACTTATTGTACATTTATAAGATGGACTGAGTTAAGGCTTATTTGTTGGTGTGACTTGGGTACTCAAGAGTTGTGAGAGAGTAATACAGAGAGCCAGGTCATCAAATCATTCAATATACTGATTTAACAGGAAAGCTATAAGTGGCAAATAATTCATAGGACAACATGTGAAACAGTGAAATCATAACAAACCTGTATTTGAACTTTATCAGAAGTTTTCTGTGACAGCAAAAAACATAGAAAAAGATGAGGTAATCGTGATACAATAATCAGTTAAGACAATGAGTAACAATCTATTCCCAAGTAGACCTGGTTTTAACCTCACAGGCAACAGCTATTTTAGAAATAAGGAAATTACAAGACATGTAAGTATGTGGCTGTTCTGATTAGCTGTTAAAATTTTCGTATTTATTTATGAATTCAGTACTGCAGCATGTGGCCTTTCAGAGCCAAGATGATAAATATGCTTCTGCCAAAACTTACTAATTCTTTCCCAAGTGTAATTGTTTGACATAAATGTGTGGACACCAACGTAACCAATCATAAACCTCTCATTACTGGCAAGAGAAATGCATTTGTGTAATTTAAGCAGGTGTTTGGCAATCTGACTGAAAATCTACAGCCCCAAAGTTCCTGTTACATTCAATATGTTTCCTGTAAATGTAATAGTTCTGGCAGATAAAGATTAACCTGACTGAAGCTCTGGGATCTGCACAATGCTTGTATCATCTGGAATTTATAAACAGTTTCATTGTTTTCTTACAGGGAAGTAAGTTAAACAAAATGCCTTATTAAACTGCTTCAGTGACTTAAAAGTTACATTTTTTGCATACAAAGTAAAGCAAATCTAGAGTGTCTTGTATTTTTTGTTTGTTTTTATTTATCTTAATTTTATGAAATAGCTTCTGCATATATACAATGGAGTCATGTAGTCTAGTAGGAATTTCCTAGATGTGCCTCCCCATATTTAAACTCCCTTATGCTTTCCACCAATGGGAATTAAAGGTCATTCGTCTAACCTGCTAAGTCAACAAATACTGTTTAGAATCTCAGCAATAAATTCACTATTTCCCTGAAGAAATGACATATGGATTTGTTGTCTGTGTGTTACTACAAAACTCCACCAGATAAAGAGCATCATACCACAACAATTCAAGAAGTAACAGAAACGATCTACTCAAAAATACTCCACCTACAGAAAGACCACAAAATAAATTATATACAGTGACCTCTGAATAGTGCTACAAAAATGATAAAAATTAAGTTTGGCTTGAAAATGAAACATGTTACTCCTACAAAACTTGTTATATGCCATATACACTCATACTCAAAACTGGAATCAAACTTAACAGACTTTGGAAAATACAGAGGCACTGTTTAAACTGGAATGAAATGAAATAGTCCCCTCATAGTTCCTGTGATGAAGAAAAGTGACTTGAGACATTAACATCTGTGGAGATTTCATAGTTGTTATTATGAAAGTATTGTATATGGTGCAGTAGGTATTACCATGGAATGACATCATCTGTGTACCCTTGATGGAGGACAGGGTGGGGAGAATACTTTACAGCAGATAATTGTACTGATGTCCACCTGTAGAGAAAAATAAAAGCAGATTTTTTTACTGGGAGTGCAAAAGCACTTGATTAAAAAAATGATAATTGGAGACCAAGCTATGTGGCCTCAATAAAAGGGGCACTGATGCATTCCACTTCTGTGCGTGGTGATGCATGCAGACATCATGCAGACCAGATCTGAATTTCTTGCCTACAGTGAGACATAAGACCTCCTACAAGACAGCTAGTCATTAGAGGAAAGTCATGCAAATGCAGCTAGTACCAAAGATGGATGAATGATCTTGGCTATCCCTCCAACAGGATGACTGATCATAGTCATCCAGCCATGCTTATCAGTTATATCTGATTCTTTTAATGACCCCATGAGTAGCCAAACTAATATTAAGGAAATCCCTTTCATTATATTCAAGCAAAAGAAATGGTACTTCAGCATTGCACATATGCATGCATTTCTGGTACATTTCAAATAGTTCTTTTTATTACAGTGTAGTTCAGTTATGCAGTTAAGAATAAAAACGATATATTGTTTAGGCGTTATTCTATTGGTTTTGCTGCATTTATTATAAGAAATGTATTCTTTATATCTTTGAAAATGTAAATCAAGGTTATATGCAAGCTCCAAATAATGCCATGCTAAACTTGAACTGTTTAAAAATAATAAGTAGTACTTGGGGTATGTCTTATGTATTTACATAATACTGATATCAAAGTAAAACTTGTTAGAAACAGTAGTGTAATTTTTGGCCCCATACGAATTAATTTTCTCAGTATCAGAGTAAATATGCATTTGCAAACAACCAACCTTTGTCATTGTACAGATCCTGTGGAAATGATTGCCTGATCTTGGTAATCTTTAGCAAAACATCATGCTGTTTTGTCACAATCATCAGAGGAAAAAAAAAACTCCTGGGGTTTCATATAGGCTGGGATTCATAACCTTTCATACCCTTGAAAATTGGCAGCTGATAACTACAGTGAACGTTTTAGACACAAAACTGCCTGTCTTTTGAGAGGTCTCTGCTTGGTATGAGGAGTAATGCTCAAAAAAGTGCACTTGACTGTTTCAGCTTCCTGTCTTGCCTGCATATCAGCCTCAATTCAGTGTCAAACCTTAGTCAGGTAAAACTGTAGCCCTAAGGTGTGCACTCATTCGCGTAACAAGCAGCCAATAGTAGCATAACTATATGCTACAACTGGCACATATGGATCATCTACACTGTCTGTCTGAAAGATCATATGTAGAATTGGAGCTATTAACCATATAATCTCTAAATTTCATTATTTCAATAGCAGGAGACTGAGAATGAGGAGAGCTTGAAATGGAGCAGGCAGTACTTAATCAGGAGACCGTTTCCATGACCAAATCCCTGGTTTCAAGACCAGATTAGAAGAGGGAGTCCAATGAAAGCCTATAACTCATGGGTTGCAGTGAAAACTACTTGAGTTAAGCCGAGCTCTGCACTAAACCTGGTAGCTCCTTGGTGAGTTTACAAATCATACCTTTGACCCAGGAATTAATATCTTTTAGCATTAGCCTTTAAGAAATGTATGCACTAAGCTGGGAAGGAGATGGTAAAACTCTAGTAGAAATGCTTCCAGGCAGCCTTCTGGATGTACACCAGGAGGATTGAAAATCCTATTTTATTCATCTGAACTGACTGTTGGGTACCGAGCTGTTTGTTGGGTCCATTCCAGCCATTAGTTAGTCTCAATTCCTGGAAACTTTAGTCATCTGGGATAAATCTTCATCCACACTCTCCAGCAGGGAGTCTCTTAAAAGGGAACTTTCTCAGTTCTTAACTTCTGGACTCCATCTACTACTTTTTTGTGATCTGCTTACATATTTCAAAACACTACAGAACCTGATTCAGAGCCTATTATCAGAGCATTTTTGCAGATGGAAATAAAATTGTGCATCATCCCATCCCCATCCATTTCTTGGGTGGACCAGGTTGGACCCCTCTTCACCACTTCTAGCTCCTTCCCTTGTGCCACCTCCTACATCTGTGGTCCTGAAGCCAATTATCCACCCTTGGGCCGACAGTAAACTATCCAACCTATTAGACTTTGACATCTTTGGTGTTAAATTTCACATCTGAGTACTTGACATCAGGACTTTGGCACTGCTCTCAATGACAGTTTATTTGGAACTCTTCTTGGTGTCAATGCCATCTATGCTTGAACCTTTGGTTCCAGTCTCTGTCTTGGGGCCTTTGGGATCTTTGGTGTCAAGACTTCCTTCTTTGTCTCCGTACTCCTCTGCTTCAGCAAGGGAGACAATAGTTCCAAGGGTGGCACTTCACTGTGCTGGTTCTGGATTTGCTTCAGGGCAGTGGAGAGGATGATAGCGTCTCCCCCTAGGCCAATGACAGAAGCCAGTGACAGAACTTCCATCAGTACTATCTCCACCCTGTGATAGTGTTTTGTCAGCTCTTCAGTCCTTTCATCATGGCTCCCAGAGGCATAGCATACCTTTAAGTTTTAGAGAACTGCAGCAAGTGTATCATGAATCTTCTGGAGACTCCACCCTGTCACAAACAGATATTCCAAGGAAGAGAATATGTAAAAGTAAACAGTCTCACATCAGACATGGACTAGGATGGTGGGAGGTCTCCCCACAGTCCGCTCCTGTAGATATCATTTTTGGTGAAGTCTCGGAATTGATGAGACCAGGGGGATCATGGCCTTTAGGACTGCCCACTCAAGACGAGGAAGTGATTTATGAAGCCTATGGTTCTGTACCCTCTATTTCTTGGGTGGTTCCTCTTTACGACTGTCAGAAAGATTTTTTTTGCCAGGAGTGCATGACAGGAACTGAACAGAAACAAAGTGAATACCCCACAGACCGAACAGGGTCTTGCATCCAGCTAAAGATAGGCAGTCTTGGTCAAAACTTCCTCTGGTAGAATCAGTGATTATTGTAACAGACATCAAAAAGGAACTCACAGATGAGTCTAGAGTTGTCCATCCCCTAAAAAAGGAATCCAAGGCAATTAGCAGTATGGGAAAGTGTGCCTCCATTTTCAGTACCATTGCTCTGAGTGTAAATTACGTAACCCTTATGAATCTCTTCCAAAGGGACCTAGCTAAAAAAAGCTATGGATACTTGAGACAGCCTATCACAAGCAAGTTTGCTAAACAACTTCAGGCCACTGTGAATAACATGCTTAACATAGCTAACCTCTCCATGCATCTATATCACAGTGCAACCAATGGAGAAGCAGGGGAGGCAGGCACAGGCATAACCCTCAGGCATCATATGTGGTTCCTGTGCAATTTTGCAGACAACTTCAGGGTGTCCTTTACCAACACCTGCTTTGATGGATTTACCATTTTTGGTCTTACAGTTAAGGAAATGTTAGTGAGGTGTGAAGAAGATGGGAAGATGACATCTGAACCTTCAGAGATCTTTTAACAGGAATCAGAAGGGTTCCAAATCCCTTTGGTTTAAAAAAAAATCACAGTGTCAGTCTTTTGATTGTTCCTCAGATAAGATCAGCTCTAGTTGAGATGGGGCCCCTTCAGTTGAAGCCAGCTCCATGGTTGAGGAGTCCCTAGAACCAGGCATACAAGCAACCCTTCTCTGGAACACAGAACCAGCACTCTTGAAGGCTTACCCAGCTGACCATTTCTGAAGGCAGTTGGGGGGGGGGTGGATGAGCATTACATTAGACAGTTGGGTGTGAAAGATCATATCCAGAGACTATACTATCCTGTTTTCCCCAGAAAGTGCTAGAACAAAGGCCACAATTATTAAACAAACCACCCTGGCAGCCACAGGCAGCCAAACAGGAGCTGTCTATTTTTCTCCAAAAAGAGCTATCCATTGGGCACACCAGACCAGAGTGGGATCAGGAATCTATTCAATATTATTTTTAGTTCTGAAAAAGAATAAAGGCCTCAGACCAATCTTCAACCTAAGTCATCTAAATGTGTACATAAATAAGACTCTTATGAATGCTTACAGGGTCGGTGATTTTGCCCTGCCTAAAGTCAAATGTACTTGATGTGCTTGATAGATCTTCAGTATGCTGACATCCACAAAAAGTTTGCATGGCAGTCTAGAAGGTTTCCACTGCTTCAGATAAGAGATGGTCAGTACAAGGTCAACACCTTGTCCTTCAGTCTCACCACAGACCCCCATGCCCCTTCCCCTAAGTGTTCAGCAGATGTATGGCAGTAGTCACAACCTAGCTACAAATCAAGGGATAAGAGTTTTCCTAGATCTAAATGACTGGCCCCTTGCTGCAACAACCAAAGTGTCCTTACTACCAGTCAGAGACTACGTTTTAGAGCTCTGCCTAAATTTAGGCATCTCCATTAATTACAAGATGTTTTTGCTACAGCCCACTAAACAGATCACTGTCTTCAGATATTACCCAGAGTTAACCTCATTGCAGGCATCTCTTACCCCAGGAAAAACAGTTGTCCATATACTCCACAGTTCAGATACTGTCTTAACAGCTGTTTCACATGGGGATACATAAGTGGATGTTTTCCACCCAATTGTCACAACTGTTAGATCCCCCTTCAAACCTAATACTTTTAACTCAGACATGCAGGAATTACTTGAACTGATGATTGACTTCTTCAGAAGTGATTGTAGCAAGACCATTCTTTATACCCCTTCTGACAGCAGCAGTGACCACAGATATCTCCTGTATGGGCTGGAGGCATTTTAAGGGGAAGATGGTCTAAGAAACATGGAAACATTCAAAAGCATCTTGGAGATGAGAGCAGTTCTTCTAATACTGCAGGAGTTCCAGAACATCATACCTCCGGGGTGAAAGCTATGCAGTCAAACAACATGATTGTGGTATAGTATATAAACAAACAGGGAGATAACCAAGTCCTCCCCTTTTTACAGGGAGGTTATGAGAGTATGGCAGTGGATATTTGATTCAGATTGCTTTTTGATAGCAATGTACATACCAGAGGAAAACAGTTAGAAGACAGGCTAAAGAGGTCTGTCACCATGGCTCACAAGTGATTTCTCAATCTGATGTTAGCTCAGCAGGTAATCAGTCACTGGCACCAGCCTTCCTGTGGCTTGTTAGTCTCTCCCTCCAGCACCAAGTACAGAAGCTGCTTTACCCTAGTTCCCCCAGAGGCAGTCACCAGAGATGTTGTAGTTTATCAAAGATCCTGGCCACTGTTCTGCCTTTTTTCCCTATTCTGTAATTTTGTTGTTTCCGCAGAAAGTATCAACCTATAATTCAGCAATAGTGATGGATCTTTTTCATCCATGTTCATTCCATGCAACATCCACACCCTCCCTCTCTCCCCCATCTAAATTGGCACTTATCTTCTACAAGTTTCACACACTATAATTCTCATACTAAGTTAGCCACTACAGCAGCAAACTTATTATAGAGGGAGAGCACCACTAGGGGATTATGTGAAAAACTGAAGGAACTTGGGCCTTGGAGCACTAGCTATTGACCGGATCAGATTTGTCAGAATATCCAAAAGTCGTATTGGATGGACTTGGATGAAAAGGATTCAGTTCTGTGTTAAGGCATAACTTCTGTTTCAGTCTTGCACCTAGTATATATTCAGAAAAAATAGATCCTCTACCTTCAACTCCCATAGCCAAGGAAAGGCAAATAGATAATCCACCACCAGTATCCTTGCCAAGGGCTGTGAATCCTATGGTCTCATGGTGGGAGGCAAAAGTCCACACAAGACCTTGAGCATTGCGTGGAGCAAGTCAGATATGAAGCCTATCCTATTTGTTATTGACCCTACATTTCATAAGACTGTCCTTTACAAAATATTTGGTGGACAGTCCTGCATATCATTCTGAGGTGGCAATCTGATTCATGAGGAACTGACATGAGGCAAAAAGGACCTCAGTCCCTGTAGAATAAGGTAGATGAGGGCCATGAGGTATAACCTGTCACTATGAAATACTACACCTGGCAAAAGCAGTCAGTAATTTGAAAATAAGTACTGGGTGAATTAAGAAAATGATGGTTAGATTTTTGTATTAAAAAAAAGAACCAAGGGCCAAACAGAATCTTTCACAGTTTTTCATGCCCAGAACAATTTACTCAGCCTCCAGAAACAACTTGGACATGAATCCAACAGATTAAAAATACGTTTGCATACTCATAGATGATAGCCTTTCATTTGAAGATCAAACCCACACAAACATAAAGAAAAACTGCAATATATCTCAGAACAGTTTCTGTAGATTGGGAACTTTTGAAGATGGCTGGACACTGATTAGCAGCTTAATTTTAGCTCTCCCAGTGTGAAACAAGAAACTGATAGATAAGGCCCAGCACTTTTGCCAGTTTTAATAAAATTCATTTAGTACCTAGTAAATACATTGCTTGGATGCCAGCAAAGAAGAAATTTGGAGAGCCTGGAACAAAATCAGCTAGAAAAGGAGAAGAAAAAACACTGTTTGGGAAGAATCCTGCAGCTGTTCAGCAAAAGGCAGTTCAAGCTCCAGTTTAGGTCCAAGAGATGGCTTCTAGTAATTTAGAGGAAAAGATAAAACAAATGTGGTCAGAGTTTATTAAAATAAATGAAACCTTGAAGGAGTATATCAAGTCACTTAACAAAAGGCTGGAAAATGGAAGACGCTTTAGACAGCTATTCAGATGAACTGATGCAACTGCAAAATCAGAGGTCGAAATAAAAAAAAAGGTTGGCTGAGTAGGAGCTTGCTCAACAAGAGCTGTTTCAAAAAATGGTAGAGTTAAAGGACAGAGCATTGCAGAGAAGACCTATGATTTTCTGCTGTACCACAGAAACTGGAAGGCACATATTGTATTAATTTTATGAAAGCATAAATAAGTAACTAGACTGGTATTCCACAGCAGGATTTGTTAATTGAAAGGGCACAGTGTGCGTATGCTTGAAACCTGGGCATGAGAAAGCAGCCAAGACCAGTATTAGTAAAGATGCAATCACACTGTCAGAAGAAGTTGATCCAACCAAAACTGTGGCAGAAGGGCAAGGTTTTAAAATTGAAGACAGTAGAGTATTTGTAGAAACTGATTATTCACTATACACCAGGCAGAAGAGAAACAAATTAATCCTAGCAATCAGGGACTGTATAGAAGCAGGTATGAAGTTAAACTACTTTACCCAACTGTTTTAAGACTATTTTTTTCTTGAGGATCAAACTCATTTTTTGATGCAGAACAGGCTAAAAAGGAAATATGAAAGTTTGCCCAACAAAAAGTGAGCTATCAGACAGAAAGGGACTCTGCTTCTCAATCTGCTGATAAAAAAGCTCATAGAGAAACTTTGCCTGTGAAACCTTTTCCAGTGTCCCAAAGGAAAATGCTTGAAAGACAGGGAAGAAAATGCACAGGCATTAACTAGAAGAATCAGGAGTACCTTACATTTGAACTGGAGTCTGGGGTTGGCAGATGGAGATGAGCAGGAAGAAGACCAGCAACACTGAAATAAGTGAATAAATGTGAGACTATAAAGCATCAGTCATATTTGTGAAATATGGCTTTACAAAAAAAATGATAGAGGAAGACCAAGTTTTTGTTGACTGTGTCAAACTTGTGGTGGGGCTGAAAGACATCTACCCCACTTTATGTCATTAATGTTTGGAAGGACACTAAAAGGGGAAAAAAGAGAAAAAGTAACTCTAAGTAAAATATCTTTATTCTTAACAGTATTTGTGTAAAACATTTAATGATATAAATTGCATGTCATATAGACAGTTGTTTGCTGTGATTGTTGTATGTGATAAAAATATGAAAGTAAGCAAGAACTTTTTTTCTTTTTTTAGTTTTAAGAAATGCAGACATTATATTGTAAAAGAGAAGAAAGGCTGGACAAAAACACCTTTACGTTAATAGGATGTAAACTTGTGCTGTCGGGGTGGAGGATGGGATGTAAAAGTGTACTGATTATAATACATTGAGCTGAGTTGTTTTCTTTTATTTTGCATTGGTGAATGTCTGGCTTAATGCCCTTGACTTAGATAGCAGAAAGAGACTGCAGTGTATTCAGTATTAGTAACCCTGAGAGAATTTACATATTCTCCAAGGAGCAATAAGTGGGCTAGACTAGACAAAAAATATATTTTACAATAGTATGTCCATTTAATTGAAAACTTCAATACACATCCAATAGTTATTTCATATCATTCACCAATAACTAAGATAAAAATGCAGGGTAATGAACTAAAAATTAGACAATGGTGTTTCCCCATCTGCATTTTAAAAGTGAGGAATTTAAGGAATGGGTAGTAGAAATTGAGAGTTTTTCGGGAAGATAGACAATTCTTCAGAAGTTATAACTAGTGAATGGGATAAAATGAAAATGGAGTTTAAAAACAGAATGGAAATTAAAGGGAAAAGATATATGGTTAAAAAGTAATGAGAATTACTTAGAGGGGATGATGACTATAGCTAAAGTATTGAAGAATAAGGGGAATCTCACAGGACTACAAGAGACACAACTGCAGAGTGCTAAAGAGAAAATAAGGGAGTATCTGGATAATATGTTTGACTTTATAAAGATTGCTGTTAAGCAACTATTTTAATAATAACTCCAAAGCATAAAAACTTTTAACACAATGAGTTAATCAACAGAAAGGAGAAAGGATTGTTGCTAGACTTATGGAGCCTATAACAAGAAAAATAACCAGAGATCCTGTAGAGGTATTGGAGATATTTCAGAAATTTTATGAAAATTTGTATAAAACAGAGAAATATGGAAATCAAGAAAAGGCACAAATGGAAATACTTACAGAAGAGTTAAGTATGCCAAGGTTAGAGGTAGATGAGGCTCAGCAATTAGCAGTTAAGATAGGAGGTGAGAGATAAACACGACTGTTGTATAATCTATCTGCAGGAAAGTTTCCAGGAATGGATGGTATGCCTGTGGAAGTTTGGAAGCTAGGATGGAAGAAAGTGATAAAGTCGTGAAAGGTTTTAACAGTATTTTAAAAGGAGGGGAAGCACCAACAACCTGGAAGAAAGCTGTGGTGGCTGTAATATTTAAAGCCTGTAAAGACCCATCAGACCCAACTTCATATAGATCCATTTCAGTTTTAAACCCTGATTATAAAGTATTTATGTTTATAATAGCAAAAAGAACGTCAAAGGTGCTGCCAAAACTAATAGATATTGATCATTGCAGTTCTGTGGAGGGAGAGACAGACATTTGACAATATCAATAGAACAATAATGATACAAAGGGAAGTGGAATGTAAGAAAATACTGCTGTTGTTGGTGGGTCTTAATGCAGAGAATGTACTCGACAGGTTATGAGATTTTATGACTAGGGCCCCTGGAGCATTTATATTCTGTGATACAATAGTTAGGTTAATTAGGATGTTATATGAGGGATTGGAGGCAAAAATTAAATTGGGAGAGTTGCTCGCTGATAAGTTGTGTCTAAAGCGAGGAACCAGGCAGTGGTAGTTTCTTTTCCCTTTGTTATTTACATTATGTTTTAGGGCCACTGACAAAGAAAATAAGGGACTTAAAAATTTAAGTATGCAATTGGTATGATATGGTAATCCAGAAAAGTTGGCTTTATTTTAAGGAGATTTTAATTTTGTAGCAGAAAAGGATGTCTCCGTGTTGTGGAACATTCTGAGAAAGTTTCAAGTCTTTTAGGAATACAAAATTAATGAAGACTAAATGGCTATAGCTGTGAACTGTGTACCCACACTTGAACTGGTTCGGTATAACACATATTTATGGGGACACAATAAAATGAAGTATTTATTAGTATGGGTTAAAATGGATTCTATTATGGCAGCTAAAGATATGTGGGAAGAGATTAAACAAAAGACGATACAAAAATTGAGAAACCGGAAGCTCTTGTTTATGGATATGGATAGCAAGATACAAGCAGTGAAAATGCTTTATACCCTTCAGTTTTATGTACAGGTTAGGCAAATTTGTTTCAATGAGAGTAGAAGTTGTAGATAATAATTAATAAATAAAGAGTTTAAGGATTTTATCTGGGTGGGGAAGAATACAGCCAAGTGGGATAAGCTGATCTTTCTCCAAAAGAAAAAAATTAGTTTTGGATTACTTAATTTTAACGAATATTTTAGAGATGCACAGTTAAGGCTGATGTACATAACACAAGCAGAAGTGGAAGGGATGATGATGAAGCAGGGGAAAATTCAAGAAATAAGGAGAAAGAGTGGGATTTTGGATGCAGAAAATAAAAGCAGCCATGTATAATATTATATTCATAAAATAGCAGAGAGCATTCTAAAAACTAAGCCAACATGACAAGCGGGGAAAGTTAGGGGTTAGGCAAGAGGATTCTGAAATTTACTGGAGAAAACTGGCAAACTAACCAAAGTATTGGGAGCAAATATCTAGAAAGGGAAAGATAATAGAATGGGAGTATAGGCAGAGGGATAGGGGAATGCTAAGTGAAAGATTTGCTCTTGTAGAGTTTTTAGTTGAATGTTGAACATAATCTGCTGTTAAAGAAGGGATAATTAGTAGGTCATATAAAATATTGCACAATAACTATAGAAATCAATCAGATGAGGTCAGAAAAGATTGGCAAGATAGATTGTATAAGCAATTCATGAGGAAACAATGAGGGGACATGTGTATGGCCTCCAGATATACAATAAAGTCTAGAAGACTTAGGACTTTTGCTTGAAATATCTGCATAGATATTTTTATACCCCAAGCAGATGTCAAATACGTTTTCCTCAGGTAGATAGCAAATGTTGGAGTTTTGATGTGGAAGAAAGAGGTAACTGGGAGCATATGTTTTGGGAGTGTAATGAATTGGGTGACTTTAAAAATTCACTACAGAGTATTTTGTCAGAAAGATCAGTTGAGCAAATGGGTGTAACTTCAGGAAATTATTTCATTTTTGAGCCGTGATACAGGATTTGAACTGCCTAGACATAGTAAGGTCTTGTTAAGTTTAATTCTGGTGGCTGTCAAAAATGCAATTACTAGAAAATGGAACTCAAAGTCTAAACCAACTGCATTTGAATTAGTGAATATTGTAACAGCGATAAAAACACTGGAAGTGTGATCTTTAGAAAAGGGTAGGAGCAAATTACATAGGAAAAATGGGAATTGTGGAAACAATACATGCAAAACGTTTTGGAGGAGGACTGAGGTTTAAAGGAATGCAGAAAGTGAGCAATGTATGTAATGTTGGATTAATGATAATTCTGCAAAAGAATATATGTAATGTATAATGCTTGTGACTGTGAACATGCTAAAATGGTTTGTTTTCTTTTATATAAAATGTATGTTTGTATACATCTTAAGTAATAATTCAGTAAAGGAAGAACAGTTTATGTAGATTAAAGTAGTACTATGGCCAGAATAAAATGAGCGTCTCTGTAGCACATTCCAAATAATTCTAGGATTGCATATGTTAAACAGGGTTATCAAAAGCCCTTATCTCAAAATTAGAACAAACATGCAAAGTGTATCATTGGCTATAAAGTTAATCTTCATTAATGTACACTTACTTCCCTCAAAACCAGACTGGACCTCATCCTCCTAAATGTTCATAAATTTCTACACCTGAAATTTGTTCTCAGGTAAAAAAGTACTAATAAAAGCTGATATATTTGGCAAATTATACAGAAAGATCCTCTTTAGAAGTTACGTAGGCAACATCCAGAATAAGCTTCCATAATTAATCATTGACTTAATACTCTTTAAAAATGAGTACAAACTGTACATCAGAAAACAAACCTTATGCATCTGCTAAGGTTATACCAAAATGCTTGTGACTTTCATCCGCTATGTCACAATTTAGTTATTTTCATGAAAAACTCAATTCAAAACCAGTTTAACTATAAATGTGTACATAGCGTATATAACTTCAAATAATGGCAGTACCTCTCTCCTCTCCAGATGTTTTCTTGATTTTTCATAATTTATAAAACGTACTGCCCATTGTAAGAGACAATGCTTTATTGCCTCTCTACACACTAACCACAGACTTTACATCTAGCGTAATACCTTTAAAAGTTGTCTTAATTTCTAACAGCACCCCCACACACACGCACAATATTTATCTTAGTCTTTATATGCAGTTGCAGTAGTATGTTAAGTCTTTGTAGTGCAAAGAAATAAATACCAGTAGATTTAGTATAGTACTGTCTACTGACCTATATAAAATGACAAATATTTAAAAATCTGTAAAAAAATTACTATGTGATATTGTGTATTAATCACCATGAATTTTATTGTTGATGTGTTTGTGTACCAACTTGTATTATTTACCGAGAAACATCTGTAATTTTTATGTAGTGTGTACCTTAAACCTTGGGTGTGAATCTTTACTGATTAGGCCACCCTTGAAAATGGGCCAGAAGCCAGTAATTAAAGTATAAAAAATAAGTACAGCTGGAGACTGTAAGAGTATACCAGAAAACAAAGGCATAACACATAGATTGCTTAGGCACCCAGAAAACATTTTTTCTTTATCCTTTTTACCTTCATAACTGCTGACCAAAACTTTCCCCACTAGTCCTCCATACAATATATTCCTCAGTGAGTGCTTTGGGTTGGCCATCATAAAGGATAACTGACATCCTACCAATGAATGGCAAATTTGTATGGACCCAACTCTGCCGCTGTTGGGTGAGGTGAGTGCCCACAAATCTGCAGATGTAGCCTGTGCTCTCTGTTTGTGTATGTTTGCCCCCACATACACACACACCATGAGGACTGCTTTTACTTGCCTGGGAGCACCAATCTTCATGTCCCCTTTTTTATGGCCCTGATAGCTTTGCTGATCAGGATCACAATCTTCCTACCCTTCTGCTGTGCCTGGTTCATCTAGTGCCTGAGCTGATATTCAGACTGTCATAATCTGGACTAAAGTTTTATCTCTCTCCTCCACACAGCTGAAGTCATCCAGAAAACATGTACTTGAAATCAAGGCTTCTTCAAATGTTCTTCCAAGCTCAGATAGACTCCTTCAAAACTAAGCCATGAAAATCAGTTATTATTATTATTTATTATTATTATTGTTATTATTATTCAGTTAGTCATGAGTGTCAGTGGATGTTCAAAATCAAATTCTTGTCAGAGAAATGAATTGCATCAAAACAAGGATAGAAAGAAACGGGATACAGTCGTAGTCCTCTGACTTAGGCTGTTAGGGCACCAATCTGTTATCAATTAATAAATCCAGCAGTGGAAATAGCAGAAGCTTGAGTGTAAAATTTCTATAGCAAATAACCTGCTGTAGTGAACCAGTAAAATAAAACAGCCAATTTGGTGAAGCAGAAAATGGGCCACTGGTATTTAACACTGCAAACTCTGAATTAGTGTTTTTTAATTCAGATATTAAGTTATGCAATAATAATAAACTAACAGAACAGCAACAGTATAGAAGACACATGCAAACAATGTAGGCCAGTTACTGAATCATTAAAATGAGTCCAACAAGAAATGATTTGATGATGTTTCAAAATTGACTACACAAATTTCAAACTCAGGTGCCATTTTTTGGCGATTTAATTAAAAAAAAAAAAAAAATAGAAACTATTGTGAAGCTCTAAAAGGTTCAGGATTTAACACCATGGGTCTCACTGAATATGACTTTAGAATTATAAACTTTAGGCAACAATAGCATTAAAATGCAGGAAACTTTAAACATGATAAAATGATTCAGCAGTTTGAAACAAGACACAGTTGCACATTTTGTTGCAGGTTGTATACTTGGTGAAGGTCTATATACTAAAAGACAAGCATTATTGCAAGACTCATACATTGAAGGCAGTAAACATTATAACATACTGGTAGCTAAATGGCATTAGAAACATGAACCTCAAAGGACTACTGAAAATGAAGAATTAATAATCATGTGGCGTCATAAGATATAGATGCAAGAAAAACAGATATTGTTGACAAAAAAGGACAGAAGCAGCATTTATTATCAAAAATACCACATTCAAAGAAAACTTACTACATTTAGTGACTGTAGAGGCTTACTGAAAGACATGCAAAATATCAGGACATGCAAGCATAAACTACAGCAGTGTGGAATAAGGACATTCAGTTTTAGTGACAGGTGGAACAACAGGGTCTAATAAAAAAAGAATTGCCAAACATACTTAAGTATGCTGCCAACAGAGGTCACCCATATGAACTACAGAAATGGGCAATTCTGGGTACATTGCAGCTGGCAAGGCAAACATCAAAGATGTAAGCAAACAGACTTTGTGAATCTTAGTTATGTCCTGACATTGAATTAAATCTAGTCTATTCCTGTGTCAATACTGAAAAAGAAAAAAAGCTAAACAACTTAGACAAATTAAGCAAAAAGGATACAACTTTAAACTGCAATGCTTAACTTTGGCATATACTAGCAAAACTCTAAATGTGTCAGGCTAAAATGATAAAAATACAAAGGGAATCAACAAATACATTTGTCCGCTAAGCGCCACCACTATTTTTTAATTTATTTGTTTACTGGCATTGTCTTGAAAGGTCATAATTCTCTTTCAGTGAAGGCCAACATCTGAAGAACAGGACCTTTTTTCCTGCTTTGGTCTTGGCCTAGCAACACTAAGATTGCCACTTTTCTCTTCTTTTCTTAACCCTGCCACAGTGGACAATATGTTCTACACCAATGCTTTTTTCCTTTTCTTAGTCTTGGTTTCCTTACTGCCTGTCTCAACTGTTTGCTCTGCCACTGACTGTCCTAATATATTTAAATACCTGTAATTAAAATCACACAGCTTTGTGTTAGACTAATATCCTTCTGTCTTAAAGGTTCATAGGTAGATACTAGGCTCTTGGCCCTGGGACCTATATAAGCCTAGCCAAAAAAGCTCCATGGCTTTCGCCACCCAAGGAAGTTATTTTCCACCACCCCTGTCTAGCAGAGCCACAGAAGTGATCCCCAGGGTGAATTTCCTATTTCCCATCCAATTGTCGAGATTTTTCTTAAAGAGGGCTAATGAGGTGCTTTGCTTGATGTGAATGGCTAGTCTGTTCCAGAGCATGGGACGGTTCTGGGACAGGAATGTATCCCTCCAGCATGTTCTGTTTATTGTGGTGGCAAGGTTTAGGTCCCTGGAGCATGTGGCTCAGAGGGATTGGGGTTTCTTTAAGTGTAGCATGTCCAACAATCTAGGTTTGACATGGCTTTGTATGTTAGGCAGATGTCACTTCTGAGTAGACGATAAGTGATTGAGTACAGCTGGAGTTTTTTTTGAGACTGTCTACGTATGGCATCTGTTTGAGGCCAGTAATCCTCTTAGTGAGGTATTTCTTTGACCATTCTAGTTGTTGTAGATGTCTTGCGAGGTACATGCCAAATGGGGTGTTGTACTCTATAATGGGTCTGAAGAGGGATGAGTAGAGAGGAACAATTTTTTTTCTTGAGGTGAATCTCTTTGTGATGAGGTGTGCCACGTAGGATTTCCTGACTACTGTGGTGATGTGATTATCAAAGGAGAGACTACTGTCCACCTGTGTCCCAAGGTCTGTTATCACACTTTCAGTGTTTAGTGAGCTACCGCCTATGTGGTAGTTCATGGATACAGTGTTTTTCCCAAAGGGGGATGACAGTGCATTTCTTAGCATTGAGCTTGAGGCCATGACTTTGACACCAAGGATCAGTCTCAGTGAGGCCCCTTTGTAGAATATCCACATCATTAGGTGATTCTATTATGGCACCAAGTTTGCAGTCGTCTGTGAACTTCATTAGCCAAAGACCTGCTGTATTAGCCTGGACTTCTGAGAAGTAGATGCCGAACAGGACTGAGCCCTGTGGTATTCCACTTGTCACTGATCTGAAGTTGGATTTGGAGTCTGCTACTTTCACTGTGTGGGTTTTGTCAGTGAGCCAGTTGGCTACCCATCTTGTGACATAGGGATTTATGCCCAATCTAGTGAGTTTATCTATAATTCCAGAGTGAAGGATGGTGTTGAAAGCCTTGGCAATGTTTTTATAGGCTGTGTGTATCACCTTACCCTCGTGCACAGCTCTGCTGACTGCTTCAAAGAAGTCAGTCAGGTTTAGGAGACATGACCTATCTTTTACAAACCCAAACTGAGTAGGGTCCAGAGTTTACAGTTTACCTATGTCCTTGTTTATAAGCTCCAAGATGATAACATTCCATGGTCTTGCAAACCAGGCTCATCAGTCTAATGGGGCGGTAGTTCTCGGGGTCTGTGGTGGCACCCCCTTTGTGGAGTGGGATAACCGTCACTGTGCGCCATTTAGTAGGCACAAAGCCTGAAGTGAGGCTATGATTCAACATGGTACTTAGGTGGGGTGCCAGTTCATTCTGTAGTACATGCAGCACACAGCCTGGGATGTTGTCGGGTCTCATGGATGCTGTGTTCTTGGCTTTGGAGAGTGCGGTCTTTACTTGTGCAGCCATGATTACAGAGGCTTTGCATTCTTCCGGTATAGTGATGGCACCTTTGGGAGGTGAGGGGGGGTGAAGTTTGCACTGAATCTATCTGCCAGGATGTTGGCAATATTTATTCTAGTGCCATTATGCTGTAGCTCAGAGCAGATTTGAGTGTCGCCATTGAGATTCTTGACATAGCTGTAGAATGCTTTGTGGTTGTCTTTAGAATCAGTGGTGATTTTATTTTTGTAACTAGCTTTGGAGGATTTTATGAGGGATCTCAACTTCTTACTGAGGCTGACCAGGGAGTTCCTGCAATCAGGGGATTTTACTCTTTTTTTGCAACAGCTTCTTCTTTCTAATGTAGAGTTTGTTTATGGCAGGGGACCACCAGATTGGCTTCCTTTTTTTGGAGCATAGCGTCTTGGTTCTGTTGGTGATGGCACAATCCATGCACTTGTGTATGTGCTTATACACTGTATTTGTATAGGATTCAGCAGTCGTACATCTATTTTCCATCTGTATGGGTGTCGTGAAGCTTGCCACTTCTGTCTTAAGAAGTATGAAGTTGGCTTTGGAGAAGTTTTTTTACGGTGGTTTCCTTAATGGGGGGTGGGATATTGATGTCTAGAGTGATTAGCTTGTTGGTCGGATCTGATCAGCAAGGAGTTTACCTCTGGCGTGGAACATCAGTTGCCCATATTGATTATGACCAGGTCCAGGATGTTGCTGCCCCTCGTGGGGGTATGGACAACCTGATCCAGGGCATTGGAATTTATGAATTCAAGAAATTATCTCTGTCTTGTCAGTGTTCTACTCTGTCAAATTATTTTTAATTAATTTATCTTAGATTATTAACTGGTTTAAAAATAGAAAATGTTCTGAGGCTATAAAAGGCCAGCAATTTAATAACACGGTCCTCAATGAATGAGACAAAAATCACCCTGAACTGAGAAAACAGAAACATTCAATTATGGTGTAAACATGACTTTAGAACTGAAAACTTCAGGCATCAGTAGCATGGAAATTTTAGTTTCTTTTTCATTATATTGCTTTCTTGTATTTGCATTGTTTTATTCCTTTATTCATGTTGTATATTGTGGTGTATTTGCTTTGGATTGTAGTTTAATTGCATTCTGGTTTCTGCTGCATATTTAAGCTAGGAAAGAAAATAAAGCTGTGTCTCTTGTGAGTCACACACAAATTAGATTTCCCCCACTCTCCCACCCTGATGTTGCTGTGTTCTTAATCTCACTTTCTCCAGTTGCCAGCCTCGAATACTAATTTGACCACATAACTCCTTCCCTGTCCTCTTTCATTGGCTATTAGCAGTAAGCAGAAAGTTATTTTGTGAAGTCACTCCACCTTAAACCATTTAAATTTATTTGCCTACTGTATTCTATAGTGCTAGAATACCAAGTGCTCACCCCCATGCAGTCTATCTTGCTCTTTTAAAATTAGTGTCTCTCCCCTTAGTCTGCTAATGCTCAGGTTATCCGCCCCCCCTTCATATCTAACTATCTAACTGCTTAGTGCACACTGCAACTCTTGGGATGTTAACCCATTTTTTCCATCTTAGCAACATCTGGCCCAAGACCACCAATTATTGGAGAGCCCACATTCTGCACCTCAGTAGTCATCTTGGGATTAATGCTTCTGTTTTGCTCCTAGTGAGAAAAGGAGCAGAGAGACATTATTTCCTTGAGACTGATGATCACCAGAAAGTCTAGTAACTGCTTCATAGGAGCCAGCTAGGAATTTATATTGCTGTTTTGCTCCTGGTGAGAGAAGGGGCAGAGGGTCATTGATTCCTGAGTGTGTCTGATTAGATGGTGTTTGTGTAAGCCTTCTTGACTGAGCTGGTTACTACTCAAGTCATGTACCAAGAAAAGGCTGTAACATGACTACAGCCCCCCCCCCCTGCATAATCCGGGACAAGACTGTTGAGCACCAAAGGACCTGTGGCCTGCTTCTCATTTTGGGATTGGTGCTACTGTTTTGCTTCTGATGAGAGAAGACCCAAAGAGACATTGATTCCCATCAATGTGAAGCTGTGGTGAGACCAGCACTAGTACTAAGGTAGTGGTCAACAGGTGAATCCTCACAGTTCATTTTTGACAAAGCTAATTCTTTCTTTTGAATAAGTACTGCTTGATTAACTATTGTCTAACCTGACTTCAGAGTACCTCCCTACATATTTCATCAATTAATTGTTGGAGTCTTCTACAGTAGTTTCCTTCAAGTGTTTGACAGTGCCCTAAAAAGACACAGACACCTTGAGTTTACATTTTCCTGTCAAAACACCATTGAAATTTCACCAGTACTTAATTGCACATAGGTCACTTAGTTTGCACTGTGAAAAATGCTGTTCCCATAATTGGTAACCAGATGTATCTGATTTTATTCTGTATTTTCAAAGCAACTGTCTGATCAAAAAAAAGGTTTGTTGCCATGAATGTGACATTTTCCACTAGCTGTGTTGCCATCTTGGTGGATATGGACCTCTTGAGGCAATGTAGAAATTGCGTCACGTTCACTGACAATCAACTAATTCTCAAAAAACTGATAAAGTATGTGAGTGATGTATTTACACAATGTCACTGGAGGCAAAGCTCTCACATAAAAGCAGTCCTATTATCAGTAGGAAACACACTGCACCCATAGCATACAGCACAAATCAGACACACAAGCCCATGTATGCTGAAGCACTTAAATGTAACCTTCTTAAACCTCAAAAGACCTCTTACATGAAGCACACATTAATAAATGCCCTCAGGAGCCCCATATGCACTCTTTCAAAACAAAATTCACATATACACATACAGCCACATTTTAAGGAGCCTCTGCCTCTAAACCCATAAGGCAAACCACCACACGGTCGAACATTCTGGTCATTGGAGACTCCATTGTGAGAAACACTGATGTCCCTCTCACCAGGTCATCTAAGGAGAAAGTCATGGTCACTTGCTTATTAGAGTTGGCTAGGACCTGCAGGTTCTTATTACCTGATCGAACATTTAGCTTAGCGAATACCTAAATGTCGATCTGGTAATAGCGAAAGCAGAAAATCGCAAATGGCCGATTTAACATAGGGAAAGAATTCCCTTGGCCGTTATGTGGATTTTGTCCCTTTCCCCACTGTACAGCGATCTCGGAGTTGGTATATTTTAATTTTTTTTTTTTTTTTTTTTTTTTTTGCAGCCGAGGGAATTCATTCCCTATGTTAAATCAGCCTTTCACTGTTTTAATTTTATGATATTACCAGTTTGTCATTTAGGTATTCGCTAACCTAAATGGTCAATCGGGTAGCATAGACGCAGGACCTGCCACATTACCCATGCAGTCAGGTCATTATAGGTTCATAGGTTGGTACTAGACTATCAGCCCTAGGGGCTATACAAGCCTAGCCATAACAATTCTCTGGCTATTTCTTCCCACAGTATTTACTTCCCTGGACCCCTGTCTAGCAGGGCGACTGACATGATCCCCGGGGTGAATTTCCTATCTTCCATCCAATCATCAAGTTTCCTTTTGAAAAGAGCCAAAGAGGCACGTTGCTTGACATGTATGGGCAGTCTATTCCAGAGTCTGGAGAGTCAATGGGTCAGGAACCTATACCTCCAGCATGTTTTGTACATTGTATGACAAGGTTTAGATCCCTGGAGCATGTGTCTCTATGGGATTGGGATTTCTTTAAGTGTAGCATGTCCAGCAGCTCTGGGTTTGACATGGCATTTTATGTTAAGCAGAGATCGCCTCTAGTAGACGATATGCGACAGAGTATAGGTGGAGTTTGTTTAGGTGGTCAGCATTGGGCATCTGCTGTAGTCCTGTGATTCTTTTAATGAGGTATTTCTGCGGCCTTTCCAGTTGTTGTAGATGTTTTGAGAGGTACATACCAAATGGGGCATTGTATTCTATAAAGGGTCTAATGAGGGATGAGTACAGTGGGACAATAACCTTCTTTTTTTCTGGATGAAAAGCCGTTAGTGATGAGGTGTGCCACATAGAAGGATTTTCTGACTGTTGTGGAGATGTGTTTATTGAAGGTGAGACCACTGTCCACCTGTGTCGCTAAGTCTCTTATCATGATTTCAGTGTTTAGTGTACTGCCACCTAGATGGTAATTCATGGGTGCATGTTTTTTCCCAAAGGGGATAACTATACATTTCTTGGCATTGAGCTTGAGCCCATGGCTCTGGCACCAATCATCTAGGCCCTTTTGTAGAATATCCACATCATTTGGGGATTCAACAATGACTCCCAGTTTGCAGTCATCTGTGAACTTTGTTAGCCAGAGTCCCTTAGTGTTGGCCTGTACTTCAGAGAAGTAGATGCCAAACAACAGCGGTCCCAGGACTTCATCCTCAGGTGCTCCACTTGTCACTTTTCTGGAGCTGGATTTGGAGATGGCTACTTTTACAGTCTGGGTTCTGTCAGTAAGGCATTTGGCAACCCATCATCGAATGACATAAGGATTAATACCCACCCAGCTTAGTAAGTTTATCTTTGATTCCAGAGTGGGGGGTGGTGTTGAAGGCCTTGGCAAGGTCCAGATAGGCTGTGTGGACCACCTTACCCTTGTCCACAGCTCTGGAGACTGATTCAAAGAAGTCAGTCAGGTTCAGGAGACTAGATTGGCCCTTCATGAACCCAAACTGGGTGGGGTCCAGTGTTTGAAGGTTGCCAATGTCTTTGTTTATAAGTTCCATGATAATACGTTCCATGGCCTTGCAGATCAGGCTCGTCAGATGGATGTGGTGGTAGTTCCCGGGATCCAAGGTGGATCCCCCCTTGTAGAGTGGGATAACTGTAGTTGTACACCACTCAGTGGACACGAAGCCTGAGGTGAGGCTATGATTAAACATGACAGCTAGGTGAGGTGCCAGTTCATTTTGTAGTTCATGTAGTACACAGCATGGGATGTCGTCTGGTCCCATGGATGCTGTATTCTTAGCTTTGGAGAGTACGTTTTTTTACCTGTGTGGCCATTATTACCGGAATTTGGCAATCTTTTGGTATTGTGATGGGCCCTTTAGGGGTTGGGGGGGTGAAGTTTGCGCTGAATCAATCTGCCAGGATATTGGCAATATCCTTAGTATATTTAATGCCATTCTGTTGTAGCTCAGAGCAGATCTGAGCATTGCCATTTAGATTCTTGACATAGGTGTAGAATGCCTTGCAGTTGTCTTTGGAATCTTTGGCAATTTTATTTTCGTAACTAACTTTGGAGAATTTTATGAGGGATCTCAGCTTCTTACTGAGGCTGGTAAGGGAGTTTTTTGCATCCTGGGATTTTCCTCTTTTCTGTAACAGTTTCTTCCTTTTGTTGTAAAGTTTGTTTATGACAAGGGACCACCAGATTGGCTTCCTTTTTTTGGAGGAGAGCGTCTTGGTTCTATTGGGGATGGCACAATTTATGCACAAGTGGATGTGCTCATAGAGTGTCTTACTGTAGGATTCAGCAATCAAACTTTCTGTTCCCGTCTGTATGACGTTTGTCACTTCTGACTTGAGTAGCATGAAGTTGGCTTTGGAGAAATTTTTTACAGAGGTTTCCTTACTGGGGGGGGGGGTTGTGGATGTCAGGGGTAATTAGATGATAGACCGACCTGACCAATGAGGGGGGGGGGTGACCATAGGTGTGGAGCATCGATTTCCCATGTTAGTAATGACCAGGTCTAGGATATTGGAGCCCCTGGTGGGACTAAGGATTAGTTGATCCTGGGCATTGGAATTTATGAATTCCAAGAACCGCTGGGCAAAGGTGTTGGTACACAAGTAGTTTTCCCAGTTAATGGCAGGGTAGTTGAAATCACCCAGTGTTAGGGTGTTTGGTTGTATCTTAATATTTTCCAGTATGTTTAGAAAGGTGTAATGAGAATCTTGGGGCATGGTGGGGGATCTGTAGCAAGCTACAGTTTGGATTGCAGTCTTAACTAGTGTTAGTTGCACCTGGAGAATTTCAGACACATTGTGTTGGGCAACTACCCTTGTGTTGTGAATATCTTTGGTGAATATGGACACTATTCCACCATTAGTGTTTCTGTCCTGGTTTGGTGGCCGAAAAGTGTGGTAAGAGTTGTAGTCTGGTATTGCAGGGGTGCTCTCTGGAGCCTTGAACCAGGTCTCAGTTACTCTACAGATATTGATGTTCTCCATTTTTAGGAGTGCCTCAACAGACTGCATTTTGAGGTTTAGACTTCTAGCATTGAGTAGCATTACCTTCAGATTCTGCATGCTTGTACCTGTTACAGTGGTGGTTTTGTCCTTTGAAGAAAGAACTAACAATTACCAGAATGATTCAGTCATAGACCACGTGGGTGTAAATGACCTGAGATGTACGTCCTACAATATATGAAGAGTTATCATGGAACTCTCAGAATGTGTCCCAGGGTGGTATGAGCCTAGCACTGAGCAGCATTTTACCTTCTTTAAGGATGATGCCACAATACGAACAGAAGATAACTAACTTTAATAAATAGCTTTGTTTTTAGTATCATTCTAAGGGGGTGCAATATTTGTCAGCATTAAAGGAGATGGTTTGCATTACAGACCATGCTGCTTTGTCAGGAGTGGTCTGCAAATTTCCCCTCTAGGAGTTTGTATATTGACTAAAACATTGTCCTTCCCCATAGTGCCTTTTTAGACATTGCCAACTTCCAACATAGCAAATCAAAATCAAGAAAACCTAAAGGTGTTACTGCTCAATGTTAGGAGTCTTAAGCAGGAAACTTCACTCCCTACAAACTCTTTTTATCCTAGAGAATGCTGACATCTGTGCAGTCACTGAGATATGTTTTAATGCCATGGAGATCATCCCAGCAGTGCAAGGCTGTAATGCCTCCCACATATTTAGACTCTCTACTACACAGGCAGAGACTAAAGGTGAAGGTGTCATGATTACTTCAAAAATAAGTATACCTCAAGACTGGTCAAACAGGATGTGTCACTTGAACCAACAAAGCTAAAACCCCATACAACTTTGTTGCAAGCTGTAGTTCCTACTCTATGACCTAGGAAATCCATAATGCATATTTAAGTTTACTTGAGACACACCATCCAAACCAGTACAATATTTATGGCCAACTTTAATGACTCCACTATTAACTAGGAATCATATTCATAGAATCTGAAGTTGTCCTTTTCATTCTTCCTCAACATATGGGTTATGGATCTGACTCAGCTGCATTTCACAGACTTACGGATCCAATTCTTGAGCTCCTCCATCTACCCATAATCCTGTAGTTAGCACCTCTGATCTCATTTGCTGCTATCTCGCATGGACGTGCATCCTCACTTGGAAGCCTTTCATTCAATAGTTTGAGTATCTGTGAGTAGTTTTTCTTTAAGAAACATTATTTGTTAACTTTCTGCAGTCTTTCTTCTTATCTATGTAGTTTGCACAGTTTCCCCCCATTAGTTCTTTCTTCTTTTTTCCTACCTTGTGAGGTAAACTTTTTGCAGTATCATTATTACCGCTTTTCTTTACTTCTGTTTCCTTTCCTACCCTTTTTAGGATATTTACCTCTACCATTGTTGGTAGTTTTTCTTCTAAAAAAGAAAAAAAAATTCTATCTTTCTAAAACTATGGCTGAGAAGCCAACAGGATTTAAAAATTGCACTCCCTGTGGGCACAAATTTCTGAATTCTTATGGACACTGTGTGTTTATTGCCTAGGAGCAGCACACCTTAACACTAATTGTGCTATCTGTGGTTCCTTTAATTCAAGGGTGATTGTGGATAGGAGGAACAAGTTGATCCTCAAGGGGTTACTGTCCCCTTCTTCTTCTTCTTCTTCCTCGTCCTCCTCCAGGGCTAAAACCCCCAGCAAATATTCCAAAGCTCTGTCAGAGAATAGAAATAGGTCCCCTCCTAAATCACCAAAGGCTACTTCCATCTCTACAACTTTAGATCCCCTACAGAAAATTTGAAGATCTTTGGATCCTACTTCCTCGGATCCAAAGAGAAAAACTTCAGATCCCAAGCCCTCAGATTCGATGATATGTGGCAAATCCCCAGTGCAGCCATCGGATGTCAAAACCTCGGATCTGACCTCTAGTATTTCAGGTGAGCCAGAACTTGCTCACCTGAGTTTGTGATTAATCCGGTGTCTCCTCTCCCCTTTTCTGAAAACCACCAGAAGGAAACATTCTAGACCACAGTCCACTGCCTCATCTGTCAGGTCTTTCCGAGGCCAACATGGATAGGATAATAAGGAATTTCTCAGCTCAGATTCAGATGGGAGTTATTCCGCCTCTGTCTCGCAATGGATCCATGAGCCTCCCTTCTATTTCCCATATAGTAATATCTCCTCCGGTCTGTCCCAGGGTTTTGCAGCTCTCAGATCCAAGAGTCCCAAAAGAATCAGTGTCAGAGTGAAGAGGGTTACTACTTCTGACTCCAGTTTCCCTGACTGGTTCTGCTCCTGTCTCCTCGGATCAGGATGAGTCTCAGAGCCAAAGCATCAGCGTTGCAGCAGGGGGGCCTAGATCTACTCTGATGTTGTCTGAACCAGCCTGGACCCTTGGAGCCTAAGCACTAGATAGCTGAAGTCTGACTCTCTCCTTGAGGCATGGAAGAGTATGGAGGAGTCAGATCTTGTCTGCTTCTGAAGTTTCAGCTCTGAGGTGACCAGCCACGGCTTCTTCTCATCCATCTGCCTTTGAGGTAGTGGAGAGGAAACCCAATTTCTCACTCCACTTTGGATCCTAAATCCATTCCCCCAGTGGGTCTGAGCTCTGATCCCATCAGACCTATTCCACAAGGACAGCCAGTGCCAGCAGAAAGTTCCATTGGAGGAACTTCCCCTCTCTTCAGTCACCTCCCCAGAGTATCTCACTGAGGTAGTTCCCCTTAAAAGAATGTGCAAAAGGAGGCAGATAGATCCCCCTTTGGAATCTCTCACAGAGGATACTGACTTTGACAAAAAGGGAGGGTACCCCAGATCATCACCTGATAATGTCTCATTTGGAGACATTTTGGATATCCTTAAGCAGAAAGGTGGTTGGTCCTCACATAATCCTTCCCCAGAGGAGTTGGTCAGGAGCCACTATCAATTTAGAGCCCTACCTTTTAGCCTCACCACAGTCCCGATGGTGTTTATCAAGTGTATGGCAGTAGTAACAGCTTACCTGAGACTGCTAGGATTCTGAGTGTTTCCATATTTCAGCTACTGACTCCTCACCACCCCAAACAGGCATCTCCTAGAACAGTCCAGGGCTATTTGCTCTCGCTTTGTCAAACATTAAGCATTGCGGTCAACATTTCCAAATCCAAACTGCAACTGGTACAGAGCCTGGAGTTCATAGGTGCCCAGTTAAACATGATAAATCAGATTGCTTTCCTACCCGCTATTTGTATAGATAAAATCAAGTTTCAGGTTCAGCAAATTCTTGTTCATCTTGCTGCCCCATCCAGACTTATCCTTCAAGCTGTAGGTTCGATGGCAGTGGCTACAGTCTTAATTCCATTAGTGTGCTTTTATGTGTGTGTTCTCCAGTGTCTAATCTGCAAAATCCTCTATCCTTCCAAATCAAACTCAGTTGAGTATGCAGAAATTATCTTCATTGGTGGATCCAGTCAGATGACATTTACCCCTGCCCCTTCATTCTGTCTTCTACAGTGGCCACAGTGACCACAGATGCCTCCTAACTAGGGTGGGGAGACATTTCTTGTGAAGTATGGTCCAAGGCAAGTGGTTCCCATCAAGAGACCAATTCCCACATTAGTGTCTTAAAGATGAGAACAGTCCTGTTAATGGTGCAGGCATTTCAAAATGTTCTCCCTCTGAGGACAACTGAGATTCAAACTGGCATCATGTCTGTAGTCTGGTACATCAACGAAGAAGGAGGAACCCAGTTTTATCAACTTTGTCAAGAAGCTATGAGAATGTGGAAGTGAGCAATCTCTTTCAACCACTTTCTAGTGGCAATGCATATTCCAGGGATATCCAGCTTACTAGCAGACAAACTCAGTAGGTCCATTTTGATGCCTCACGAGTGGTCTCAGTCAATAAGAGTTCAAGAAGATTTTCCTTCATTGGGCCAACCTTGCTGCCATCTCTTTGCATCTCCCCAAAGCAACAAGTGCAGCGAGTGTTTTGCCGTCCCCCCCCTCAAGGGGAGTCACTGAGAGATGCTGTAATCCATGTATGACCCTCCAGTTTCCTTTGCGCCTATTTTCTGGTACCTCTGATTCCAAAAGTCTTATAGAAAGCCAGTCTGTAGAAGAGCTCAGTTATCTGAATCGCCCCCTTTTGGCCTCATCAGGTGTGGTTCCTCTACCTTTGGTCTCATCTTCATTCTGCTCCATGGATACTGGACCCCAGTTCAGAGCTTCTCTCGCATCCCTTAGGGATAATGCATCCCAATATTCCAGGCCTTAAACTAACTGCATGGTTTCTCCAGTTCCATTAGTAACTAGACAGCCCAGCCTTTCCACCCCGGCTCATCATACAGTTTTATCTTCCTAAAAAGCTTCTACTAAGAAGATTTGTAGGAGTAAATGGAAAAGATTCTCAATTTGAGCCCTTAAAATGAGATTGACTCTGTTCCTGTTCCTATTTCTTTTGTACTGAAATGTTTAGCTTCTCTCTCAGGAAGGTGCTAGTATTTATATAAAGTACAGTCAGGAGCCATATAACATTTTTATTCAGGAGAGAAAGCTTCTTATTTAGCTTCTTCCAAATTATACAATGTTTTCCTAAAGGACACCTTTTTACTCAGGCCTCCAGTGAAAGATACGTCACCTCCTTGGGATTTGACAGTCATACTTCAGGGATTGACACAAAAACATTTTTAACCTGCAGCCAAAACTGATTTAAAAATGTCTTGGAAGACAGCATTTTTAGTTGCTTTTACATCTGTAAGGAGAACTTCCAAACTCCAGGCTTTGTCATCCAAATACCCTTACATTGTTTTTCACAAATATAGAGTTACCTTATGAACCAGCCCATCCTTTTTACCCAAAGTAGTCTCTGAATCAAATATTAGTCATACAGTTAATTGCCTGTCTTCTTCCCTAATTTTTCAAATAAGGGAGAGACAACTACATTTCTGTTTACACAGGACAAAGGATTTCAGGAAAACAGACCATTTGTTTGTCTCTTTCTCATCGATCAGACTGGGATCACCAATTTCTAAAGTTAACATTCTTGGCCAAATGGATTACTAATTGCATTTCCTTTGTATATTCCCAGCAAGGTCTATCCCTAACAAAATCTACTACGGCACATTCAGCTAGATCCATGGCGACTTCTTCTGCCTTCTGGTCTAGAATGTCTATTGATGATATTTGCACAGGAGCTACCTGGTCTAATGCCCATACCTTTATTACTCATTTCAAACTTGACTTCTAGAAGTAGAGCTGCTTTTGGTTCAGCAGTTCTTCTGAATATACCTCCATGAAGGCCACCAGAGTTTCATGTAGCGGGGAACTGTATCCCATATTTTGAAGAAGAATGAAAAAGACAACATCAGATATTAAAGTAATGTACTTGCCATAACTATGCATCTGTGTTGTCCATTTTCATTTTTCCTTAACTCTCCTTTTCCTTTCCTGTCATCTTCTGGAGTGATCTGACAATTTTTTTTTGGAACTTTTTGCTCCAGTTTTGAGCCCTAGCTTTACTGTTACTTCATTTCTCCTACTACATCTTAGGCTCTATAAGGCAGCAAACGCTATGTGAGATATTTTAGAATGACCAGGGCATTGTGGGTAGAGGGAGGAGCTTGAGTTGGATCCGTAAGTCTGTGGAATGTGGCTGGGTCAGATCTGTAACCCATATGTTGAGAAAGAATGAAAATGTACAATGCAGACGCATAGTTATGGTGACTACACAACTTTAATTTCAAATGATTGTTACTAGGCTAACAGCCTTTCTAAGCCTAGCCAAGTTTTTTCTGAAAAAGTAATTATTGTCTTGTATCCAAACAGAACATTGAGGGCCAGGCATTTTTAAATTGACTCTGTCCATAAGGTACATGAGTTCCAGCCACAGTGTAGATTTCCTGTTCCCCATCCACTGGTCTAGGTTGTGCTTACATTGGGTAATAGATGAACTCAGCTTCACATGGATGGAAAACCAGAAAGGCTCATCCAGACTCTGCTACACTTTGCTGTGAAGGAAAGGTTAGTTTGCTTTTATTTGTTGTATTTTGTATTACTTTATTGCCTGTTTATATTTTAAATACTGTAGTTTGTTTTCTTTACCTTGTGTTTTACTTGCATTCTGCATTAACTGCATATTAAAACTTCAAAAGAGACCACAGCTCCGTCTCTTCTGAGTCAGGCAGAAATTAGAACTGATCAATTAAGGACTCATTCATAAGATAGAAGAGGTCACTTAAGGTTAATCATTTGTGAACTGAGGGGGTGGAGCTAGGAACCAAACCTTCTATTTAAGGGGTAAAATAAAACATTTCAGAGCTTTACCAGAAAGACTCTTCCAGTCTCTGCTGCACTTTGCTGTGAAGGGAAAGGTTAGTTTGCTTTTATTTGTTGTATTTTGTATTACTTTATTGCCTTTTTATATTTTGAATACTATGGTTTGTTTTCTTTACCTTGTGTTTTACTTGCATTCTGCTTTAACTGCATATTAAAACTTCAAAAGAGACCACAGCTCTGTCTCTTCTGAGTCAGGCAGAAATTTTTCCCACCCTCCCACCTAGTTACAGTTGTCTTGTTAAATACCACTGTCTTTCTAGTTGCCTGCCTCTTATGTTAATCTGACCATATATCTCATTTCCTCTCTGCTTTCACTGGCTTGTGTGAGTAATCACAAAATTATCATTTTTGAAATCCCTCCCCTTCAACTATTTAAATTTATTGGCCATCCTAATGTATTCCATAGTACCAGTATACAAAAGTGACCATCCCTTTCAATCCATCTTGCTGTTTTAAAAATAGTAACTATCCACTAAACCTTAACTTTTTAAACAGGTAAAACTCAAGTTACCTACTTTCATATCTAACTTCTCTAGTGCACACTGCAGTATGCATTTTTTTTCATCTTACCTTTAGGCATCCCTGTGACTAGCACTTGCTCTAATACCTGCTGGAAAGCACTAGGAAGCCTTAAACTGATACAAGCACTCAACTCTCCTTGTTAATAAGGAGAAATTAATTATGGGCACTAAACAGCCTATAATTGCAAAGTACCTTGCTAAGGTAAGGGAAAACAGCTCCTGTACTTTACAAAAAAAAAAAGCACCAGACCAGGCATGTCCAAGGGTCAGCTTCAGGTGATTTCTCCTGTCCACCTGGTGAATCTGGGCATACTGGGGCAATGCAGCAATTGCCTCATATACACAGACAACCCTCTCCTCTTACCACCCAACACTGCAACCTGTGAGAGATGCACTTACATAGCCAAAATGAAAGCAAAGCTGTCTCCACCCAAGATTGTGCTAGACAGTCAAGAGGAGAAGGTTAACACCCACACTACACCTCAAGCAAACATAGCCCTTCTAAACCCACACCACCAACACCCGCATATAGCAACACTAAATTCACATATGCAGAGGCCTTTAACTGTAACCTGCCCAAGCAACAAGGACCTCTGAAGCTGAAACACAAACAAAAACTAATCACAAAGTGTCACATAGCTCACAACACCAGTGTGCCACCCAGAAACAGCCCCTAAGGCAAGACGACGTACCTAACACTTTAGTCATAGATGACTCTATAGTCCGGCACACTGATGTCCCACTCACAAGGTTGAACAAGGAGAAGATTATAGTCAGCTGCCTGTCGGGTGCCAGTATCTGCCACATAATGCATGCACTCAAGTCACTCCACAACAAGTACAAATATGACTCTCTCATTGTCCATGTTGGAGTGAATGACTTGAGACATACCTCCCTGGACTACATGAAAAGAGACATGGAAGAGCTCTCAGATCATGTGGCCCAGGCAGGTATGACCCTAGCCCTGAGTAGCATCCTGCCTTCACCCAGAATGATACCACAATATAAGGACAAAATGATTGACTTCAATAATTGGCTAAGCTTCTGGTGTCATTCAAAGGGGATCCAGTATCTGTCTGCCTGGGACAACATGATCGACAGACCACAATGCTTTGCCAGAGATGGTCTGCACCTGTCGCCCCTGGGATTCAGGTTACTGGCTAAGGCTTTTGCCACCCCTGTAGTGCCTTTTTTAGGCAAAGTTCAAAGGACAAAACCACCATCGTAACAGGTACAAGCATGCAAAATCTGAAGGTAATGCTACTCAATGCTAGAAGTCTAAACCTCAAAATGCACTCTCTCGAGGCACTCCTAAAAATGGAGAACATCGATATCTGTGCAGTAACTGAGACCTGGTTCACGGCTCCAGAGAGCACCCCTGCAATACCAATGCTAAAACTCTTACCACACTTGTCGGCCACCAAACCAGGACCGAAACACTAAAGGTGGAGGAGTGTCAATATTCACCAAGGATATTCACACCACCAGGCTAGTTGCCCAACACAATGCGTTTGAAATTCTCCAGGTGCAACTACCACTAGGTAAGATTAAAATCCAAATTGTAGCTTGCTACAGATCCCTCACCATGCCCCAGGATTCTCACTACACCTTTCTAAACATACTGGAAAATATTAAGATAGAACCAAACACCCTAATACTGGGTGATTTTAACTATCCTGCCATTAACTGGGAAAACTGCTCGTGTACCAACACCTTTGCACAATGGTTCTTGGAATTCATAAATTCCAACGCCCTGGATCAACTAATCCATAGTCCCACCAGGGGCTCCAATATCCTAGACCTGTCATTACCAACATGGGAAATCGATGCTCCACACCTATGGTCACCCTCTCGTTAGTCAGGTCTGACCATAAGTCTGACCATAAGCTAATCACCCTTAACATCCACATCCCACCCCCACCCCCCAGTAAGGAAACCTCCATAAAAAACTTCTCCAAAGCCGACTTCATGCTACTCAGGTCATAAGTGACAAACTTCTTGACACCCATGCAGACGGGAACTGAAAGTTCAACTGCTGAATCCTACACTAAGGCACTGTATGAGCACATCCACTCATGCATGAATCATGCCATCTCAAACAGAGCCAAGATGCTCTCATCCAAAAAAAGGAAGCCAATCTGGTGGTCCCCTGCCATAAACAAACTTTACAACAAAAGGAAGAAACTGTTGCAGAAAAGAGGAAAATCCCAGGATGCAAAAATCTCTCTTACTAGCCTAAGTAAGAAACTGAGATCCCGCATAAAATCCTCCAAAGCTAGTTACGAAAATAAAATTGCCAAAGATTCCAAAGACAACCACAAGGCATTCTATAACTATGTCAAGAATCTAAATATCAATGCTCAGATCTGCTCTGAGCTAAAACAGAATGGCATTAAATATACTGATCCCAAGGATATTGCCAATATCCTGGCAGATCGATTCAGTGCCATCTTCACCCCCCTCTCACCCCCTAAATGGCCCATCCCAATACCGAAAGATTGGAAAATTCCGGTAATAATGGCCACACAGGTAAAAAAACACGCTCTCCAAAGCTAAGAATACAGCATCCATGGGACCAGATGACATCCCGGGCTGTGTACTACATGAACTACAATATGAACTGGCACCTCACCTAAGTGTCATGTTTAATCATAACCTCACCTCAGGTTTCATGCCTACTGAGTGGCGCAGAGCTACAGTTATCCCACTCCACAAGGGGGGATCCACCTTGGATCTCGGAAACTATAGTCCCATCAGTCTGACGAGCCTTATCTGCAAGGCCATGGAGCGTATTATCATGGAACTTATAAACAAAGACATTGGCAACCTTCAAACACTGGACCCCACCCAGTTTGGGTTTGTGAAGGGCCGATCTTGTCTCCTGAACCTGACTGACTTCTTCGAATCAGTCTCCAGAGCCATGGACAAGGATAAGGTGGTTCACACAGCCTATCTAGACCTTGCCAAGGCCTTTGACATCATCCCCCACTCTGGAATCATAGATAAACTTTTTAAGATGGGCATTAATCCCTACGTCACCCAATGGGTTGCTAACTGATAGAACCCACACTATAAAAGTAGCCGACTCCAAATCCAGCTCCAGACAAGGATTCAGGGTTCAGTCCTGGGACCGCTCTTGTTTGGCATCTACTTCCCTGAAGTACAGGCCAATGCTAAGGGACTCTGGCTAACAAAGTTCACAGATGACTGCAAACTGGGAGCCATTGTTGAATCCCCAAATGATGTGGATATTCTACAAAAGGGCCTAGATGATTGGTGCCAGAGCCATGGGCTCAAGCTCAATGCCAAGAAATGTATAGTTATCCCCTTTGGGAAAAAACATGTACCCATGAATTATCATATAGGTGGCAGTACACTAAACACCGAAAGTGTGATAAGAGACTTAGGGACACAGGTGGACAGTGGTCTCACCTTCGATAACCACATCACCACAACAGTCAGGAAATCCTTCTATGTGGCACACCTCATCACTAAGGGCTTTTCATCCAGAAAAAAGGAGGTCATTGTCCCACTGTACTCATCCCTCATTAGACCCATTATAGAATACAATGCCCCGTTTGGTATGTACCTCTCAAGACATCTGCAACAACTGGAAAGGCCACAGAAATACCTCACTAAAAGAATCACAGGCCTAAAGCAGATGCCCTACACTGACCGTCTTAAAAAACTCCAGCTATACTCTGTCGCATATCGTCTACTCAGAGGCGATCTCTGATTAACATACAATGCCATGTCATACCCAGAGCTGTTGAACATGCTACACTTAAAGAAATCCCAGTCCCTCAGAGCCACACACTCCAGTGATCTAAACTGTGTCATCACAATAAAGAAAACATGCTGGAGGGATATGTTCCTGACCCAGAGACTCCCCTGACTCTGGAATAGATTTCTCATACATGTCAAGCAGAGTGCCTCTTTGGCCCTCTTCAAAAGGAACCTTGACAGTTGGATGGGAGAAAGGAAATTCACCCTGGGGATCACATCAGTCACCCTGCTAGACAGGGGTCCAGGGAAGTAAATAGTGTGGGAAGAAATAGCCAGGGAATTGTTATGGCTAGGCTTGTATAGGCCCTACGGCTGATAGCCTAGTACTAACCTATGAACCATAGGAGGAACAGTCTCTGGGACAATACATGTCTCTCTCCAGCATGTTCTGTTTAACTCACAGACAAAATTCAGGTCCCTAGACCTTGTATCTCTGGTACTGTTTGACTTAAAAATTTGCAGGAAAGTCATAAGTATGGGGATTGTGGGTGCTTTGTAAGCCAGGTATAGATCACCCCTCAGCAATCTGTAGGAGACTGAGTAGAGGGAAAGGGCATTAAGATGCTCTACATAATGCAGGTTTGTTATACCTTGTAATTATTTTATAAGGATCCTCTGAGGTCATTTGAGTTGCTACATGTGCCTAGTCAGGTACTTACTGTAGGGATCATTGTATTTATGATTGATCTGATAAAGGCAGAGTATTGAGGTAATGACCTCTTTAGATGTACATGCCATCCCATGCCCTAACTTATAAGTTATGCAACATAATAGGATTTTTTCACCACTGTATACACGTGGTGGTCGAAGTTAAGGCTATTTGTGTACCCAGATCCCTGACCACTGCATCGACTCTTAGAGTTGTGTTATCAACTTGGCAGATAGCTGGGATGGTTGACTTCCCAAGGGGTACAATTATGCATTTCTTAGCACTGAGTTTAAGACCATGGCTTTGGCACCATTCGTTAGTCAGAGATAAGCCTTCTCGAAGAATGTGGAGTGGTGGTGGGAGGACAGCTACAGTTGGCCAGAAAGAAATCTTGCAATAGAAAAAAAAAGAAAGCAGAGCAAATAGTACAGAGAAACCTTTGTACCAGGTTCCAGAAAGTAGCAGTAGAAAAACAATCAGAGAAGAAGGGAGCTTTCCTTTGTAGCAGCAATGAATACTGTTTTAGAGTACAAAATCAGTTAAAAACAGTGTGATAAAAGATAGAGAGGGGGATGAGAAGAGAAATTGGCAACTTAAGTTGTAAAACGTCAGGCTGATATAAGAGCCTAAAAATGCTTAGTGAGGGGGATAATATCAGAGGAGACATTTGGGAAAAAAATAGGGGACAACAAACAAAAAAAATTGTTATTAAAGAGAACAGAGAAGTTGAAAGGGTGGAAGTGAAAAAGAAAAACAAATGACAGCCAGTAGAGTGAGAATGTTTGGTGGACGGAGTAAGGAAGAAAAGAGAGAAAAGGAATTCGAGGAGTAGGGTGAAGGAGGACAGCATGGGCAGTAGGAGTAGGCTGAAGGAGGACAGCATGGGTAGTAGGAGTAGGCTGAAGGAGGACAGCATGGGCAGTAGGAGTAGGCTGAAGGAGGACAGCATGGGCAGTAGGAGTATGGTGAAGGAGGACAGCATGGACAGTAGGAGTAAGCTGAAGGAGGACAGCATGGGCAGTAGGAGTATGGTGGAGGAGGACAGCATGGGTAGTAGGAGTAGGCTGAAGGAGGACAGCATGGGCAGTAGGAGCAGGGTGAAGGAGGACAGCATGGGCAGTAGGAGCAGGGTGAAGGAGGACAGCATGGGCAGTAGGAGTAGGCTGAAGGAGGACAGCATGGGCAGTAGGAGTAGGGTGAAGGAGGACAGCATGGGCAGTAGGAGTAGGCTGAAGGAGGACAGCATGGGTAGTAGGAGTAGGGTGAAGGAGGACAGCATGGGCAGTAGGAGCAGGGTGAAGGAGGACAGCATGGGCAGTAGGAGTAGGGTGAAGGAGGACAGCATGGGCAGTAGGAGTAGGGTGAAGGAGGACAGCATGGGCAGTAGGAGTAGGGTGAAGGAGGACAGCATGGGCAGTAGGAGTAGGGTGAAGAAGGGCAGCATGGGCAGTAGGAGTAGGCTGAAGGAGCACAGGATTGGCAGTAGGAGTAGGCTGAAGGAGGACAGCATGGGCAGTAGGAGTAGGGTGAAGAGGGGCAGCATGGACAGTAGGAGTAGGATGAAGGAGGACAGCATGGGCAGTAGGAGTAGGATGAAGGAGGACAGGATTGGCAGTAGGAGTAGGATGAAGGAGGACAGCATGGGCAGTAGGAGTAGGATGAAGGAGGACAGCATGGGCAGTAGGAGTAGGGTGAAGGAGGACAGCATGGGCAGTAGGAGTAGGGTGAAGGAGGACAGCATGGGCAGTAGGAGTAGGGTGAAGGAGGACAGCATGGGCAGTAGGAGTAGGCTGAAGGAGGACAGCATGGGCAGTAGGAGTAGGCTGAAGGAGGACAGCATGGGCAGCAGGAGTAGGCTGAAGGAGGACAGCATTGGCAGTAGGAGTAGGGTGAAGGAGGACAGCATGGGCAGTAGGAGTATGGTGAAGGAGGATAGCATGGGCAGTAGATGAGATAAGGCAATGCTACGTGTAAAACAGGTGAACCTTCAAGTTTGGTGGTGTGCTTAAAACCAGTAGCTGAGTTACAAAGCAGGAGTGGAGAGTAAAGTGTTACTTTCAAAATGTTTAACATACACAACAGCTGTGAAGGAGATAATGCTTGAGGCAGTGTTGAGCTGGCAGAAGAGTTGTTCAGATACAGTCTGGGATGAGGGATGTTCCGCACTGTTGTTTGAAATTTGCCATTACCACCTTATAGTTTCAAAATACAGGCACAGTATATTATTTTAATGTTGACACACCACCAGAAAATTGACCTGAATGCTGTAGAAGCAACAGAGAGGCACAAAGAAAAATGTTTTGAAATTATACAATTATTGGTTAAAAGGAATGAAAGTATGGTCAAAAGGAATGAAAATCTTTAGTCAGGAAATTACTTGTCTCAACAGTTGTATTATTGATGATTTATTATTCTTTCAATACAAAGACTTTTATGAGAATGTATTTGTTAGAACTGATTGGAAGTGCATGGAACCTATAAAGAAAATGTAATAAAATAATAAGGGATGTCTATCAGTACAAGGAGAACAAGGCATATTTGGTACGGCAGTATTCTAACACCACTGTAATTCATGCCTGTATCCTTATGTTAAACATTATTTTATGTTTTTTCTTTCTTTTTTGCATTCAAACAATTTCTCGTCCAGAACTTTCCACATTTCTTCTACATTGTGAGATACATGGGTCTTATTCTGGTGGATACCCTAGGGAGGTCAGTATGAGAACATTATAGTGAAAATAACCACAATCCAGAGGCAGTGAATTTTAGATAGGAAGATTTTCCACCATTACATAGATCAGAGAGCTTAGCTGACCAAACTTTGCACAATACTGACAGTGACCCTTCCCTAGAAATAAGACTTTGAACACAAACGGCAACACCAGAACTGATAAAACAAGACGGTCAACTCACCGTCCCAGCTAGGTTTAAAAAGTAGCGCACAGGCTTACTCAAATAAGGCAAAAATGGTGTATATCCAAATATATATTTATTGAAGTCAGTCCACAGTATTGGAAACTAAAATCCACATGAACAACTGTTAAGCGCTTTCATCCACTTATCGCAGACTTTTACAGAACAGCTGATTGACTCACAATACAATCCTTTTAAAATCTTTTTGGCGCCATTCTAAAGGCAAAAATTTAAAGTGCCATTGCTTAATATAATTTATACATATTTTAAAAAACATAATTATGAAGACAACCAATACATCAATATATCCTAAAGCTTACTAAAACCTTAAATAATAATTAATATAAATACTTTTCTAAAAAGTACTAAATGAATAAAATTGCAATACCAAACTTCATACCCCATTGATGTAACTAACAAACACATACATAATTTTATGATAACATATTGCACCTGATGGTGCTTAACAGTTGTTCATGTGGATTTTAGTTTCCAATACTGTGGATTGTCTTCAATAAATATATCTTTGGATATACACCATTTTTGCCTTATTCGAGTAAGCCTGCACGCTACTTTTTAAACCTAGCTGGGACGGTGAGTTGACCGTCTTGTTTTATCAGTTCTAGAAATAAGACTTGAAATTGGAGACAATTTTTAGGGACACCTTACCCCTCCATCCAAGAGAAAAAAAACAAAAGAGGGGGTAAAAACAAGAAAGCAAAGACGGACAGATGGAGATGATTTTGACTATACATGGGAGATTGGTTTTAAGTCATAAGGGTTATAACATTTTTAATTATGCTAATATTGAAATTACCCCTGAATATTTTCCCTCTTTCAGAAGGGTTTCGGATTTGTACTGGACAGCACTTTAATTTGGTGGACACCTCGATAGAGTTAAAGTTGTTTTCTAGAATGTTAAATCTGACATTTCTATGTAAAGATAGGAACTATGACCATGAGATCTATAATCCAACATAAAACTGTAAGAAAAAGTGTGTGTTTAACCCTATATTAAACCCCACTGTTCAGGTTTTTGAACAGGCTTGTTTACATGACCACAACAGAATGGAGAGAACAAGAAGTTGTTACACAGATATTCTGACATTTAATGAAAGACAAATTATGAAGGCTCTTACAAATGATAGAAATATATGATTAATGCAAGTAGATAAAGGAGGAGGTATGGTGCTCTTTGACTCTTGTGAATATTTAGGGGCCATGTTAAACATACTCCAGGATAGTAATACTTAAGTGTCAAGTAATCAAATCAACATAACTTACAGGAGAATAGACTACCAGTTGGAAGACCTCAAAATGGATGACAGGATAGACCTGGACCCACACAAATTCTTAAAGAAAGCAAATCCCATTATCCCCATGATTTTTAGAATACCCTAGGTACATAAGAACATATTACATCCCCCCTTTTAGGCCTCTAGTTTAAGCACATGGGTCCAAAACACATGCCATACAAGTATTTATAGATAGACTGTTAAAACCTTTGTTTTCTGTGGACAACCATCTGTTAAGACTCCTGAGATTCTTTAGGAAGGTTAAACAATGTCTTGTATGATAACAACACTGGGTTTCTAATAGTGTATATTGTTGATCTGTTCTCTAGCATACCTATAAAACAAGGTATGGAATTGTTGCATAAGGGAATTTTAGAGTTACAATTTTTTAACGCTGGGAAAATTAGGACATTTGAAGAATGTGTGTTGATGGTACGCAAAAACAATTTTGTATATTTCAAGGGTGAATTTTTAAAATTTCTAGGGTAGCAGTGGGGTCTGCATGTGTCTCCATGTATGCAAACTTAGTTTTATATGCTTGGTAGCTTTTGCATACATTTCCAAGTGAATTCTGCAAAGTCTGCAGATTATACCTTCACAAACTGGATGATGTTTTTATCTTATGGTCAGGACCGGAAGAAAGTATAAATCAATTTATAGAATACCTTAATAACACAACACAGTTTTTAAGATTTACTTAAACATGCAATAGTTCTAAAATAAATTATTTAGACACAGTTATTTCCAAAGTAGATCAAAGCTTTTAATACAATATATATAAAACACTTTCAAACAACAATACTTACTTACACTATTCAAGCTCTCACCCCCACCATCAAAAGTGAATCTTGTGAGGGGACAAGCTGTTAGGTTGGCCCATATCTTATCAGACTATGATTTTTTTTTTTTAAGGAAACTGAAGTTTTAAAAAACATGTTTTACAATAGAGGCTACCGAAGGCATTTGGTTGAGACAACTGTAAGGGAAGTTGTGGACAATAGGGCACAGAAGTTTAAACCAATTCAGGGTATTGGTTTAAATAATAAAAGCAGCAACAATAATGGTTCCACACTTGGAACTGTTGTGGCACTGGAATACAATAATGAATTTCACAAAATTAGATCAGTTATTGAAAAGAACTAGAGTAGGCGGCCACGGTGGTGCAGCAGTTAGCGTTGCCGCCTCACAGCAAGAGGTTCTCTGGTTCGATTCACGGCTGGGGTGCCTTCTGTGCGGAGTCTGCATGTCCTCCCTGTGGTCACGTGGGTTTCCTCCAGGTGCTCCAGTTTCCTCCCACATCCCAAAGACATGCAGTAGGTGGATTGGACACTCCAAATTGGCCCTAGGTGTGAGTGTGCGCATGTGTTTGCCTTCTGTGGAAGGTTGGGTGCCGGGCTGGCAACTCGACACCGTAAAACTCCACTGCCAATCATGAGCAGACAGATGATCCACTGTGGGGACCCCTAAATGGGAGAAGCCAAAAGAAGAATTGAAAAGAACTAGAGCATTCTGAGATCTAACCCATCAGTTTATACATTAGTAAGGAGCCAACCCAGAATAGTTAATAGTGTTTCCAGGAATTTACAATGAGGCGAGTCTTTGTGAAAAGAGAAGGAAATATGGAAATTGCATACATACTACAGATGGATCAATTATTCATAAATGAATATAACATTAGGTTTATTAAAGAAAATTAAACTACAACAGAAGTTGTTTCCTTAGCAAAACGTAAGGCATGCCCATAATTTTACATAAGGAAGACAGAGAGGGCACTAAGAAAATGAATATATAAGCATAACTACAATATAAAAACTAGAAATAACAGTAGTGCTGTATATAAACATTTTTGCCTATGCCTGGGATTTGAAGGTTTCAGCTTTAGCATTTTGGATAAAATTATTACTAACGCTTGAGGAGGTGACAGGGAGGGGAAACTTGAATTTAAGGAACTTTTTCGGCAATGCAAACTTAATGCCAGTGCACCAGCAGGGTTGAATGAAACCATTTCTAGAAAACTTGTTTTAAAATTAAGGGCAGACAATGTGTATTTGGATATTTTAACAAATTTGTATTTTTAAACCACACTGTTTTTTAAAATGTTTGGACTTTATTAGCAAGAACAACTGTTGTATATATTTTAACAGATCTTACAACCGGTGTATTATTTTATGTAGGAAGTTTGTGTGTTTTAGAAAAAGTATTAATTAATCTAATTACTTATTTAATTATTGGAAAACTGAACAATTGGTTAAGTTGTTGCATTATAAAGGACTGGTGGTTACCTTTGGAATTTATTCTGATGGTGTCATCTAGAGGCAAAAGCATGCAATCAGCTATTTCAATAAATGATATTTTCTATATCTATTGGATCCTAAATTTTGGATTACTTGATACACCTGCTTCCACCTTAGATACACTATATGGTTGGATCATAGCTGTTTACAGAGTATCATCACCGAACAAAGTTTTAAGTTGCTATTTTAAGGTATTTACTTGGAGTACAACTTACAAACAAAGGTATGACATCTTGGTCCAAGGAAGTCATTGTTCCACTATATTCATCAGAACTGTCACTGAGTGCAGTGCCCCATTTGATACAGACCTAACCAGGCACATCCAGTAATTGGAATGTCAACAGAGGTTCTTCACTTAAAGCAAATAAGTTGTAAATAACATGTCCTATGCAATGCACGTCAAAGCGCTATCCCTGTATTCTGTCTCTTACAAGTTGTTGAGGGGAGAGCTATTCTTGGTATGCAAAGCATTCTCACATCCCATTTTTCTGGACCTCCTGCATATCTGCAAAACAAACAACACCAGAAGTGTAACGTGGACAACTGGATGGAAAAACAGATACTCGCCCCTGGTTTGGCACCAATCTTTCTAATGAACCAGGCAGCCTGAAAATGGCTCATGTTCCAAGCCCCTGCTTGTAAATGTTTAATCTTCCTAGCCTGTTTAAATTACCATTGGTACCAAAACTTGTCAGAGATTTGGGATTCATGGCTACATTTAAAGAGGCTCCAGGAGTCATTATCCTAGTACACATCTATGAGTATAGGTATAAAGGCAAGAAATATTAGAAAAACATAAATCCAGATGTTTGGAAAAATTACTTGTAGTTACTTGATAGGCTATTACTAGGTACTGGTACAAAGCGAAAGTTTTAGTATGATGCCACAGGGATGAATAGTAGGAGTAGATATGATTGCAAGGTTAATGAAGTTAGCCTAAGAAATAGATGATTTAAGAGCAACTGAATTTAAGAGTGCACTAGAAGCTGCTTAGCTGCATGGTACAGTGGGAGATGGATACCTGACTGCAACCTAGGAGACTAGTGTTTGCTTAGCACTAGAGGAATCAGACAGGAAGGAGAGGAGTGAAGGGGTGTATCCCTTTCTTCTCTCTTGTGGGAGGAGTAGCACTCACTCAAAGACATCTTGGGTGGTAAAATCTCCCTGATGGAGAAATTGCTGCTCATATTTAGGGAGGGTATGTCCCTTGAGCAAGTGAGGAGAGGTCTTCCACAATAGGCTCATTGCACTCACCTCCCAGTCAGGCAATGCTTTACATTGCTAAGCAGATAAGTTGTTGTGTCTTTCGGCTTTTCCCGGTTAGGGGTTGCCACAGTGGAACTCCAGTCCGCTAATGATTGGTAGTTGATTTTTACGTGCCGAGTTACCAGCCCTGACGCACAACCTTCAACGAAGGTATGCTAAGCAGATAAGTAAAAAAAAATTTTTTTCATTTTTGATAGAAACTTAGCTTTTCTGTGAAAATGACTTTATGCTGGGCGAAAGTGTTTGAGAGTGTCACATGACCTTTAGCAACTTTTAAACAATAGCAGTACTTTTTATTTTTGTGGAAAAAAGTTGTTATAACTAATTTAAAACAACTTTTTCCTTGATAAAATATTTTATAGTTAGGGATTGGGTAAGTGTTTAAAGTGCTTTTCACTGTGTTTTTAATGGAAAAAGTGACTTTTTGTATATCCTTTTACTGACTACTGCTGCTACAGCTAAGCTTTCCAGTGAGTCAGATATTTTTTTCAGATTTACTATGAAACAACATATCAGTCCTCGGGTCTTTCTCCTTCCAGCCACCAAAAGAAGAAAAACAGCCAAATCCCTGTCAAAAAGAAGCAAAAAATTAGACATATGTCTTCTCTCTGTCACGTTGGATCAATTTATTGGACTTGACACAAGGTTTAGATTAGGCCCTTCTGTTGCTGCCGTTTCTGGCAAGAGAAATGGGATTATTCACTTTTTGAAGAGATTTAGGATTTTGAATCACAGTATGATTGTGAAGAGGCATCATCTGTTTTTTCTACTTGGGTTTCTGATTCAGATTCTGAGGACAGTGTGACTTCTGGCAGACCCTTTGAATGATTTTCTTTTTCTGAAACTATTTCCAGAATTTATCAGTTGTTTCAGTGGGAGCAATATGATATTCCACTGCCTCCGAAGAAATATTATGATTTGCCTTCAAGTGGATTTTCCTGAACATATGCCAGTTCCTCTTGTTCTTTCAAAATTAGAAAATGTATTTGTTACCTTGCCTGACAGCCGCCAGCTGCTCCCACAAGAATACAAGAATAGATAGATTGTATAACATTACTCAGTCTTATATTTTTTGTCTTCTAACCCCATGTCAGATTCAGCACTGTTTTCTCTATTAATCCAACTGCTGTGAAACATCTGTTTAATGCCAGTCGCTCCCCTTGTTACAAGGATGGGAAGGCATTTGATAGATTTGGGAAAATATGTATTTTTCTGTAACACTTATTTTTAGAATTCACAGTTGTCAAGCTTCTGTGGTCAAGTTTATGTTTGCCTGTATTGAGAACATGAGAAACATTATGTCATCTTATCCCTAATATAAGGAAAAAAAACAGCATTGTATAATCTTGTAAGTTCTGCAACTCAAGTGGCTACTCACTGTATGAAATGTGCTTATGATTCTGCTGATGCAATTTCCAGGGCTGCTGCCACTGGAACCGATATGAGGAGGTTTGCTTGGTTGCATTCTTAAAACCTTCCTGAGAATTCTAAAGTTGAGATTTTGAATTCTTAGATAGAAAGGTAGTGCTTAGATCATGTACTGCAGAGGTTTTTAAAAAGTGTGATGAGAGAGAACAAACTGACTCGGGGATTTCTTTGATTTTTTAGACTTCCCTCTCCAAGTTTGTCAAGGGCTTTAATACTACTACTAAATCCTTTTACAAAAAGTAATATAAGCAGACAGAGGAGGTTGTTAGCAAATGTTCTACTCTGTCAGATATTTAATCCTTCCCAAAATTTTGAACCTCCAGTTCTCTCTTTGGCAATGGATAGTTTCAGACAAATGCTTTCTGAAAATGATTCATGATGGATACAGGTGGCCGTGACAATATGTCCCTTCCTTCCCAGGGATTAACCCTCATCCATCAGTTCAAGCTTGTTTTATCCCTGCTGTTATTCAGCACATGCTGACTTGGGTGTGGTAGAAGCAGTCCCTCTTCCTCAGCTATGAGAAGGGTTCTATTGAAGAATGTTTCTGGTGCGAAGAAAGAAGATTCTTGACGACCAATTCTATATCTTTGCTTTATAAATTAGCTTTTGATAGTGCCCACATTCAAAATGTTGTCTAGTGACAACTTGTTACCTCTCATTCCCCATTTGAGTTTTTTCGTGACGTTAGATTTAAAAGATGCTTATCATCACATTCTTATAGCTCCAGATTTCTGGTGTTTCTTAAGGTTCTGTGTGTCTGGATAGCACTTTCAGTTGTCTGCATTACCCTTGAGACTATCCACTACTCCACAGGTATTTACAAATTGTTCTTCTCCAGTGAGAGCCTACTGCAGACTGCAAGTTATTTATTTCTTCCCTGTTTGAGGGACCCCGTTCTATTTTGGGATCTGTTGCTTCTTCTACAAGCCTTAACCAGGGTACCCTTTGAACATGTTGCCATTGTGGACTTAAAGGTTTCTATCATGCAAAACTCTTTATCTTAATTCCTGTAACTTTGCTAGGTGAGTCTCTGAGCTTCAGGTTTTGTCCTGTAGTCTTACCTCATTTTTCACAAAGACAGGGTTTCATTGCAGACTAATCGAACCTCTTAGTCAAACCTGAACCAGTCTATTCATTTGTCAGTATTCTTCCCAAACTTTCAGTAATAAGGGTAATGCTTCACTGCCTGGACCTTCATTGTCAGTTTAGATTTTATTTAGATAGGACCAAAAGCTTCAGGAAGTCAGACCAGATCTTAATGTCTTTCTCCAAAGCTAAACTTGGTAAGCCAGCTTCTTAGGTCACTTTGTCCAGATGACTTTCCTATTGCATATCCTTTGTATACTGTATTAATGGTTTATCCTTACCTTCCAAACCAAAAGCTTTTTTTTTTAATCAGGGCAGTATCTACTTCAACAGCCTTCTTTTGTTGCACTTCTTTGTATGATATTTGCTCAGCAGCTGCCTTAGCAAACACTCATACCTTTGTTACACATTTTAAGCTTGATATTCAGTCTAGATCTAGGGCTCTTTTTGGTTTCACCATTTTACAGAATATTTTCATTCAGTTAGTCTGGCTGTAGATGCTGTCCTACAGGTTGAGGCAGAAGGTAAAGACCACAATGAATATGAAAGTTATATACTTAGCATAACTCTAGATCCATGTTGTCTTCTTCCATCTGTCTCAACCATCCCTTCCAAATTGTCTCTGATAATGTATGGGTCTTAGTGGACTCTGTGGTCCTGCCTAAAGTCATCTTGTATGGCCCTTTTTTGGTTTTGGCCTCTGTTTTTATTAGGTGACATTGGGTAGAGGTCAGGTATGGGAGGGGCAAATTTGATCTGAGACAACTTAGGAATGCAGAGCCTTGTGGTAGGGCAGTTGGACCTTTGGATCCAAGATTCTGAAGTGCAGGCCTTGGATCCAGTCAGATCCAATAACCCAGTGGTTGAAAGGGATGGCAGACAATACAGATTTAGCATTAGGTTAGTACATAACTTTCATTTCTTTCTGAAGGGTACAATTGTCAGAAAGGATCTTGGCAATATCACTCAATTTGCAGTCATCTGCATGCTTAGTTAAGTAGAGGTTATAGTTCTTAGTTTGGAAATCAGAGAAGTAAATGATGAAAATGAGGATTTATTTTAACAAACTTCTTTTTCATTTGTTATTTTATACTTTGTTGAAGCGGTTATGCTGGATAAATCTTCAGTTTCAAGGTGTCTTACATATTTGCTGAGCTTTGGTTGCTCTCACATTTCACTAATACTATGGCTTTGTTAATAAGTACATGTGAATAACTCATACTGGTGCTAACTCCTTTGTCTTGGACTGTCACACAGTGCCACATACTGCATTATCTTTTAGGAGCTTTAATGACATGAGCAGAAGGCAGCAAAAAGGTTTTAGAGACGTGCAAAGGTAAAAGAGCTGGAATGTTTTTAGAAGGAGGGAGTTGCTATTCCTCATCAACTGTGGCTCTGTTTTGCTATAGAAAAATGTATCACCGTCCATAGGCAGAGGATTTGAGTAGATTTCCATTGACATAGACAGTTTTCCCAGTTGTGGGCTTTGCCGTCTGCGGTGAACACATATCAGCACTCTCCCCCAGTACTGACTGTGTTCTAGTCCCAGCGAACAGACATCAGCCATCTTTCCTAGTACTGGCTGTGTTCTAGTCCTAGAGCCTGTTCAGGCCAGAGAGGTGGTTGCACTTTTCATTCCTCCTCTCTTGCCTTCTTGACTTTCTCCCTCAGCAGACATAGACTGGATGGAGAGTAGCAGCAGAGTTGGACATTCTCCTGCTCAACATATGCAGTTCTCTTAAAGTGTATCGGTCATGTTTGGAAGCAGATTTGTTTTACACTTAACTTCTGTTCCTGTTATATTCCTCATGATAGATTTGCAAGTGAGAAGAATATTCAGTGGCACGTCCTTACCAACAAAATAAAATGCAAAAATTACACACTTTTTGCTTCAAAAACCGTATATTTTTGTTATTGTATATGGTAAGGAGGTTATATTCCACTCCAAAAGTTTGCAGCTTACACTTGCTGTAGGACAAGACCACTACACTTTAAGTGGTTATGGCCATCTGGTGATACCTGTCGGCTTTTTGTTATTAGCAACTGCTTCCAAGTGCCAGAGCCAAACTCTATCCTGGGTCACCTGGTTTCAGCTCCCTGATATTTCCTTACTGCGTACCATCCTTTGATGTTGATTATGCAACTATTGGCTGAACCAGTATTTATCTCATGAATGTTAATGCCCCTGGTGCTGGTCCCACTGGGACATGTTTTTCCTTTGCTGGTCTAACAAAGGTTGCATCACTGTTAGTGGCACTGGTATGGCTTCTACCAGTGTTAGCATACAACAGCCGTTCCCTATTAGCCACGTGCTGCATCTGCATTGTATCCTGAATGACGGCTGAACCAATAATGTTCTGTAGTCCTATCTCACCTTCATTCTTACATATGGGTTCAGAGCCGATCCTCAGCTCTGACTCGGCCTATTACAAAGCTCAAAGTCTTCTAGTTGGCTTGTGGCTAGATAGGTATCCCATAGTGCATCAGTACAATCCCCAGACCTCGTCTACGAGTTCAGATGTGCCTCTTGCTTGGCCGTGACTAAGTTTAACATTTTTCCTATTATTATTGTATTACCGCTTTACTTTAGGATTTATATGGTTATAGATAGAGTGTACTACAGTTAGAGTAGTTTTTCAGTTGTGTTGAAGTGTTTCCTCACTTTAAATTACTTAATTATTGAGAACTGGTTGGCTGTTGGCCTTGTTTTTCTTGTTTGGTATCCTGTGTGCCAGTCTCTTCTAATTAACGGTGCGTTTGTTGTTATTTTGCTATATTTTTGTGTGAAGTGCTCTTCTTATTAGAGAGTTTGGAATTTAGATAGTTTCTTACTTAGTTAATAGTGTTTCAGGTTAATGTGCGCACTTGCACTTCCTTTTCTGTTTTCTGTGTGCAGTGTTTCGTACTATTAGAGAGTTTGCAATTTAAATACTTAGTTACTTAAATATTTAGTGTTTCAGTTTGTGTGCAGGGTCATTGGTATTTCCGACCCTTTTTGCCTCTACGACTCTGTGTTTGAGCGTAGATTCTTTTGAGACAGTTTAGATATTCAATTCTTTAATTTTGTGTGTGTGTAGTCTAGCTGCTAGATTTCTGACCTTGTACTTTCTACCTAGGTACGTTTAAGTTAGAGGACCTAGTTCTCTGTTTTTCTCTTTTCCCAGGGCTAGGCCCATTTGAGTTAGAGGACCTAGTCCTCGTGGTTAGTGTGTGCTTGTGTGGTAAGGGCTAGGCCCATTTAAGTTAGAGGACCTAGTTCTCATTGTGCTTGTGTGTTTCTGCTTCACCAGTTATTATGTCTAAAGAGGCAAAAGACCATAAACCTTCAGGTTTTAAAAAATGTGTAAAGTGCTCCCAGAAGATGTCAATTATGGATGGCCATAGTAATTGTGTTTATTGCATTGGAGTCATTCATCTGCAGGAAATCTGTCTGTTTTGCCATTCTTTCAGCTCCAGAGTTCTTCAGGAGCAGAAGAATAAGCTAATTTTGAAAGGTCTCCTCTTGCCTTCCTTTGAGGAAGATTTGACCAGTTCTTTGTCTTCCTCTAAATCTCATTCCACCAAAAAAGAGAAGATGAAGTCTACCAAAAGGCATTCCCCAGTGTCGGCCGGTGCTTCAGAACCACCTCCTAAGATTTCTAAGCCGGATAAGACTTCTACCTCCTCGGCTCCAGTGACCTTGGAGCCGATCGAGGTTGTTGATACTGAAACTTCAGTTTCGGCCCCATGCATTTCGGAGCCGACTACAGAGAGACTACATTGGAGCCGGTCCAGAGATCCCTTGCCGGTCTCCCCAACCTTAAGGTCACCGATCTTGCAAAGGTCCAGATCACCCACTCTGTCTTCCAGATCTTCCAGGAGCCTATCAGAGAAAAATGTGGAGAGAATAGTGCTTAGACTCCTTAAGTCATCTGCCTTGCCAAAAATGCTGTTGGCTCTGACCCAGTCGAGTTCCAGAGCCACCTGAGTCCATTCTCCCTGTTGTGGTTCCTCCTCTGAGCCAGGCTGGGCTTTCGGAACTGGAGTGTTCAGTGCTACTGGTTGTAGAGCCCTCGGTTCTAGCTCCCCTCCAGGCTGTCTCAGAGCCGAGTTCTGCTCTGATACCTTCAGTGCTGTCTGTGGTGTCTAGGAGCCAAAGTGCACTGGTTGGCCCCAGACAGGGACACCGGCCCAAACCTCTTCGGTTCCATGTCTCCCTTTCAGTGCATCGGCTAGGGTGAACTCGGATCCTACATCTATCTCAGAGCCAATGGCTCTGGAGCCATTGGCTTCCTCTGTCTCCTCGGAGCCGAGGAGGTCTTCAGAGCCAGAGAGGTCAGCTTTCAAGATAACGAGGTGCATGCTGTCCCATTCATTAGCTCCACTAAAGGGAACCGGCACTCTTCCCCCTCGGCCACTGACCTCTATCTCAGCACCTACTCTCTATCTCTCTCTCAACAGCAGAGACCTGCAGCCTCAGGAGCCCTCGGTTGGTGACCCCCACTCTTCCGAGACCTCCCTGGAATATCCTTCTGAGGAGCCCCCTCAGAAGAGGACATGCAAAAGGAAGCATGTAGACTCCCAGGATGAGTCTCTTACACTGACCTTGAGGAGTCAGATGGGTCCCTCAAGTCATCCTCTGATGATGTCTTCTTTGTAGACATCTTGGAGATCCTTAAGCAGAGGGATGGCTGGCCCGCTGTTACTCCTTCTGATGAGGAGTCAGTGTACCTAAAGGCTTTTGGGTCTCAACCTTCAGCCTCTTGAGTGTCTCCACCTTTTGATGAACTGTTAGACCTTGTTAGTCGGAAGTTGTGAGAGACTCCTGATGCCGTGGAACCAGTTCCCAGCAGACCCAATAAATTTTTGTCTGCTCCCAAAGAGAAGGAATTCTTATCCAAGGGTATGCCTGTAGATGCCATGGTGGTGGGGGCGGCCACTAAGAAGGAACTAGCGGAGACTTCTTCATCTGTCCATCCACCAAACATCTCGAATGATGGATAGATACGGGAAGTGTATCTTTTCATCATTGGCATTCACACTCAGATCGCTGAACTATCTAACAGATTTTTCAAGTCTTCAGAGAGATCTCCTTAAGGAGTTGGGAGATACTCTACAAGGTACAGTTACTGAAGGAGTCCCTGATAAGGTGTCAGCTCAGTTGTCCACCTTGAATTCCATTGTTAACTCCTCCATGAGGCTGATTTCTTATGCAGTCAATGGAGCAAGCAGGGCAGCGGGCTCAGGAGTGTCCCTTAGGAGACACTCCTGGATGCGCTTGCGTAATTTTGTGGAGCCATTTAAGTCTGCCCTTTCCAATGCCCCCTTTGACAGTTCTTCGTTATTTGGACCTAAGGTAAAAGACACACTCACCAGGTGCAAGCAAGAAGGGAAAACGCTGTCTGCCATGGGAGTATGTTTTACCGTCCCCTCTAGACCATACCCCAAGGGTCAGAGAGGTGGTAAGATGTGATTCAAGAAGTCCCAGAGGTTTTTCCCGGATGCACAAGGTGACTCCTCCTTCAGAGACAGAGGGGGAGGATTGAATGGTAGACACCACCCTAAAAGCAGGGGCGGACCGCAAAACCAGGGAGGCCGTGATTCATTTCGGGGCTGTTCCTATCAACACTCCTGATGTGGGGCCCACCTGTGCTTCTTTGGAGCCTGTCGGGGGTCACATTTCATTGTATCCAGAAGCCTGGCTAAGCATCACCCGAGACAAATGGGTACAAAGAATTATCACCAGAGGTTACTCCATACCCTTTTCTCTTCCACCTCCAGTTCCCAAGAGGATCCCAGATGCTCCACCCAATCACAAGGATCAGGCAACTGTAGAAGTGAACAAGTTGCTCACAAACAGAGTCATCCAAACCATCCCCACAGACCAGGTAGGATTCGGAACTTACTCCAGATTCTTTTTAGTGTTAAAACGTACAGGAGACTAGAGGCCCATCTTGGACCTCAGCAAACTAAATGAATCCATAAAGAAGGACAAGTTCCAGATGGTGAAACTGCAGTCTATACTCCCTCTGTTAGGGAAAGACACTTGGATGTGCTCAATAGACCTCCAAGATACGTACTACCATATAAAAATGGACAGAGTGCTGAGGAGCCACTTATGCTTCCAGCTGGGAGCCAGTCACTACCAGTTTCATGCTCTGCCCTTTGGTCTCACCACAGCCACCAGGGTGTTCACCAAATGTATGGCAGTAGTGACAGCTCACCTGAGATGTCTAGGATTCCAAGTGTTTCTGTACCTGGACGACTGGCTCCTGACCACCCCCACCAGGCATCTACTCCTTCAAACCAGAGATTCCACTATCCAACTTTGTGCCCAGTTGGGGATTACTATAAATTGGGAAAAGTCTGCCTTATCGCCCTCTCAATTTGTAACTTTTATAGACACAGAAATAGACACAGTCGTCATGTTAGCTCGTCTTCCTGCAGACAGAGCACAGAACCTCATACATCAAGTTTTTTGTCTACTTCCCCTTCAAAAAGTCAAAACAAAGACAGTGCTGAAACTCTTAGGGACCATGGCCTCCACCATAATGCTAGTCCCTCTTGCCAGATTACATATGGAAATTCTTCAATGGCTTCTATCATCCCAGTGGTCCTTTCAACAACTGCCTCTATCCCGCCACATCCTTTTAACAGAATCTTGCAAAAATTACCTCCGTTGGTGGATCCAACCTGACCAACTAACGACAGGCACTCCATTCCTTCCTCGTCAACCTGTTGCTACTGTGACCATGGATGCCTCACAGATGGGGGGGTCATTATCTAGGCAGGACTGTCCAAGGCACATGGCAAGATCATGAGGCTCACCTGCATATCAGTGTCCTAGAGATGAGGGCAGTGCTTCTAGCGTTACAAGCACTTCACGACCTTCTTTCTCTTGGGATGATAGCAATCCAGTCAGACAAACATGTCCGTGGTATGGTATCTCAACAAGCAAGGCAGAACCAGATCTTACCCCCTTTGTCAGGAGGCGATTCGTGTTTGGAAGTGGGCAATATCTTCCCAGTGCTTTCTAGTGGCAATGCACATCCCAGTGACAACCAACGTGATAGCCGGCAAACTCAGCCGGGCAATCTTGATGCCCCACGAGTGGTCACTGAAGCAGGAAATTGCGGAACAGATTTTCCGCAAATGGGGACAGCCTTGCTGTGATCTTTTTGCCAGTCTGATCAACTCCAAATGCAGCAACTACTTTTCCCTTATCCCCCCCCCCCCGGGGGAGTCACAGAAAGACGCACTTGTTTACGATTTGCCTCTGGGTCTCCTTTATGCTTTCCCCCCATTTCCTCTCATATCCAAGGTGATTCAGAAAGTGAAACTGTTGGGAAGCAAATTGATGCTCATCACTCCTTACTGGCCTCATCAGATTTGGTTCCCCTTTCTCGGGCCTCATCTATTAGATGATCCATGGACTCTAGACCCAGTGCCAGATCTTTTGACACACATTTTAGGCTCTCTTCACTCCAGCCTCCTCACCCTCAACTTGACAGTGTGGCTGCTCCAATTCCATCCCTAGTCAGGCTTCATGATTTTTCTCCCGCTGTGACCCACATTCTCACTTCTTCACATAAACCCTCCACTAGAAAGTTATACACCAGCAAATGGAGAAGGTTTTCTATCTGGGCTGAAGAAAGGAATGTTGACCCTTACACCGCATCCATTCCAGTGGTTTTAGAATTTTTGTCTGAACTATTTCACCAGGGATCTGCTGCTGCTACAATTTGAGGTCAGTTGGCAGTGATATCTAATTTTCATTTGGGTCAACATGAGTCTAACCTGATGTCACATAGATTGTGTAAAACTTTCCTTAAAGGTGCTACTTTGCTGAGACCTCCCTTTCAGGAACCGGTAGCTTCTTGGGATCTAAACTTCTTCCTGTCCAAAATAACTTCTCCACCCTTTGAACCTGCTCATTCATGCCCGTTGAAGTTTCTGTCTTGGAAGACTTTGTTCCTAGTAACCATCACATCTGCTAGATGAGTATCAGAATTACAAGCACTGTCTATCAAGCCCCCTTATTTGATTTTCCATAAAGGTAGAGTCTCTGTTCACACAAATCCATCTTTTATCCCTAAAATGTGCTCTCATAATGGTCTGAACCAGACTATAGAGCTGCCATTTTTTTTTCCTAACCATTCCAAGTTGCGCAGCGGAATACAGATTTCATCAGTTGGATGTTCACAGACATTTACAGTTCTATCTGCACAGAATTAAGGAACTCAGGAAGTCAGACCAATTGTTTGTATCATTCTCTGACTCCCAGTCTCCAAAGTGACCCTTTCAAATTGGATTTCGAGCTGTATCTCCTTCATTTATTCTTCTAATGGGAAGCCTTTACCGTTCAAAATTAAGGCTCATTCTACACGATCCCAGTCTACATCTGCAGCCTTCCAAGCCAGAGTTTCAATTGATAATATTTGTGCAGCAGCAACCTTGGCTACCCCTTATACATTTATTACTCATTACAAATTTAACCTAACCTCTAGGGGTAGAGCCTCCTTTGGTTCCACGGTACTCAGGAGTATTTTTCCATGAGCCACCCAAGAATAAGGTGCTAGGGACGCTGTCCCATCAGTAAGAACGAAGGCGAGATAGGACTACAGAACATAAAGAAGTTATGTACTCACCATAACGTTCCAAGTTTGTTGTCCATCTCGCCCTTCATTCTTATGAGCCCACCCTCCTATCTGGAGACAGGATAATTTTTCCATAACAGGTGGAGACCTTTCATTATTGTTGTTCTTTCTGGATAGTTTTATTCTGTCTTTATATATTCTTTATAGTTCTGTCTTTCTATAGTTTAGCAGCAAACAAGATCTGGGGATTGTACTGGTGCACTATGGGATACCTACCTAGCCACGAGCTAACTAGAAGACTTTGAGCTTTGTAATACGCTGAGTCAGAGCCGAGGATTGGCTCCGAACCCATATGTAACAATGAAGGGCGAGATGGACTACAAACATGGAACGTTATGGTGAGTACATAACTTCTTTTTTTTTTATATCCTTTCTTCCCCAAATCAGGGGTTTGTAAGCTTTTCTCCAACTGGATCCTGGTTTTCAAATGACTGCACGCCGTAATCACTCCATGGCATAAAATGATAAAACCTTGAGTACATGTCTACAGGCTTTTGGGGTGCCTGCAGGTGCTTACGTGAGAGAATGGGAGTGAGTGCCAAAACAACAGAAAGGCACTGGAACCATGAACTGCTCACTGCGTACATGTTTTTTAACCAACAAATAAACAAATAAAAGGTGGTTCAAAAACTTTTGGGTAGTCGGGCTTCTTCAAGCATAACGAATGAATGAAGTCACAAACATGCATTTATATCATTATCATAGTCACATGATCACATAGTCACATGATCTTCTTACTTAATTACACTCGTTTCTGAAACTCTGTATTCATGGATTTTAAAGAAGCACCTCCATTCAAACCTGGTGCTATATGTGCCCCTAGGCGAAGTATCCAGTAAAACTCTTCCATTTCTTTCTTCTGTATGCTGTTTAGTATTGCCACCATGTATTGTCCGTTAAAACCTATAGAAAACTTAAAAGCATGATTAAAACCCTTTTCCTTCTTGTGTTTGTATAAAGCATTTGTCAGCACCTCTCTTTTAATTTCTGACAAATGATTTCCAATACGTTTTTTGAACTTCTGATTGTTTTTCTCCGCATAGTACACTTGACATGAGTTACATGTAGCTAAGTACACAAGATTTTTTTGTTTTACAATTACCATATACATTAAGCTTAGATATTCTCCACCATAAATGTCATCTTCACAAATAAATCTACAGTAAGTGCACCTATCACATTTAAATGTAGCCATTTTATTTATCTTAGTGTATCCATTAACTCGTGTTTGCTCTTTATAAGATAATAAATGTTTCAGATTTTTTCAATATCCAAAATAGGTCTATATACATTATTTAAATTCAATTGTGGTGCATCTTGTAAAATGTGCCAGTATTTACTAATTATGTTTTTAACTTTAGTTGAATTATTGTTATAAGTCAGCATGCATCTGATTTTATCTTGTGCACGCTTAGTGATGCATACCTTTTCTAATTCTGCCGAGAAAATAAGTTTAGCTGCTGTTTTCCTTTGTCTCTTAACTTCATCACAAATTTTACTAACTGTTTTCTTATTATATCTTCTTTCAGTTAAATCAACAATCACATTATCCAGTTGTGTATATTCATATTTTCATCCACAGTGTTAAGCTTTGCTACCCTAAGGAGCTGATTGTTCTCCACATTGTCAAACATATATGAGCTTTCCTTTTAGCACGTTTATTGTATAACTGTCAAGTGTTCCTAGGCAAACAGTTCATTCATTCATTATGCCTGAAGAAGCCTAACTAGGTGACAGTTTTTGAACTAGCTTTTATTCATTTATTTGTTTGCTAATAAATGTGTTTGCAGTGAGCAGTTTGTAGTTCCAGTGACTTTTTATTATTTTGCTGCATTTACTTGAGGTACTGGCTGTTATTTGGTTTGCATGGGAGTGAGTGCCCCTTGCATGCTGGCCCATCCTGGAGTTAGGGAGGGGTCTGTGGCAAACCACAAGGGTGACACCTATTGGGAGCACTAAATATCTACTTCTTGGGTCTTGAGTCTTTTGTGACTGCATGTTCATGTACAAGTTGCACTGTGAACCAGGGGGAATCCATTGTGCAAATGCGTGTTTCTCCAATAAGAGCAAGTGTAATGGAACTCAGAAGACTTGCTGCATGGTAGGGGGGTGTGATGGCAGGAGAGAAATAAGCCAGAGGGTTTTCACCTACCCAGGAATCTCAGGATTATGAAACCACAGCCATGAAGCTCAATCCTACCAGGATGCAAAAAAATGCCTTCTGTATTCCACCCCCACAGTAGCACTTGCCTAGCAAGTTTCAACTACTAAACTTCTTAAATAGTGTTTTTTTACTATATTGGCTTTAGATACCAGACTGTTTCAGCTATGGCACTGAACAGGAACCCCATTCCTTAGGCACATGCAGTTATCTCATAGATAGAGGGTTCAAGATTTTGAACAGAGTATATGTCTCCTCCAAATTATTCAAGAGGTACTTAACTAACTTATGCTGATGATGTACTTCCAGTAGGACAATTTAAATAACTCAGCAGTGACAGTGGTTGTGATGCACTACAAGTTCACAGACATGCTCATGGCCCAGGTTACCACGGAAACTGTATTGGCTGCCTGATGGTTTAGGATAGTATAGATGGGGCAACTAGAATTGGTTGGGTTGGGCATTACTAAATTCCCTCAGTCCTGTTTTTGCCACTGCCTCAGTGTCTAAGCAGGTTGCAAGCTTGCCTTAGATTTCAGAAGTCTGTAGGCTGTTGGTTCTATTTCCATAGCAGATCTTGGACTGGATTCCTATTAATTTAGGATAATGTGAGTGCAGTATGGCAGAACTGCACTTCTTTGGATCACATGTTAAAATCTTGGCCATATATCTACTTGGATTGGTGATAGCTTAGGTGATTGTCAAAACTACCTTGGCAGTCATTGGAAAATGTAAGGGCTTTTTGTTAAAAGCATCACCAAAACCAGCATGCGTCTTTCTTTACTTTTTTTTTATTCACTCTCCATTTGCCCACTTAAAACACTGGTGGGGGGCATGAGGAACCTGAACCTTATCTTTGCATCTTTGCACTCTATGGGTACCTGACAGAAAACCTAGCCTCAGCTAGGACACCATCTTATTGTAGGATATATGAGTGTCCATACACTTTTTCTCACATTTACATACGGTATGCAGAAAACCAAATCCTCCATGCCATCTATTTGAGACATGGGATGAAACCACAGTACTTGATAGACTAAACAATTACAAGAACCTATGGAGAACATGACATTCCATACAGCAGACAGCTCATCTGAGAACTCATTTGGAGAACCATATGCTTTGGGGCAGCACTTTATTTTACATATAATTATAAACATAATTTCATGGGAACAAGTCAGATATTTGTTACAAAGAAGTTACTTAAGTGTGGCTAGCTTTTATTATATACTAATTCTGTGATTGCCGTATCTCACATAATTCATTTTACTTAGAGATATACCAACCACAGTAATAGGATATAAAAGTGGCAGGAGTGTGGGGGCACACCCTACATGTTGTAGATCACAGGGAGGCAAATCCAACTACCAAACTGTTTAGTGTTAAGGCAACATTCGGGTTTTGTTCTATTGGCTTTATATTGTTCTTATCTGTCACACTTGAGGTTTGTCATGTAACCTTTATTCTCTGTTCTCTATTCTGTGGTGCTTTTCCTTGTAAACCAGGATTTTTTTTTTAACAAGATTTAGTTTTAGTCTTTGATATGCCATTCTACAGAAGAAAAAAGAAATATCAAGGTTTAGTTTGTCAGTTAATATTTTCAATTTTTTATGTTTTTAAGTCTTTGAACTTGTGTTTCATGTATTCTGTACATCCTCCAAAAATGCCTTCCTATGTTTTCTTCTCATATCTATTATTAACCTCTATTCTAATTTTTATTTCTATACCTCACATACAAAAATGCCTTATATAGAAATGTAACTCTATTTACCACCTTAATTATATTACCAATTAGTTTACGATTTCTCCCATACTTACAGAAACAGATAGTTGTTTTTCATATCTTTTGAAATTCTTCTGGGGGAAAAAATTTTTTCAGTAACAGAGTTTATGCTTTTTGCCTCTTCTGTTTTTTTTATAATGTGCCTCTTTTAATTGAATTAAGTCTTGAACCAAAATAGTTTTAAGACAAATTTATATATTTTTTAATGAACATCTGGAAAGTAACACTTCAGTCATAAAGTATGCTCCTGCGCCCCCCCGGCCAAAAAAATATCATCTTGCGCCCCCCCCCCACCAAAAAAAATATCATCATTCTCTTACAATTGTTGTAGTAAAACTATTCCATAACATAATGGCCCTATTCCTATTCTCTAATGTATTCTTCCAGACTTTTGAACTACCCCTTATCCACCAAACTCAATCCTTAACCCTGAGGAACTATTACCTCCTTTATATATTCCATCCACCTTCCAAACCCTTACATTTTTTATTTATTCTTAAACAAAATTTCTCACAGTTCTAATTACTTTTTTTAACATTTCTTATTTTCCCTTCTTCAGTGGTACACGTCATTTGTAAAAGTAAAAATGCCAATGATCCCTTCCCTTTCATATTAAATTGTGCCTTGGTCAGACCACTTTAACCTCTTTAACTATATTTATACAGTAAATAAACAAAAAAGGACTCGATAGACAGCCCTAGTTATGAGGGTTAGCAATTAATAACTAAGGCAGGAAGAGATAAGATAAAATGTTTATGTATAATCAATCAACAACCAAGGCTTCAGGAACAAATGGTATTCCTGCGGAAGATTGGAAGCTGTGAGGAAAGAAAGTGATAAAGATCTGGAAGGTTTTATCTAACAGTATTTTTTAAAAAAGGGGGATAGGGTCCTAGAATCTTGGAAGAAAGCCGTGGTGGCTGTATTACCCAGAGGGAAAAACCCTTCAGACCCATCTTCATAAGACCCATTTCAGTTTCAAGCAATGATTATAAAATGTTATTGTCTGTTCTAGCTGAGAAAATGGCTGTGGTTGCCAAAAGTGACAAATGTGGATCAGTGTGGTCTTGTGGAGAGGAGAGGGAGGCAAAGTGTAAGAAAATGCAGCTATTGGTGTGTCTTGATGCAGGGAAAGCATTCAGTAGAGTCAGTTGGGATTTTATGACAAAGACAATGGTAGCATTTACATTCCCTGATAGAATAAAACGATTCATTAAGAGTATATACGGGGGGGGGGGTCAGAGGCAAAGACAGAGGAACTATGCAGGTGTATCTTCTTTCACATATGGCAAAGAAAATGAGTGACTCACAAATTCAAGGATGCAAATGGTATGAAAATCAAGAAAAGTTAGCTTTTTTCATGTGATATTATTTTGTACTTGATGAATCCAGAAAAGAATATTTCATTATTGTGCAACATTTTGAGGCAGACAGGTATTCTCAGGATATACAGTAAATAGAAATGAAACAAAGGCTGATCAAATAAAGGCTATAGTGGTAACTGTGTACCCATATAAGAATTGTTTCAGCAATGCCATATACGTATGGGTCTGTGCCAGAAGCTCGAGTTTTCAGAAACTCAGAATTCATATTGTCGAGATGATATGATTGAGTTTCCAAAAACTTGGACTTCAAAATACAACAAAAATCTACCTTTTTTTTTTTTGCACCCCCCCCCAACACTTATTATATATATCAACTCTGCAATCGTACTACATTGGGGAAAAGGGTAAATTCCCCGATCCGCACTGTTCCACAATCTCCATTCAAAAGTGTCGAGTTTTCAGAAACTCGATAAGATCGTCCCGACAATATGAATTTTGAGTTTCTGAAAACTCGAGCTTCTGAAGGGGACTATATATATATATATATATATATATATATATATATATATATATATATATATATATATATATATATATATATATATATATATGTGTGTGTGTGTGTGTGTGTGTGTGTGTGTGTGTGTACATGATAAAATCAAGCATTCAGGTTTAGGGATTAAAAAAGTTTTTTTTTATGGCAATTAAAGATATGTGTGACTAAACAAAAGATAATACAAAAATGAGAAGCTGAAAGCTTTTGCTTATGGATATGAAAATGTTTAGTCCCATTTGTTTTATATACAATTCAGGCATATATTTCTCAAGCAGTGGAGAGGGTAAAAGTTAAATCAGATAAGTTGATTCTCCCCATAGAACAAGGTGATTTAAGGTTACCTGATTTGCAGGGATACTTTAGTGGTATGCAGTTAAGGCTTATATACATAACACAGAAAGTTATAAATCAAATTTGAATGAAATGATGATGAAAATCTCCTTAAGGAGAACAGCAACAACCATTTGGAATATTACATTCATAAAGTAGCAAAAAGTATTATGTTCATAAGTAGTTCCATGTGGTCCAGGAGACCATGGAGGAGCCTAGGCCATTTGCCAGAAAACACTGTGTGATTACGTGACTTCCTCAAGGTCACACATAGTAGGAAAATGAAGGCTGTGGAAATCAGACTATGTGTTACAGAAAACAGCTCATTAATAGCTCTTTGGGGTAATACTCTGTTTTCCAGACGGTATGTTGTTTTTATGACTAAGTAACCATTGTAAAACTAAGCCAACACTGGAATGGAGAAAGGGGATTTACCAATTGGGGTGATTGTGAGAATCAGTGTCTGCCAAGCTCTTTATGTCAGGCTCACATATTTTATTTTTTGCTGGCTTCCTTTGACAGTATGAGAAAGTTAATTCCTGACTTCCCTTCTTTGAAGACTAAGGTATCTCTGAATTCATCAGTATCCTTAGTGCCTTGGATAAATAAGACATGCATCTAGAACATTTCTACACAGGCCTCCGCTGAAAATTGGCTTAGTTCCAAGTCAGATTTTCACAGTAAACAAATGTTAAATAAAAAATAAAAATAAATAACCAAACATTCTCCAAAAGTTGCTCAAGACACTGCTAATACTGGTTGTAGAGCGTCTGTCACTGGGTCTGTGATAAGATGTTGTTGCCTGGCTTCTTTCTCAGAATTTACAAGAGGATGTCAAAGCTGAGATCCTGGCAGCTCACTTGGATAAATAGGTTTTAATCTGGCCCTTCTTCTGCTGATGTCCCTGAAAGATTGGAAGAAAGGGGTAAAGTTAATTCAGGGTGTTACCCAGATTTATCAACCTTCCTTGCCAAAATATAATAGCAACTTTTCTTTCAGTTCAGGTTCCTTTTTCAGGAAATGGAGAAAGCATTCCCAGTAAGGCACAGGCAAAAAAAAAACATTTCAGAAAGCAATGGCAGGGAAGTTTAAAAGGAGAATGGTAGTTTCTCCAAAAACCAAGGAGACTGTAAGAAAATAGACTATATACAACATAAGGTGCTTTGCTCTCCCTACCCTGGCAAACTGTAAATCTTTGCCAAGTGTGTGTCGTCAGTTTCCTTTGAGGCACTAGATAACTTCAGAAGCTCAGGATCTGAGAATCATTCAAAAGGACTACAGCTGTCAGTGGGATTCCCATCCTTCTTTTCAAGGGATTCCTCTTCATCCAGACAATCAAACCTCACTGATCCGATCTTATCTTTTCCATCTGCCTCAACTCATATTCAACTGGATCCGATGGCGGCAACCTTTAGACTGTTGGATCCGAGGCTCAGGCTGTTCCCTTCTGCCCCTAATCCCTCTTCATCTTCACTGGTCCCCAGATCTCATTTGGCACTTCAGACTTGGATGGGTTCTTGGGCTCAGTGCTATTTGACATTTTGTTAGAAGTAAGTCTATCCTTTTTGTTTAAAGTGTACTACTATTATTTATTATATATCAATGGTATTTTTCCTGATATGATCCTTTTGGGTAATTCCGTTCCTTGTTATGGGTTTTTCTCACATTTCCCTTCCGTCTACTCTCTTAAAAAAGTGTGATAATATCTCTGTGATTAGAATTTTTTTCTTGCTCCTTTTAGTGACTGTTAGAGTATAAGTTGTTAATAGTTTGATACGATTTTTTCTCATTTGATTCATGTGTAGAACTAACAGATTTTGCTACTGTCTTCTCTCTCTCTGCCTGTTGTTTAACTTTTGGCTGTAAGTGTATCTCAAAGTGTCTGCTAAGTCTTCGGGGTTAAAAAAGTGCACCACATGCAGGCACAAGATCCCCTCCCTCAGGATCCTTATTCTCCGTGCATCTACTGCTTAGTGTAACCCAGGTCAGCAAGGATCACTCCTCATGCTTCTCCTTTTGGCCTATGGCCCTTTCTGATTGGAGCATTAGGTTAGTGGTGAAGGATCTTCTACCTTATACAGCAAGGAAAATCAGCTCTGTCTGTTTTTTGTTCCTCGTTTAGCCAGAAACGGGGTAAGTGAACAATGGCTAAGTATAAAGACAATGAGAAGGTGAAGGAAAAGGATTGGGAGAAAAACAAGGAGAAGGAAAAATGGAAGGACAAATCTAGAAAGAGATCTTCTGACAATTTGGGACCTGCTGATAAAATTCCCAAACTGTTGGATCTAATTCCTCTTTTGAAGCCAATCGGGATCCAGTCTCCCACTGTTCCTCCAAGGTTTTCTTTGGAACTAGCCAGTCTTCAGTTCTGATCACCCTTCCTTCAGGAGTAATTCTCTCATAGATTTTCCAGGACCCCACTGGTGTCATCTTTCTTGAGGTCCATATGGTTGTAAAGGAGTCTTCTAGAAGCCTGCTTCATCAGGATGATGAAAAATCTCCTGAGGACCTAGATCAACTAGAGGTCTTCTCTGCACCTTCTGCTCCGAGAGTGCTGGGTCCAGCCCCAACTACCCCACTGCTAGTTTCTCCTTCCCCAGTTCAACCTTCGGATCTGGTGGTTCTAGAGGTGAATGTTCCCTATGGGATGCTTCTGTTGGAGCCAACAGTTTGGTTAGCTTTGACTCTGAGTGTGTCCCTTGCTCATTTGACTCAGTTGTTGGATATTGAGGAGTCTGGGAGCTGAGAGGACAGTGATCAGGGGTCCAGGCTGACTCTGAGACTCTCAGATCTATCCCTTCCCCTCAGAACATAAGCTGTGGACAGCTCAGCTCCAGTGTAAGCCTCAGATTCAAGTCTGATCGTCTCTCAGGTCTTTTGGGTTCTTTGGATCCCAGGGGTCCCTTTTTGTGGGTGGTTTTGACTTTGCCCTCAAGGCCATTGAGTGAGTTATTGCTAAGCTAAGTAAAGAGGTCTTCCACTCACACTCAGCTCCATCCCAATCTCCTCTGGGTTTTGCAGTCCCCTTTTCACTTCATCCTGTTTGACAAGGACAGTTCACTCCTTTAGGTCTTAAGGAAACTTGCAAAGTGAGTTCCTTTTCAATTTCCAAGCCCTACCTGGAGCTTTCCACCATGGTGGGTCATAGGAAGCATTTGGACACCCCCTCCAGGAGTCCTTCACTGAAGATACTGATTTAGAGGGATGAGGGTTTCCCTTGATTTCCCCCTTGGAAGACGTCTGCTTTGGAGACGTATTGGAATTATTGCAACATTGAGGGGGATGGTCCACTGACACACTCTCTTGGGAGGTATCACTGTTCCTCGCGGTCTGGAAGAAGCTTGCCTGTCTACCTCCTTGTGGTCTCTCCAGCTGATGAATTCATTGATTTGGTATCACATGAGCATGGTATGAGCTGAATGTGATGGAGCCTATACCAGGAAAACTTGAAAAAAGATTCATTTCCTCAAGAGACACACCCCACTAGAGTAAAGGGCACACTGTAGATGCCATCATGGTTACAGCAGCCACCAAGAAGGAATTATGTGAGCAGATCTTGGCTGGCCATCACTGTAACAAGAAATCTACGGCTTGGACACATTTGGAAAGTGGACTTGCACTTCAACAACATTTGCCTTGCATGTGTTGAAATATTTTTCTTACTTAACCAAATTTCAGGGAGATTTGAGTAAAGAACTGTCCAAGTTCCAATCAGGTGCCTTGTCTGCAGAATTTCTCAGGACTGTGGGCTCACAGTTGTCTACCCTTCATTCCATATCTAGTGTGCCCTTGCACTTTTTATTAAATATGTCTGATGGCACTTTCAGAGCACCAAGAACAGGCATTGCTCTGTGTCAGCACACTCGGATGCTTCTCTGTGATATTGCAGAGAAATTGAAGATGTCTGTTTCAAATGCCTATTACAATGGGACCAGTCTTTTTTGGCCTAAGGCTAAATGAGCACTTACAGCTGTGGGCATCCACTTTTCCATAATCCCCCCCCCCCGAAAGGACCTCCTTTCTGACTCAAAAGGGTGGCAAGAAACTGTGGTTCTGCAAGTCCTAGGGCTTTGCTCATGAGACTTTGAGAGACAGACTCCCCTGGAGCAGAGGGGGAAATAACTTCAATGGATGTCTCCCCCATGGCAGAGGTGGCCTACAGAACCAGAGGTTTCAAGACCCTTTTGCTGACAGACCCTTCCAGCACCCTTGAAAAGTTGCCCAACTGTTGCACACTGCAGGCAGTCAGGGTGTGCTGGTCTTTGCTTCCTGAAGCCTGGTCAGTCATCAGGCAATATTCCTGGGTGAAGAAAATCATATCCAGATGTTATGTTGTTCTCGTTGTTACTCAGCCTCAAAACAAGCTAAGAAAACTTCCCAAAGTTCCCCCCCAAATAGAGGAATGCAGCAGCCTTGGAAATCTTATAGCTGCTAGACAAACAAGTCATCCAGGAGTTCCCACCAATTACCAGCAAGGATCCAGAGTCTACTTGAAGTTCTTTTTGGTTGGGGCCTCAGGCCCATTCTGGACTTCAGTCAACTAAACCAGTTAGTAAGACATACAAAATTCCAAATGCTCATGTTTCAGTCCAATTTGTCTGCCTTGAGGAAGGATTACTTGATGTGCTCGGTGGAACTACAGGACACCTACTACCACATCAGAATTACAAGGTAGTCCAGGAGGTTCTTCTTTTTTTGACTGGGAGCCAGTCACTTTTACTTCAGGCACTGCCCCTTGGTCTCACCGCCTTTCCCATCTCAGGCTGCAGGGTTCCAGGTGTTTCCATACCTAGACAATTGGCTCATAATCACTTCCATGAGGGATCTACTTATTCATGCCAGGAACTCCTTGCTCCAGTTATGCCCCACTTAGGAATCACAAGCAGCATGGAGAAAAACAAACTAACTCCATTTCAGATGATAGAGTTCTTAGGTGCTGCCTATATACCATCTCAAAAATTGGCAGTCTCCCAGATTCCGAAGTTCTGTGTCCTCCAAAATCCCCAGTAAAGTCCATTCTTCACTTACTGATTTCAATGGCAACTTCTATAACTTCAGTCCATTGTGCCAGGTTTTACATGTTGTATCAACCTATGCAATTTCAAGTCAGCCTAATCAGGATCTTCAGGCAGCATATTCTCTGGTTGTTCCTCTACATCATCTTCTAATTTTTCTGTCCCTCATGGCCACTGTTACCATGGGTGCTTCCCCTCTTGAGTTGAGGGGTATTTAGAAGGAAAGATGGTCCAAGGCATATGGACATTGCCATAGGCCAAGCTGCACACCAGTGTGCTGGAGTTGAGAGCAGTTACAGTCTCAGGTAGCAAACATGGCTCCCTTCCCAGGGGTCTTAGCATGGTTCAGACATTCAATATGTTGGTAGTCTGGCACATCAACAAACAAGGAGGTTTCTGATTATATAGAACCACCACAAAATGATGTGAACACTGATAAGTGTTGATTCTGTTTAATGTTTGCTGTCCTGCATGTTTTGTTATTCAGTTTTCTTTAATGTGCTTGTGCCTCTGTTAGGTTTCCGATTATATCCCTTGTGTCTGAAAGCCATGAGGGTGTGGTAGTGGGTGATGTTTTCCCAATGTTTTCTTGTGATAGCTCATATCACAGAAAAGTCTAGTGTGTTAGCAGACAAAACTTAGCTGGCCCAATCTTCTGTCTCACGAGTGGACTCTTAGTTAGTTGGTGGCTACTTAGATTTTTAGCTGCTAGGGCCAGCCTTGCTGCAGTCTTTTTGCTACCTCACTCAGCAGCAAGTGCAGAAGCTACTTTTCCCCAGGAGGGAAAGTCACTGAGGGATGCTCTGATCCACACTTGCTCCCAGGTTTCTTATATGCTTTTCAACTCTTTGCTATTATATCAAAGTTCCTTCAGAAAGCAATCTGGTGCAAGGAGAAAGTGATGCTCATTATCCCCTTTTGACCTCAGCAAATATGGTTCCCTTTTCTATGGTCTTGTCAGATACACCCTTCCTGATTGTGGAACCTCTTCTGGACATGGTCTCTCACCCATTCGGCCTACCTCTACATACCTCTCAACTGCATAGATTTTTGCAGAATGTCCAGATTTTTGCCCCATATTTTTGGTCCGTTTTTCATACAATTGTGGTTTTCTGGAAAATTAGTGGCAAATCATTAAAGACTGAAGTTAGAAAGTAATGACAGACATTTGAGTTTCAGACTTCATACTCTTCAGAAAATTCATACTAACTCAAAACCTGTTATTTTGTCAACTTTCTATGTTTGTAAGAGCAATATTTAAAAAGTGTTCCTATTTTTGGGCCTTTGTCCCATTTTTATGTATGGCTTTGTCCAGATTTCTTGCTCTGAGAAGTTGAGATATGCTGCCTCATCTGGGCACAAAAGCTCTAAAGCTTACCTCTTCATTTCTCCACTTCTACAATAGCCAGAAGTTCCAGCCTTTCTCCCCCTTTCTACCTCTGTGGTCCATATTCTGTCCTTCTTCCTCCTACTGTTTTACCTTTTTTTTTTTTGGCATTTTTGTTTCAAGATGGTGCAAGTTTTTTAACCATTAACTGGCAGTTATTTCTAGTTTTCACATGGGAGAGAATCATTACCTAGTTGAAGTTATGTAAGGCTATTTTTTACAAAAGGCTTTTCTTTTTCAACGACCATCTTAAGATATTATTATTTTACTTCAGGCACTAACCGAGAACCCTTTTAGAGCTGTAGCTGCAGTGGAACTCAGATTTCTTTCTTGGAAAATGCTTCTGTTAGCTAGGAGAATTTCAGAACTGCAAGCTCTGTCATGTAAGCCTACTTGTTTAGTTTTCCACAAGGATAGGGTTTTGCTTCAAATCAACTGCAATTGTCTTCTTAATGTGGCTTCAGAGTCTGCCCTTAATCAGGCCATTCATTTGACAGTTTTCTTCCCTAAGTTTTTAAACAAAGGAGAATATACCTTACATTTGTTGGATGTCTTCTCCAGCTGAGGTTTTATTTACACTGAACCAAGAATTTCTGGAAAACTGATCAACTCTTTCGTTTTTCAAGGTTAAATTGGGAGATAGTGTTTCCAAGGTCACACCATCTAGGTATGCTGTCCAGTTTTGTTTACAAAGCCAAGGGATTGTCTTTACCTCAAAAACCTAAAGCTCATTCTACTAGAACAGTTGCAACTTCCATGGTCTTCTTTGCTAGAGTGGCTATTGATGACATATGTGTGTATCTGCTTTGTTCATACTTTTGTTTCCCATTACAAGCTGGACCTGCAATCGAGGTCCTGGGCTTCATTTGTCTCCACTATTCTCCAGAATATCCTTCCATGAGACCTTCCGTTGTATATATTAGCTGTGGACTCAATCCAGATAGTTGGGGAAGACAACATCGAATAGGAAGACAACATCGAATACGAAAGTTATGTATTTACCATAATGCTAGATCTGTGTTGTCGTCTTCTGTCCATCTCAACCTTCCCACCCTCCACCTGTAAAAAATTGTCACATATTTGGCTCCTGATTGATCTATTGGACCTGTCTGGGGTCTTGTCTTGTTCACAGTCTGGCACTGTGTAATGTTTATTTCAGGTACCCCTTTTCACCTTTGTATAGTTCAGGTAAAAATTTTTTCACGTAGGTAGGCAAACTTGATCTGAAGCTCTGTAGAGACAGAGGTGGAATATGGGAAGAGAGGAGGAGCTTGAGCCTTGGATCCAAGAGTTTACAAGTTGACATCTTTGAATCCATTCAGATTCTATATACCCAATAATTAAGACAGAAAAAGGCAACACAGATCTAGTTTTATTGTAATATATGTACCTTTTGTTTCCTGTTGTAGATCACATGCTGTATCAGGGGTTAGAGAACCTGTTTTTCCAGAGTTAAATGTCAGATGATTTTATTCAAGGATTTTTATAGTGCCAAAGAAAAAAAACCCTAGAGACTTGTCTTAGACCTTTCTTTCTAAACCTTTGCTTTACATTCCAATTCTCAAAGATTTCAGGCACTATTTTTCTGTGTCTCATTTATGTTTTCAGTTTCAGTTCTAAGTGTTTACAAAGTGCCTGGCTCATGTAACAGCCCATTACAGATTTTAGGGTATTTACATTTTTCCATATTTAGATGACTGCCTTATTTTTGTACATGTTTTCAAGATCCCCTGGCCTTGTTAAAAAAAAATCCTTTTTTTCTGAGCCTGAGTTTTCAGGTAAACATAGTGAAATCTTCTCTGATCCTGTGTTGTAGGATAGTGTTTCTGGGATGTCTATTGAACACACACCTCATGATGGATTTTCTTCCTCAGAACAAAATGGAATTCTGCAAGGAACAGTTTCTGATATTTTTGCTTGAGACTTTGACATCTGCTAGAGAATATCTCTGAATTCTAGGTTTCATGGCCTCTAGTTTTCTTATATCTTGGCCAGACTTCACATGAGGAACATTCAGTGGTTGTCAAATCAGTTTGGACTCAACACCAGAACTCCCTTTCATTTCAAATTCCAGTGTTGGGGGGGGGGGGGGGTTGTAAAAAAGGAGTTTGGTGGGTGTCTCGCAATTCAGGTCTCCCTTTTCCCCTTCCAGTCCTTACTCAGTCTGTAATCACAGATACATCAGACTTTGCTTGGGGAGCTGTGTCCAAGGGGGTGAAAGGTCCAGTTCCTGTGGAACAAATAAGACAAATTAAACATAAATGCCAAAGAAATGCTGGCTCTAACAATTGCTGTCAAAATCTTTGGACCATCATTAAATCCCCTGCCCTATGGTAGTAATCACAGTCAAGAACAACAGCGATGTGGTACATGAATAAACAAGGAGGAACCAGCCCCTACCCCTTTTTGCAGACTAGTTGCGGTAGGCTGGAAATTAGAGACTTATTTCACTCAAGGCCCTGCAGTCTACCTACATTTTGTCAGAGCAAAAGATATTGCAGATAGGCAGATCTGGACCGATAGATCTCTCAAGTGGAGGTTGCACCCAATGGTCTTCCATGAAGTGGTCCATCTGTGGAAAACTCCACAAGTGGCTCCATTTAACTCCAGCCACAATAGACAACTAAAGAAGTTCTTCTCTAGGACTCCTTGCACACAGTCCGGGAAGACAAATACCTTTCATCCCCATGGTCAGGAATGTACCTGTATACATTTCTACCCTTTTTTCTGATACCTAGAGTTCTTCTAAAGGTGCAGAAAGACTCCCCAAATATTAACTGTAGTGAACCCCTTTTGACCCAAGCATCGGTGGTTCTCTCTTCATTTGAAAGTGTCCAAGGCCAATTACCATAGCTCCCCCAGGTAATGGATATACTCACCAAAGACAGGAGTTGCTTGTTACACTCCAATTTTCAGCTTAATTAATTGATTGCCTGGATGATAGAACTTTAGTACCTTGCAGGCACCTTTTCGTGTAAATGTGGAGCAGCTGTTAAAGGAGGCATCTGACTATGTGAGGTATTGACATTTGTGCCAGGAGAAGTGGGACAGTGGATGTGTGACATATGCCAGCACGGCTAGCTGGAATTTTGTAAAGAATTATATGTCATTTGTATGTCAAACTGATTTGTACAGATGCTTGTGCTGAAAAATGTATTTGTAAAGCTGCTTGTGTTAAAATGTACCAACAGGGTGCCCTGCTAGACAGAAAAAGAAATATACATGTATTATTGTATGTGTTTTAACAGAGGATACTAGAAGAGAACAGATGAGGTTTATCTCAATCCACCTGACCTTGAAAATGTTATGAGATTAAATTACTGGGCTTAGGCCATAAATATTGTATCTTACAGTTCTCATTGCAGCCAGAGACAAAAAGGCTGTACCAGGAAGGTTTCTGCATTGTCTTTGGGGTGAACTATTTGCTAGTCTGGAAGGGTGGAGGTTTGAAATTGTTTTATGACTTCCTGGAGCTGTAGCAGATCTTAGCAAGGCTCTCTGTGTGTATATTATTGGCATATGTGCTAAATCCTGACAGCTTCTAGTCAAGGGGGTAGTGTGGGAACCAGACGTCAGATGACCAGATGCATGTGATGTAATTCTGTCATCCAGGACAAAAATGTTTTAATACCATATGAGGCAGTCTCAGAGCACTCTGTTTTTGTAACCTGACACAGAAGGATCTTGCACCTACTTCATATTGCCTTGCTCTAGTAAGTAACCAGGGAACAATAATTCTTTAGATCAGTCAGGAAAATACAGTGAGAGTAGTTAAGTATTGTTTTTCTGTAACTGTGTGAATCTGTCCACCTTTGTTATTTTTAATGTTTCCAGTGACTGAAACGCTGGTGTTTATTGTAAATAGATATTTAGTATTTTCATGTTCTTTTCTTGTTTATTATTAAATATGTTTAAACTTTTCATGTGGCTGGTATTTTAGAGAATATTTTAATGTCCAAGAGTACTTATATTTATTCAGTGACACTGCAGCCACTCCGGAAAGCTTTGCTGTTTGGTCAGCATTACCATTTGTTTTAATTTTACTCAGTATAATTGGGTACCCTTGCAAGAGCCTTAGACTAGTGGTGGTGTAACTATATGGGCAGAATGGGGTATAGCTAGTAAATCTGTGCTAGCCTTTCCCAGGTGTGTGTGTGTGTGTGTGTGTGTGTGTGTGTGTGTGTGTGTGTGTGTGTGTGTGTGAAAATAAAATCTCAACGAGTGTGTGTCAGCTGCTTGGAGCAGGGGCAAGAAGTACGGATTTCACAGAGAGAGTGGTGGAGAACTTGGCTTGGACCCCTCAACTGAGGTCTCACCTCTACAACTGTACCAGTGGGGAGCCTTATTTGGAACCTGGAGGGAGATAAACAAATCTAGACCCTGGACTGAATGTGTTCCCTGTGTGCTCTTAAGGGAAATTGTGCTTGATGCAGAGAGCTGCATCTGGAAGTACTGGGTGTATCCATTTTTGTTACAAGTGAATGTCCCTCTCCAGTGCCAGTGGAGAGGATTCAGGCTCCTTGATTACTGGCCCAGATTGGGGCTGTCACAAGGCAAAAGAAACCTTCTACTAGAAAATCATATATGGGTAAGTGGGAAAGATTTTTTAGTATGTGCCATAACAAGAGACAGGACACTTTTATGGCTTAGACTTCTTTTTTCTTCACTGTATGTGAGTGATTATCTTCTGGCCTTTCTTACACTTCTGTCAAATATCACTATTAGGCTGTCTCCTTTCTTGCCCTTAGATTCCTTTTTCTAACCTTCCTTAAGTGAAACCATTTTTAAATAGGTTTTACATTTATGTCTACCTAGGAGGCAAGTGGCTCCTTCTTAGGATCTTATTTTTGTACTGGAAGAACATGCACTACTTCCTTTTGAACATGCTCATGAAGCTATTAGTTCTTGTTTGGGGAAAAAAATGCTTCTTATTGCTCTGACATCTGTAAGATGATTAGCTGAGTTGCAAGCTATTACGATAAGTCATTCCAGTCTCATCTTTCACAGAGATGGGATACCACTGAGCACAAAGCTTTCTTTATACTTAAGATTGTTTCAGAGTTTACACTGAGTCAGGCATTTCATTTCCCTGTTTTTTGAAATAACCAAAAAAAATGAGTGAGAAAGAATTTTACCCACTCTGGATGTTTGCAGGCAGCACAGGATAATTCAGTGATAGGATAAAAAAAACCTTCAGGACTTTTATTAATTTCCTATAAGAAAATCAGTGTTGTTTCTAAATGCTTACAGTTTCTAAATGTTTGTCTCATGCTATGATTTTTGTTGTTCACACCAAAACAGTGCACTTCCAGGCAAAGCCAGGGCCACTTTTCCAGGGCTGTGGCTTTTTGGAAAGACAGCTAATCGTTCATCTGAGCACACCTTTACCAACCACCACAATCTAGATTCTTCTGTAGATCCAGAGCAGGCTTTGTTAGGACTATTGTCTGGAGGGGGGGTGGGGGGGGGGTGGGCTCATGAACTCTGAACCCTATGCCTCCTCCCATTCTTTCTAAGCTCTAGCATTCATCCCATATAGCTTAGCCTACTGCGTAGTGATCTAATGATTAACATGCTACAGTTGTGTAAGTAAACTTAACATAATAGTATATATTTGAATAGGTTACTGTTGTAGTAGATGCACCCTCTTTCCATTCGTTGTCTCTTTCTTTCTTCAATCACCCTTGAGTTAAAATACTAAAAATTAAAGCAGGACAAGTTGTGTCTACTGTTAGATAAAATGTTTGACTGTCCCTAAGGATGTTGACAATAACACCTTCTCTGCTCTCCAGCAACAGGGACAAGTGCTTTATCCCACTCTGACTTATCCCAAAATTGGATGCTTAAATGATTTGTCGTGTTTTTGTGCATTCATTTTTTTACTGGGCACAGCACTGTAAAATTTTAAAACCTGCTACTACAAAGTTATAGCTGTGTAAATGAAAGGTGTTTAAAATTCAGGCTGAAGATTGACTTGTATTTCCAATAACAGTTACACTTGCAAGAATAATTTTAGAATTGCAAGATTTTGCATGCAACAAACCCTTTGTAGTATCTCTTCAGGACAGGAGGGCACAAAAACGTTTCTTATTTTTGATGACTAAGTTATTCTCTGGGGTCCTCTTCAGAAGCTCAGGTTTTCAGAATCTCGAAATTCATATTGCCGAGATGATATGATTGAGTTTCTGAATACGCTAAGCTTTTGAATGGAGATCGCAGAACAGAAAGGATCAGGGAATTTACCATTTTCCCCACTGTAGTGCAATCTCAAAGTTAGTATATATTATATACAGGGGCGTGGGGGGCTTGCATCCCTGCAAAAATGTAAAAAAAAAAAAAAAAGAGGTAGGTTTTGTTGTTTTTTTGAAGTTCAGGTTTTCAGAAACTCTGTCATATTACCTTGACAATATGATTTCTGAGTTTTTGAATACTCAAGCTTCTGACATAGACCTGTTCTCTGAGATGATGCTGAAACAGTTTATTCAATTACCAGTTAATTTCGATGACTGAAAAATGAAGCTGGGGACATGATGTTCCTTTAGTTAACACTGCAGGTTCATTGTTCTTGGTTTCTTGGTTAACTTCATGGCTGAGGTTTACTCCGAGTAAATTATTTAAATTCTGTCTTTATGTTCTCATCAGTTTTCAGTGTGATCTTTAATTTATTTTCAGCTTCCAAAAGATAGTACAGTCATTTGGACATGGCTCATCTACAAATGGTCTTAAAGTTCATAGGTTCATAGGTAGGTACGAGGCTATTGGCCCTAGGGCCTATATAAGCCTAGTCAAAAGGTACCCTGCCTTTCGCAACCCAAGAAAATTATTTTCCTGAGCCACAGTCAAGCAGAGCCACAGAAGTGATCCCCGGGGTGAATTTCCTACCTCCCATCCAATCATCAAGATTTTTCTTGAAGAGTGCTAATGAGTAGCTTTGTTTGATATAGATAGGTAGTCTGTTCCAGAGTATGGAAAGTCTCTGGGACAGGAATTTATCCCTCCAGCATGTTCTGTTTATTGTGGTGACAAGATTTAGGTCCCTAGAGAGTGTAGCTTGGAGGGATTGGGATTTCTTTAAGTGGAGCATGTCCAAATGCTCTGGGTTTGACATAACTTTGTGTATTAGGCAGAGATCTCCTCTGAGTAGGCGATATGCAACAGAGTAAAGCTGCAGTTTTTTAAGACGGTCTGCGTAGGGTATCTGTTTGAGGCCGGTAATCCTCTTTGTGAGGTATTTCTGTGGCCTTTCCAGTTATTGTAGATGTCTTGTGAGGTACATACCAAAAGGGGCATTGTACTTTATAATGGGTCTAATGACTGACGAATAGAGGGGAACAATGACCTCTTTTTCCTGGATGAGAAACCTTTTGTGATGAGGTCTGCCATGTAGAAGGATTTCCTGACTACTGTGGCAATGTGATTATCAAAGGAGAGACTACTGTCCACCTGTGTCCCGAGGTCTCTTATCACACTTTCGGTGTTAAGTAGACTACCGCCTATGTGGTAGTTCATGGTTACAGAGTTTTTACCAAAAAGGACGACAATGCACTTTTTGGCATTGAGCTTGAGGCCATGGCTTTGACACCAGGCATCTGTCTCAGTGAGGCCTTTTTGTAGGATGTCCACATCTTTTGGAGTTTTGATTATGGCTCCTAGTTTGCAGTCATCTGTGAACTTCGTTAGCCAAAGACCTTCTGTGTTAGCCTGTACTTCAGAGAAGTAGATACCAAACAGGGGAGTACCCAGGACTGAAACCTGTGGTACTGCACTTATCACTGGTCTGAAGTTGGATTTGGAGTCTGCTACTTTCACAAAGTGGGTTCTGTCAGTGAGCCAGTTGGCAACCCATCTTGTGACATAGGGATTTATACCTAGTTTAGTGAGTTTATCTATAATTCCAGAGTGGGGGATGGTGTCGAAAGCCTTGGCGAGATCTAGATAGGCTGTGTGAACCACCTTACCCTCATCTACGGCTTTGGTGACCACTTCAAAGAAGTCTATCAGGTTTAGGAGACATGATCTGCCTTTTACAAACCTGAACTGGGTAGGGTTCAGAGTTTGGAAATTTCCAGTGTCATTGTTTATATGTTCCATGATGATACGTTCCATAGCCTTGCAGACCAGGCTCGTCAGGCTAATGGGGTGGTAGTTTCCAGGGTCTGTGGTGGCTCCCCCTTTGTGGAGTGGGATAACTGTTGCTGTGCACCATTCAGTGGACAGATATCCTGAGGTGAGGCTATGACTGGACATGGTACTTAGGTGGGGTGCCAGTTCATTCTGTAGTTCATGTAGAATGCAGCCTGGGATGTTGTCAGGTCCCATGGATGCTGTGTTCTTGACTTTGGAGAGCAAGTTTTTTACCTGGGCAGCCGTGATTACAGGAACTTTGCATTCTTCCGGTATAGAGTTGGGCCCTTTAGGAGATGAGAGGGGGGTAAAGTTAGCACTGAACCTATCTGCCAGGATGTTAGAAATATCAGTTCATTCTGTATATTTAGTGCCATTGTGTTGTAACTCAGAGCAGATTTGAGTGTTGCCATTGAGATTCTTGACATAGCTATAGAATGCTTTGTGGTTGTCTTTAGAGTCAGTGGCAATTTTGTTTTTGTAACTAGCTTTGGAGGATTTTATGAGGGATCTCAGCTTCTTACTGAGGCTGACCAGGGAGTTCCTCCAATCATGGAATTTTACTCTTTTGTGTAACAGTTTCTTTCTTCTGTTGTTGAGTTTGTTTATGACAGGGGGCACCAGATTAGCTTCCTTTTTTTGGAAGATAGCATCTTGATTCTGTTAGGGATTGCATGATCCATGCACTCATGTAAGTGCTTATAAAGTGCATTTGTGTAGGATTCAGCAGTCATACCTCTATTGTCCATCAGCATGGGTGTCGTGAAGTTTGCCACTTCTGTCTTAAGAAACGTGAAGTTGGCTTTGGAGAAATTTTTTATTGTGGTTTCCCTAATGGGGGGTGGGGGAGGGATGTGGATGTCTAGGGTGATTAGCTTGTGGTCATATCTGACCAATGAGGAATTGACCTCTGTTGTGGAGCACCGGTTGCCCATGTTGGTAATAACCAGGTCTAGGATATTGCTGCCCCTGGTGGGGGTGTGGATAAGTTGATCCAAGGTATTGGAATTTATGAATTCCAGAAAACATCGAGCACAAGAGTTGGTACATGAGTAGTTTTCCCAGTTAATGGTGGGGTAGTTGAAATTGCCCATTATTAGGGTGTTAGGTTGTACCCTAATATTTTCCATTTAGATTACGGTCTTGCCCAGAGTTAGTTGCACTTGGATAATCTCAGATGCATTATGCTGAGCAACTAGCCTGGAGGTGTGGATATCCTTAATGAATATGGACAAGCCTCCACCTTTAGTGTTTCGGTCCAGGTTAGGTGGCCAAAAGGTGTGGTATGAATTATAGCCTGGAAATGCAGGGGTACTCTCTGGAGCCTTGAATCAGGTCTCTGTCACTGCAAAGATGTCGATGTTCTCCATTTTAAGGAGTGCCTCGAGTGAGTGCATTTTGAGGTTTAGACTTCTAGCATTGAGTAGCAATACCCTCAGATTCTGCTTGCTTGTACCTATTACGGTGGTGAATTTGTCATTTGAACCTTGCCTAAAAAAGGCACTATAGGGGTGGCTAGTGCCTTAGCCAGTATCCGGAATCCCAGGGACGACAGGTGCAGGTCATCTTTGGCAAAGCATTGTGGTTTTTCGATCATGTCATCCCAGGCAGATACTGGATCCCCTTAGAATGACACCAGAAGCTTAGCCAATTGTTGAAGTCAGTCATTTTGTCCTTGTACTGTGGTATCATTCTGGGTGATGGCAGGATGCTACTTAGGTCTAGGGTCATACCTGCCTGGGATACAAGATCGGACAGCTCCTCCATGTCCCTTTTTATGTAGTCCAGGGAGGTACATCTCAGGTCATTCACACCAACATGGACAATGACAGAGTCATATTTGTACTTGTTGTGGAGTGACCTGAGTGCATGCGTTATGTGGCGGATCCTGGCACTGGACAGGCAGCTGACACCATCTTTCTCTTTGTTTAAGCCTGGTGAGTGGAACATCAGTGTGCTGACTATAAAGTCACCTATGACTAGAGTGTTGGGTACGTTGTTATGCCTTATGGACATGTGGTTGAGTGGCACACTGCGTTTGTGGGCTATGAGTCATTTGGGTTGTGTTGGGGGGGGTGGAGGTTACTTGTGTTTCTGCTTTGGAGGTCCCTGTTGTTTGAGCAGGTTTTTACTGAGATCCTCCGTGAATGTAGGTGTGTGTTTTGTGTTTCTGTGTGTGTTTTGGTGGTGTAGGTTTTGAGGGACTATGTGACGAGTATGGTGTGGTGCAAATGTTTACCTTCTCCTCTTCACTGTCTAGTCCAGTCTTTGGTGAAGAAAGCTTTGCTTCCAGTTTGGCTATATAAATGCATCTCTCACAGGTTGTAGTGTTGGGTGGTAGGAGGAGAGGGTTGTCTGTGTACATGTGGCAATTGCTGCATTGCCCCAAGATGCTCAGATTCATCAGTTTGACAGGAGAAAACACCGCGAGCTGACCCTTAGACATGCCTGGATAGGTGCTTATTTGTTAAGTACTAGCAACTGTTTTCCTCTAGACAAGTGAGGAAAGTTGAGTGCTATAGTAATTTGTAGCTTATTTAGTGTTTACGAGTTCTGAACAAGTGCTGAGCTCAACGAAACAGACTTGAGTGCTGAAACTAAAAAACTGGCTAGTTCTAAGAAACAAAATTAAGCTAGGCTTACCTCCAAAGTAGATTTATTTGCCCAATACATTTATTTCAAGTTGTAATACTGTCACCTAGCTCATTTTGTTACAGTTTCTCTCTGTTTTATGTTATATTTTGTAAATACTGTTCTCTTTGTACTTGTTTCTTTTGCAGTATACAACACCAAATGGACCGGCAGTTGGTTATGTTTGATCAGTGCTGTGTCCTGTCAGACATACATAAATAAAATAAATTCTTAGCTGCTACATGGATTGCCAATACTGTACTGACCATAAGTGTGTGTGTGTGTGTGTGTGTGTGTGTGTGTGTGTGTGTGTGTGTGTGTGTGTGTGTGTGTGTGTGTGTGTGTGTGTGTGTGTATGTGTGTGTGTTCCTTTCCAGCTGACATACCCATTCGTCATGTTACTGAAGTGAACACATTGTGTACAGGAATTGGATGGATATTTGGATAGTGGAAAATAGAGGAAACCCATTTCATTTCCTACACTGCTGCTTCCAACTTTTTTGTCTAAATATGGCTGCACACTTCCTAATTTGCTTCTAATACATACCCACTCTTGTATTTGCTTACCGAGTTTTAAATCTTTTGATCTGATGTTGTCTTTTCTGTCCATGTCAGCTTGTAGATTCCTCAGCACAGACACCAGCTTTACCAAGACTTTCTGCTCCAAAGTTCCACCTCCTTTCCCAGTGTTAGCATGGTTTGTTAGTGTTAGATCCTTTTCTCTGCCTTTGAAAAATATTTGATAGTGTGGTTCTTTCCTGCCTTTATGCCCATTAGCATTTTTTCACAGAATAACTAGTAGTATAAGGTTTTCTTAGTTCCTGCTGTTAATACTGTTGTTTGAATTTTTAAGGTGTTATTGTTATTGTTTTAATGTATTGTTTACTGTGTGTGTGTGTGTGTGTGTGTACTGTACCTAGTGGATAAGTTCTCTTGATTCAACAAGTGTCCGGTCTATGGACACAAGCTCCCTCCTCAGGACTGTCCTGATAGTTGTGTCACATGTTTGGGCTTCACCCATCTAGATGAAGGTTATGAGAATTGTTCAACCTTTGCTGATAGAGCTCTTGTGGACAGAAGGGCCGAACTGGTTTTGAAGGGGTTATTGCCTGCCTGACTTGTCTCTTCATCTCCTTCTCCTAGTAAGAAGCTAGTAAAGAAGAAGGAAAGTGATAGTACTCCGAAGAAACTGGAAGAGTCTCAGAGAGAGAAAGAGACAGAAAAGGTTAAAAGAGAAAAGGAAAAAGATAAAGAGAGAGAGAAATAAGCTCAGGGAGAAAGAATCCAGAAAGTGTAAGGTAGATTCTCTCCCACCCCAACCCGCCAATCCAAAGACCCAAGGCCTTTGGCTGGTCTTGTGATTTCTCTTACCATGGAGTCAGTGCCTTTTCAATGCCATTCCCTCCTGGCTTCTAATTTGACATGGCTCCCTTCTTTGAATCTAGCAAGATTTTGTGGGCTGGGATATTTCAAGCCCCTGTCTTTTGGTGGCTCCAGTCTCATGCATGACCTTCTTGCCCTTTCACCTTAGCATCGCAATGGAGTCCCCCCTGGAGCCATCCCCACTTTGGGTCTATGAAAACCCTTTTAGGACCCATGAGTTTATCTTCTCTGTATCATGACCTGAGAAACCATCGTCCATAGCTTCATTTAGGTCTGCAAGATCTTAGGGGAACCTTAAAGACATTGACTTGGATGAACTTTTGAGATCCTTCCTTAAGACCAAGAGGGAGTTATGGATCATCCCTTTCTCCTCAGCTCCAAGGCAGAGGAAATTTCTCAGTCAGTACTAACCATGCAGAATTTTCTTCCTTCAGTTCCAATGGATGTTTTTAATTTTTCAGACTTCCCTTTCACTGTGTTGTCTTTGGATCCAGTCCAGATTCAGTTCAACCGCACTTTGTTGCTGATAGCATAGTTGTCTTTGTCACCTGCTGCTGCCTTCATGGCCTTGACTCTGATGTTGAAAGCTCCTGGGGTATCTCAACACTGAGAGGTCGGTGACTAGCTTTCAGAGTTAGTAGTTTCTGACCTTTCTCTCCCCTTGGATGCCTTGGTTCTTTGTAGCTCTTTTCCGGTATCTTCATTGGACCCTGCCCAGTTGGCTGTTGGTACAGGAGCTTCCCTGAGATGAGAGGATCAAAGGGGCTTACTTTTCACCCATCCAGCTTCAGCAGCAGGATGTGATGTTGCAGAGAGGGTACAGTTTCACTTCTGTGGTGGCCCAAATTTTCAGCCATTGGGGCCAGCCTTGCTACAACCTTTTTACTACTCCTTTAAGCATGAAATGCAGCAGCTATTTTGATGTGTTGCCTCTACAGCAACATTCACAGAGGGATGTTCTGCATGCTTGGCCTCCCAAGGTCCTGTATGTCTTTCTCCATACACCTGTGATCACCAAGTTCCTACAGAAAGCTGTCCATTGTAGAGCAGTAATGATTCTCACTGTCCCCTTTTGGCAACAACAAGTATGGTTCCCCTTTCTGTGGCCTCAACTAAAATACACACTCTGGGTTCTAGGCTTGAGTCTGGATTTGATATCTCTCTGTCCTGTATCTGAAATCCCTAAAACTAGCAACATGATTTCTTCAGTTCCAGTGATGGCCAGAGATCCTAAGCTTTCTGAGAAAGCTGTTTATTTCCTTTCCTCCTCTTAGAAGCTGTCCATCAGAAAAGTGTATTCTAGCAAATGGAAAACATTTTCTTTTTGGGCTGCTTCCAAAAGTCTAAATCCCGTTTTTCCTTCTCTAGACAATGTCCTGGATTTTTTATATGCCCTTTTTTAATTCCGATTTTAGTTACTCCACCATCAAGGTCCAGTTGCCGGTAATTTCCAACTTTCATATTGGCCAGTGACAAACCTTTTTGTCATCCTTATGTCTATCTAAATCCTTTTTTGAAAGATACTTTTTATTGAGACCCATGATAAGGGACCTAGTCCACCCCCCACCCCCGGGACCTTCCTGTGGGTCTTCAAGCCTTGGCCTCCTCTCCCTTCAAGCCTTCTAATACAGGTGATTTAAAGAGATTAGCTATCACTCCAGCTGAAAGAGTTTCAGAGCTTTTCATACACTATCTAGTGCCCTTCCTTATATGGTCTTTCACAAGGACCAGGTTTTCTTGTGCCCTAACCCATCCTTCTCCCTAAAGTAGCATCAGAATCTAACATAAATCATTCTGTTCAGCTGTTGGACTTTTATCCCAACTTTAATAACAAGTGGGAGTGTTTGCTTCATTGTCTAGTTCTGCATCGTCAACTTAGATTCTGCTTAGAACTAAACATTTCAGAAAATCTGATCAGTTATTTATGTCCTTTTCTAAATCCAAATTGGGAAAACCAGTCTCCAAGGTGACCTTGTCCAGATGGATATCTGATTGCATCTCCTTTGTTTACACTAATAAAGGTCTGTCTCTTCCCTGCAAGTCTTATGCTCACTCAGGGTAGTTGCCAGTTCTGCAGGCTTTCTTGGTCATACTTCCTTGGATGAAATGTGTTCATTGGCAACATGTTTAAGTATGCATGCCTTTGCTGCTCATTTAAAACCAGACATTTAGTCCAGGTCTAGATCTGCATTGGGTAGAATATTCGTTTGTGTTATCACCCTTTTCTGACTGGCTGGGGACTCTGTTCCATAGGGTGAGACAATGGAAAAGACAACATTGGATATTAAAGTTATGTGCTTACCATAATGCTGTATCTATGCTTCTTTTTCTTTTGTCCATCTCAACCATTCCTCCCACCGTTCCCCCTGCCAAATTGTCATCTTAGTATTTGCCTCTTAAGATGCCTTGCGGACCAGCCCGAGGATTTCCTGGGACCCTCTGGACTCTTTCACAAATTGTTCTCCTTTAGGGGCCTGTCTTTTCCCTTCTTTGTTGTAGGTTTATGTGCATAAAGGGCAAACTCAGTCTGAGGAGTAGTAGGCTCACTGTGCATTATGGGAAAGGAGGTGGAGGTTAGAACTGAAAGTCTTGGTATAACTGGTGTCACATCTGAGGAACCCACAGGGTGAGATGGATGGAAAAAAGCCACATGGATCATGGTCAATACATAACTTTCATTTATTGGTAGTTGTCATTTTTTTGTGTATTTTACATGCAGTTTTTCTATATTTTGTCTATATTAAACATCCAGGCAAACATTGGTATTCTGTAATTGATGAGGAGTTTGCTTGAAGTATTAGTTGTTGCAAAGCCACTTAACACACCGTTTTATAAGGTTTAATATTATCCATATGTCTGCATGCCATGACTTCCTTAGCTGTAAAACAAAATAATTTCAGACACATGTAGCTTCACTGTCATTATTAGACAAGTGTGAACTATAAAGGAAACAGTTTTATTTACTTTTACTCTATTACTGCTTATAAAACTGTTCACTGTACTCATTCAACCAAACTGTGCATTTGTTGTCATGATGCAGACTCTTAAAGAGTGTAATGAATTTTGGAGGAAACCTGTATTCTGCCAAGATGTGCCATAGTGCTGGTCTGTGTATACAGTCAAAGTCTTTTTTGAAGTCCACAAAGTTGGCAATGACTGGTTTCTTCCATGCTGTTGCTTTTTCTATAATTTGTCTGAGTGCAAATATCTGGTCAGTGCAAGATCGACCTGATCTAAATCCAGCCTGTTCCTGTATGAGTCTGTTATCAACTGCTCCTTTCAGTCTGTTCAGTAATACACTGGCAAAAACTTTGCTTGGGACTGACAACAATGTGATTCCAAATTAGGCTCCAGTGGCTTAATGGATAAGGCATTGGCCTCCTAAGCAAGGGATTGTGGGTTTGGGTCCCATCTGGGGTGATATAATCTCTCCTCTAAAATCCGACCTGTACTTCATAGTGGTGGAGGAGTGAACACTTCAAGGGACTGCCTGCTGAGACTATGCCATCATGGTGAAGGTCAAGTGACCGAAGAATCACCTAGGGGGCTATGCAAGGTGGACAGGCTCAGCAAAAAATGGGTGGCCAACACAGGCGGTATTCAATCTTGGAGAACAGATTCTGCAGAGGACTTGCAGCTGTTTCAGGTAAACATGTATGCTGCAACAGAAACCACAAGAATAAAGCATTTTATTGAAAAGAAAAACTGGAAGAAAAATCCCTTAATTATATGTGTGTATACATTACTCAAGCCTAATGGTTGGTTCTTTTTCATAGAAGAAAGAAGGCCTGACTACAACCTAACCAACCAGTATTTGATTAGCAGCCTAGACCCCTGAGGAGGCATTATGAAGGGGAAAAGTAATAAGGCATTAAGCTTGCTTGCTTCACTCAGAGAGAGTGAAAGGGAAGACATACTGGGAAGGCCCACTGTTATCTACTCCCAGCAAAACTAGTCATTTAGGAGGACATAAATATCTGCACTGACATGTTTGATGGAATCAGATATGGCGTATATTACCACAGAGGGATAGTACCGATTGCATACCCATAAACATTATGCATTGAAACCAGCATGCACAGCTGGCTCCAGTGTGGAGGCCCCCACATCTTTGCCCTCCAGTCATGGAAGCACACAGCAATGATGGCTGTTTGGAGGGAACTGACCGACAGCTGATTGAAGAGGCATGCCCAAGATGTGCCTCACTATGCATTGACCTCAGGAGATAGAGTTGTCAGCCATGCTAGAGATCAGAAATTAGCAGTAGCTGGCAATAATAATAAGCCTGACATTTCATTATTATACTAAATGACAAAGTTCCCAGACATTACTGTGCATAACTTTATTTCAGTAGTAACTAGACACACACCAGATATGACTAGTTTAAAATACGTATACAAGTATAAGTAAGGTTTATTACAGCAGGAAGTATGTCTGTCCTTCAATGACTGCAGAAGAAAATTGCTAGCCTGGCTTGATGGCACAGCAAGGGAGTAAAAAAAAAATGCAGATTTTACGAAGATAAGACAAAAGTTCTGTTTGAAAGGACATGGGTGTTTTGTCTTCCCCATTTTACTTTGCTTTCCTTCACTCAGTCTACACAGTCTATTACCAGATGATTTTAACCTAAGTGATAAGGGCTCATGTACAGTACAGCAGAAAAATAAAGTCAAAATTTCATCTCCACATGCTGATAACAAAATCTAGATCCTGCTTGTAAGCACTTTCACAGTGTAAATAGGATAAAACCACAAAAAAAAAAAAAATTTTAATTTTGTCATATGGCGACACTTCCTCCATTTCATTTTGTATTTTATGAACCAATTTATTTTCATTAAAGACTGCATGCATAAATATTTCAAAGGAACTGCTGTACAGATTCCCATTATTCCAGTATCTCTGGTTGGTCGTCAGTTAGCATTATTTAACATCTCTTTTACACATCACAAAGCACACTCGTTGTACAAGTACATTAAGGCAATCCAAGGGAGTTGGTAGTGTGCTAAATGCATGCCAAGACAGAGCAACGACACTCAACTTTTAGCCTTGAGCTATACCTTGCACATCTAGGATTCCAGTTATCACACAGCAGTCAACACTGCGATGACTCTTAGTGCTTACATAAGTGATGATATTTTGTCTTGCATTTGGAGGGATGATAGTTTAGTTCTAACATAAACATACATCTTCTGTAAACCCAGCTAAGGAATTTGGTCAGGGATGTGTACAAATAGTCTTTTACTGTAATAACTGAATAAATATTTTTCTTAAAAGATAGAACTGATAACATAACGCAACCACAACATGTAAGCAGAATGACAAAGGACTTAGGATTGTTTAATCTTAAAGCTATTTGCTATGTACTTACTTTGCTTGTGTGCGATTTTTTATCATTTCAGCATCTGACAGAAATAGTCAGCTATTTATTATAATAAATGACTTTTTACTTGTACACTTTCTTGGCCAAGTGCTTCCATTAAGAATCATCGAGTTCCAATTCAGTGAGGACTCAACCTTCCAAATTCAACTGAACAGACACAATGAAAAAATAAAATTAAAGGGGGAGTGGGCAAACCCTCTACACTCTTTAACTTATATATAAACCAATTCTGTGGTCACACAAACTGGAAAAAAGAGAAATCCTTGTAAACAAAGGAATCAGTGTCGGTTTGATTTATAATAGTACAGTGGCAGTGATTTCCTGTGCAAAGCACAGAGACCAAGCAGATGAGCATCATGACGTTCAAGCTGACCAGATAAAAGTTTATCCACTTGACTCTCAACAAGGTGTGTGTTAGCTGTGGTCACTTGGTTTTCTTGGGTTTTCAAATTATTGGTTTGTTTGTCTTTGGACCTTTCTTTTTTTTCCATAACTGTAATGTAGCATAACTGTAAATTATATAAATACTGATATTTTAATAGTTCCAACCTAAAAAGGGTGTTGCCTTTGTGCCTGGATACCTGATAGTTAATGTATAATGTTATTGTATGTATGAAGGCCCTGAATCACCTAGATCAAAGGCACTTTGTGGAAATTCCATTAAAAGCTGTATCTGTGCTTATCATTGACATGAGTCTAGTAAAATGTGCTTTTTTTCTTTGTAAAGAAAACTTTTACTAAAACACTGTTAACTATTTTTTATATTTCCTTTATGATAATACGTACTGAATTTTCTCTGAACTTCACGGTGGGTGGAAATTTGTAAAGATAAAAGATTTATTGTTAAATCGCTTAAGGAATAATCTGAGTTACAATAAAAAGGCATAAAATTCCCTTATTATTCTTGACTATCATACTGTGGTTTCCTTGTAAATCTCTTTTGATAAGTATTTAAAGCAGCAGTATGTGATTTCCGTATAGATGATCAGTGATCATTTTGCTGGCTGCAGTTTTCTCAGTTCCTGATTTCCCATTATTACATTCCCCAGCCATATCTTCTTTTCCTAAAGTGTGACTATGAAATAGTATGAGTTTTCGTAGGTTCATAGGTTAGTACTAGGCTAACTGCCCTCATGGGCCATTTTAAGCCTAGCCAATTTACCCCATGTGAGAATCAGTCCCTGTACCTTGTGTTTCTAAGGTAAGCACCTTAACCATTACACCATCCTCCCACCCTTTGCGTTTGCATGCTGTTCCTCCTTTCCAGAAAGTTGTTTATGAGAATTTGAATATTTAAGTAAGAAGAGTAAGGGGGGGGGGGGTGCCAAAATGTTATAATTTTTGGAACTCTCTGTTTTGGGTGCTATTGCACATTGATTCAGGCATTTGGGTTTCAGTCATTTGCAGAAGAAGCACATTACAAACATTAACGTATAGTATTTTTCCTTTCAGGGAAAACACAACAGTAACAATGCAGAGACTGAGTGACACACTTGTCCAAACAACATCAAGATCCTATGTAGCTTTCCTTCCACAATTTTCTTATTAAAAATAACTCTTTGAAGTGGACAGACTAAGCACAATGTTTTAGAACTGCAGAACTGCCATTCAAAAGTCGTTGCAGAAGTACAAAATACAAATATTTGATTTTTATGAAAACAAAAATGTTTTCTTCTAGTATGTTAGGGGATATGGTGCTCACACACCACAAAATATACCAATTTAAGTTGTTCTGATCACTTTTTCCTGCATTTTATACAAAATGCGTGCAGTTATTTATCTTATCACTTTCATTATTTCATATTTTAGTAGGTAATCGTTCTTCCATCAGTATAAGGATTTCCTTCATATTTGCTTCTATGCCTGGCACACATATCCAAGATAACAGTAACGGAAGTTAATTAGTGGCTGCCTTACTCAGTTCAGTCTGTAAGTACAATCCAAATTTAATGGCAGTGTTTGATTTGTCCATGATAGCAGTATCAGTTTTGCAATCTTTAGCTACTGTGAATGGCTATAACTGCATATCTAATGTTTCTTTATTTACATTATTGTATTTGGCACTCAAGACACATATGGTTTACTTACAATGGGAGGGTATGGACTAGGATGGCTTAGGTGCTGCGCATACAGTCATTCACTTTGTCAGTGCACTGTCTAGTACAGGTCAAGGGTCACTCTACAAAGGGGCAGATTGATTGCCAGCTGTGGAGCCATGACTATTGCAGTGCTGTCTTTCTGGCCAAAAGGGATGTCAGCCTGTTAGGTCACTGTAAGAGGTAAAAGAGATACAGTGTATCTATTTTTAGTAGGTACAGTTGATTCCTAAAATAAAACCTGTGAGACGTTTAAAGGTCTGTGGTTCATCAGCCATCTGTTATGGCCACTGGTCAGAGTCAAGCCTTGAGCCTCAAATGGATTACACAGGTTCTGTCTCATTCCTCTGAGGACCCCCCAATTCAGTGTGCCAAGAAAGAGGACTTGCAAGAGAAAGCATCTGGATTCCTCAGTGGAATTGCTCACTGTAGTCTCTAACTTGGATAATACACAGAGCAACCCTTAGAGTCCTCCTGAAGATGCTATGTTTGGCAAAGTTTTTGAACTTATGCCTCAAAAAGTTAACTGGCCCACTACCCTTCCTTGACAAAGAGGTCATATTTGAGGCTTACTGCTTGACCTCATCTACTTCCTGGGTACTTCCTCAAGCCTGACCGCTTGACTGATCTGGCTATGATGAAGTCATGGAAAGAGACTGACTCCTTTGAGGCAGTTCCTAGAAAGTTCAATAACATTTTAAGACTCCCCACCAAGGACAACCTACATTGGGTGAAGAGTCCCTTTGTGGATTCTATCATTGTTTCTGCTGTCTCAGAGAAGAAATTGACCAAAGACATAGTCACTGTTCGGTTACACAGCAGGGAGTCCAGGGCAGTGGACAAATTGGGGAGGCAGGTGTATGCCTCTGGCACTTTTGTGATCAGAGCCTTGAAGTACAAAACACACACACACACACACACACACACACACACACACACACACACACACACACACACACACACACACACACACACACACACACACACACACACACACACTTCAGAGAGACCTGCTCATGCAGGCAGTAGGAACTCTAAAGAAGCCATAAACACTGTGTTCCAGGAAGCAGCTAGAGGTGACCCTGAGAACAATGTTTAATGTAACCAGCCTCTTCATACAACAACACACACAATGCAGCTGATGGAGAGCCACAGGTGGTGAGGTAATGTGTCTTCATGAGATGCCTTGCTTGGTTCTGCCTTTGCAAATTTTCAGACAATTTCAAAGTGCCATTTTGTAATACTCCATATGATGCTTCTTTATTGTTTGGTCCTACCATCAAAGAACGAGTGCAGAACCATACAGCCGGAACTAAAAACATTCCAAAATCTCTTTACTTCCAAAAGTCCAATCATCCTCCCTTTGACTCTGTCTGTGACAGGGGTGGTCGTTGAAGAGTTGACCCCTCCAATGGATATAATCAGGGATTTTGCAGGCTGTTTTCAGACCAACAACAGCCTCGTGCCTGAAGGGCTAGACGACTGTTCCCCTCTGAAGAAAGTTGGGGGAAATGTATCCCTTTATACCTTAGTGTAGCTGCCCATCATGCGAGGCTCTTCGGTAAGAAGGATTATATTCAGAGGCTACTCCATACCATTTTTTCAACCGTCCCACTTAAGGCCCACTTTTAAATCTTTCATCCCACAAGCTAAAAAGAGAATGAACAGGAAGTGATGTCCTGACTCAGAAAGAGAGCCATCCATGAGGTACCCCCAGACAGTATGGATAAAAAACAGAAAGTTTCCCCCTGGACTGCCTCTGTACTACTAATGGACAGATTCAGCACTTAAATGCTTTATCCCATGCATTTGCCCCCTCAGATTATCTACTCTATGATACTAGTTATTCTCATTACAGGCAATATATAATTATCGACCATGGGGAGGGTAAGGACAGTCTCTAACCAAATGGGATAGGGTATTTTGAGCACAAACAAGGAAAAATGATCCTTCCATATTTGATGGTAAATAACTGGATCTGCTCAGTAAACCTTCAGATGCTTATTTGTACAACAAAATCACCCAGCATCCAGAAGACTCCGTCATTTCCATGTCAGAGCCAATCACCATCAGTTCATGGCCTTGTCCTTTGGTCTCACCACTGCCACCAGGGTGTTCACCATGTGCATGCCTGTAGTCGCTGTTTATCTTGAACACAGGGCTAGAGTGTTTCCATATTTGGACCATCGGCTTTTGGCAGGTCCAATGAAGGTATCCTTACAGGAAGCAAAGGATCAGCTTCTCCAGACTTTTTTGTCCTTGGGCATGACCCTCAGTATCGACAAGTCCCAGCTGGAGCACACTCAATACTTGCAGTTCATTGGCTACTATCTGGAAAAGGTCTGATGGATAGTAACTTTGTCCTAGGAAAGAAAACAATCACTTTTCAAAAAATACATTGCCCGCTGTGCCATCACAAACAACCAGCTTTGTTAGTCCTGAAAGTTTTAGGCCTAATGGCTTCTTGTATCCTTATGGTCAGCTGTGCTTTACAACGTATCTTCCAAAATATCCAGCTATGCTATCTAGCAGGCACGCTAAGCAGGACAGTTCTTATGCTGCATGAGTGGTCTCTCAAGCTAGTGGTGGCGCAGACCATTTTTAACCACTGGAACATGTCGTGCTGTGACCTTTTTGCATTCCTGGTCAGCTTAAAATGCAGCACTTACTCTGCCTTGGTTCTCTCAGAGGGACAGTTCCAAAAGATATTGTAGTGGAACTGTAGCTTTCTGAGTTAATCTGTGGCTACTTTCACATTACCCTGATTGCCCAAATCCTATAGAAAGCCCAGTGGTGCCGAGCATTGATTATTCTCTTACTCCTTTCTGGCCCAGACAAATTTGGTTCCCTCTGCTAAGGTCTCACCGCAGGAAACCTTCCTGGCTCCTAGATCTCAGTCTGGATCTACTATCCCATCCTTCAAGGACTTATTTTTTCCACTTCCAGTATGTAGTGAGAAATTTTTCCTTGTCCTCAAAAGGTCTCAACCAGGACAGTCTACCTCAGTAAATGGAAATGTTTTGCACTTTGGGCTTTTTCTCATCATATCAACCCCTTAGAAGCCTTTATTCCTGAGGAGTTGCAGTTTATAGCATCCCTTTTTGATGCTGAGACTAGTTTCTTGGACATTAAGGTACAGCTAGCAGCATTTCCAAACTTTCAAACTCAATGAGACTTGGGTCTTTTGGCATTGAACAAGTTATGCAAGGACTTATTAATGGGGATTTTTCTCCTGAGAACCCTGATCAAAATACCTGTTTCCCCCATGGTATCTCAGTCTAGTACTGGAAGCCTTGACTCAACCACCCTTTGAGCCCAGTTTGTCAACCACCTTGAAATGTCTTGCTTGGAAACTTATTTTCCGGTGGCTGTCACTTCTGCCAGGAGAGCCTCTGAGCTTGAAGGACGTTCTTCCCTCTGACCCTACCTTATTTTCTATAAGGGAAAGCTCACTTAGGATTAGTCCCTCTTTCATTCCTAAGATGGTCTCTGAATCAATCCAAATAACTTAGTCAATCTGTTTTCTTTCCCAGTTATGCTAATAAGGGTGAAGACTCTGTCCATGTCTTGGAAGTTCATAGGTAGTTGGGATTTTACTTCCATTGCACCAAAGTGCATAGCAGAGTCTAAGTTGTTTATTTCCTTCACTACAAATAGATTAGTCAGGAAAGTTTCTATAATGGCATTGTCCAGATGGCTGTCAGATTGCATCACATATTAAAAAAATAAACAAACTGGAATATGCCCTTGTTTATGAAGCCTAAGGCTCATCCTGCATGTTCAGTTGCTGCCTGTACAGCATTCTTTGGAAGTTTCCTCCATCGGTAATATCTTTGTGGCTGTGACTTAATGTAACTTGCATACCTTTTCAAAATACTACAAGCTTGATTTTATATTGAGATGCTTTGCCCCTGCTGATCTAGTAGCCCATTCACTGCAGTTATGAGAGTCGGCTGACCAAAGACCATCATTGGGCAACCACCATTGTTTTACTAATTCCTAACTCTCATTACCTCACAGCAGCTCTAACCTCATGCATGCTCGTGTTTGTATATGATGAACCCTGGCTAAAGCTATAGTGCACATTGTGTGCTGAGACGTGGCAGTAGCTGCAGTGTATACAGCATATTTACCCTAGACTACAGTTGCAGTGCATACTGCATGTTAATCCCTGAAAATGGCTGCAGTGCAACTGCATGCTCATCCGTGACTGCAGATGCAGTGCATACTGCATACGGCATGCTCATCCCTGACAACAGGTGCAGTGCATACTGTGTACTACATGCCCACCCCTGACTACAGGTGCAATGCATACTGCATACTACATACCCCCCCCTGACTACAGGTGCAATGCATACTGCATGATGACCTCTGTCTACATGTATACTACATGATGACCTCTGGCTACAGGTGTGTACATAGTGCATGCTCATACCCGAGTACAGGTGCAGTGCATACTGCATGCCTATCCCTGACTGTAGTTGTTACGCATACTGTGCATGCTTGTCCCTGACTACAGCTGCAGTGCATACTGCATGCTCACCCCTGACTGCATGTGCAGTACATACTGCAGGCTTACCCTTGACTATGGGTGCAGTGTATTCTACATACTGCGTGCTCACCCCTGACTACAGATGCAGTGTGTACTGCATGATCACCCCTGACAAAAGGTGTAATGCATATTGCATGCTCACATCTGACTACAGATGCAGTGCATACTGCAAACTGCATGCTCACCTCTAACTTCAAGCATACTATATATACTGCATGCTCACCCTCACTACAGGTGCAGTGCAAACATCATACTGCCTGTTCATCCCTGACTAAAGATGCAGTGCATACTGCATGCTTATCCCTGACTACTGATGCAATGCATACGGCATGCTAACCTCTAACTACATTTGTAATGCATAATGCATGCTTACTCTTGACTACAGCTGCAATGTTTACTGCATACTACTTGCTCAACCCTGACTACAGATGGAATGCATACTGCATGCTCACCCCTGACTACAGATGCATTGCATACTGCATGTTCATCCCTGAAAACTGGTGCAGTGCATACTGCTTGCTCACCTCTGACTTCAGGTATAGTACATACTGCATGCTAAACACTGATTCAATGCATACTGCATGCTCACCTCTGACTACAGGTGCGGTACATACTGCATGCTCAGCCAAGACTTCAGCTCCATGGCAGGGAATGACATAATGTTCATTGCGTCACTTCAGCACCCCAACCAACCAGCCAGCCTCCACAAGGTGTTCGAGCCGAAGCAGACTAGGTTGCTTCACCCACCAAGGATTGCGGGGTGGCTTGAGCAATTAATCCTTATGCTGTCTGTTTGGTGTTCAGGTTACTGGTTGACTGTGGGTTGTATTGAGTCACATTCTAGACCTTTACTCCCTTGTGTCAAAATGTAAGATGCTGACCATCAAGGATTACCTCTTTTGTAGAAAACTTTTTTTTTAAATGGTTAAGTAATTGCATAACCTTTTGTTACAAGAATGCCGAAACACCACAGGAGTGGTAAGATCTTACTTCACTAGGACAGCAACTAACTCCCAACTTTCTTTAAAATGTCTGTGTACTGGGCTATATTTGATATAGATTCTCGGCTGGAGTGCTGGGAGTGCCTTCTGTGTGGAGTCTGCATGTCCTCCCCGTGGTTGGGTGGGTGTTCGAAAGACATGCGTAAATGGGCGTGCCTTCGTTGAAGGTAGAACATCGAGCTGGCACCTCGGCGTTCATCAAAATCTACTGCCAGTCATTAGCAGACCTGAGTTCCGCTGTGGCAACCCCTAACTGGGAAAAGCCGAAAGACAACAACAACATCTTGAAGTAATCTACCCATTTTAGTCACTACCACCCCTAAAACACAATTTATTAAGGGTCTATTGTAAGGACTTTTTTGACATTTCCCCACATTTTTAGAAATGTCTAGGATAGTGATGGGCATGCAGCTCAATGATGCAAAGCTTTACCAGTAGTTTTGAGGGAGAGTGACAGAGAGAGAGAGTGAGAGACTGCTGCTGTACTCAAGGGCCTTTGTTACCAGCAACATCCTGTACAGTCTGGATGATGGTATTATTTTAATGAATACTTTTACTTGGATTATTCTGTGTGTTTGATTTTGTAGAGTATGTCACGTGTTCTCTTTACACTTCACATTGGTTTGCCACAGTCACATTTTGTCTTCAGGCTTTCTGTAGGTTGTACACCCTGCTGGTACTTAAAGGTCAAACCATTTACTCACTCATGAGAACTGGAGTCCCGAGTCACCAGTGAATTAAGTAAAACAGTACCTTAATGCTCTCTATTTTGACCGCTGAAAGCTCATGTAGAGGAGTGCAACTTCTGTATTATATCTTATGTAAAATACAGGCTATATATCAGTGTCATCTTGGTGAGTACCTTCACGAGGTGGAACCTGTTTTTCACAAAATCTCATCAAGACAAGATGACACTGATATATAGACTGTATTTTATGTAGCATATATCAAGGACAGAAGTAGGTTAAAAATAAAAAAATAAAAATAGCTGAGTGCACAAGACCGGTGGTGCAGTGGTAGCATTGTTGCCTCACAGCAAGAGATTCTCCTGTTTGATTCTCGGCTGGAGTGCCTTCTGTGTGGTGTCTGCATGTCCTCCCCGCGGTCGAGTGGCATTTGAAAGACATGCATGAATGGGCGTGCCTTCGTTGAAGGTTGGACGGTGGGCTGGCAACTCTGCACCATAAAAAAAAAAATCTACTGCCAATCATTAGCAGACCGGAGTTCCGCTGTGGCAACCCCTGACCGGGAAAAGCCGAAAAGACAAACAAACAAACAAGACCCAGAGTAGAAAAGTGCCCAATCCCAGTAGGCACACTGGTGCCAGGACTGGAAAATATGACAGTGTAAAATCCTCAAGACGCAGAAACATTCCAATAATTGGGTTAGGCTAGGCCCAGGCGGTGGATAGCTCCCTCATTGTAGAAGGAAATATCAGTCCACAAAAATCACAAAAACTGTTAGGCCTAAAAAGAGCCACAAAGATGATGAGTGGACTATTGAGAATAAGAAAGAAATTATGTATTGTTACTATTATGCAAGAAACCTTGGAGCATCTCTCCCCAGACCGCTGCTGAAAATTGGCATTGTTCCAAGTCAGACTTTGCTGTTAAACAAATGTTAAATAAATAAAATAAAAAGCCCAGAATTTTCAGACAGAAGATATACAAAAAGATTGAGAGAAATTAGAGGAAAGAAAAATACTTCCACAGGAAAAACTATCAGAAGCTTCAAATAAAAATTCGCAGCACCCGCAAATAAATATTTGTGTTCATTAATAAAACAGATTTATGAAAAACATTATATAGACCAAGAAACCTTGGGTTGTTTGGAAAAAGAAGTGACTGAAGAAGTGTGAAAATATAAAGAACAAAATCTAGAGACTTTTGAAAGGTATAAAAAAGAAATATGGACTTGGGAAAGAAAGAGAGATCTGATATGGTGCAATATTTATGCAAAGGAGAAAGCTAAATTAATCAACACATAAAATGGCAGCCTCAAAGATATTCAAAGAGAAATACAAGCAAAGGCATCCAGATATGGAAAATTTCACAATAATAATAATATCACAAAGAGGGAATATAGAAAAGAGGATTAGTAATGGAGAAGTTAAATAAATAGAAACTGAAGTTATGGATTACCTGCAAAGTGAAGGATCTAGTGTAGAAAATCTAACTCAAATAATATTACAGCAGGACAGAGCAATGGGCCGCCAAATTAAGGAGAAACCAGTGCAGTGGGAGACATCTGTCATCAGTTGCCATTTGAAGATACTTTGGAGCCTTCCACAGAAAACCAATACAAACGTTCAGTTTTAGTTGCACAGCAAGCAAAGAAACAGGAAACTGTGGCAACACTGACACAGTCAATGCTGTAGAGTGATAGACCAGGGAGCTGCCATATAAAAGAGCAATGGGCGACACAGGATGAAACTGAAGAGAATGTGACACAGGAAGATGCTCTGGAACATTCTATAGAATACCAACAGGGAATGGAGAACAACGAATGTGCCCTAAGTTTTGAAGAAAATATTCTAAGAGAAGAGTTGCTTGATTTAATAGAATGGACAGACATATTAAGATCAATGAAAGAACTAGACTACAGAAAGCCAATAAAATCCAAAAAAGTTAGAAGTTTGATAAAACAAATGAACACAGTTATTAGGCCTGTCCATAGAGATTCATGTAGTATAACAGAGTGAATAGGATATATTACTGTGCAGCTAAATTAATAACTGATAAAGTCTTACCACAAAAACACAGGGTAGTGAGGGAAAGGAAGGGGAGAAATCAAATGCCATCATGGAAGTATTGAATAGAGAAAACTGTAAAGCAATTAAGACAAGAAGTGTCACTGTCAGAAGAGTATAAAAGAGGGAGCAAATAAACAAAAATACTCAGACGTGATTAAAACAATGTGCATTATCAGAACAGATCCGGATCTGTTGTGCACTATCGCAAATAAGCAAATAATAAACTAAAAATATCAGCAAATGCAGAAAATTTTAGAAATTGTGCAAATAAATGTAAAGGAAAAGTACAAAAATAAGCAATTTACTGATGACCCAAAAATGTTTGCTAGAGAATTGGGAAACTAGGCAAAAGGAATTGAAACACCACCAAAAAAGGAATAAACAGATACATTCTGGAGAAATATCTGTGAAAATCCTGTGGAACAAAGATACTAAATGGAAGAAGTAAAAGAAAGAATAAGAAGTTCAAATGTAAAGGATATGAAATGGGATGTAATAACGGCCAGAGAGATTGAAACAAAGTTAAGAAAAGCTCCTAATTGGAAACCCCCGGCCCAGATGCAGTACCTAACTTCTGGTTAAAAGTATTAACATCTGTACATGACGATTTATCCATGAGTAAGAACTATTTACATGCGCACCATGAAGAGGCACCAACCTATATACTGGAAATGATGTGGATTGAGTTTATAATCATCTAGAAGAAAACTCAATCATGGCAGTAGAACAAAAGGGTAATAGAAAAAGTCATGTGGAACAAAGGATTGTTTGTTAAGTAAAGTCTTAATGGAGGACTGTAAAAAGGGGAAGAATCTAAGTATGGTGTGGATAGACTATAAAAAAGCATTTGACAGTATTCCACTTTCATGGATAAAAGAGTGCTTAAAAATGTATAAGATACACCCTACAGTGATTGATTGCATTAAATTGACCATGAAACAGTGGCAGACCACTTTGCAGTTAAGCCATGATAAAGGACAGATTACTATTCTAGGGATAGAAATTCAAAGGGGGATATTCCAGGGTGACTGTCACCACTGCTCTTTTGTCTTGACGTTAACCTATTCAGTTGTCTACTCAACAGCTTAGGCCATGGCTATAATCTGGCTCCTAGAAAAAGTGTAAAGACTTCTCACCTTCTCTTTGTTGATGATTTAAAACTGTATAGCTCATCAGATGAGGAACTGAAAACACAACTGCAAGTTGTCAAAATGTTTTCAGATGATATTAGAATGTCATTTGGTCTTGATAAATGTGCAAAAGCAACCTTTAAATCATGAAAGCTGCAGCACCAGGAAAATGTCAGTTTGGGAGAGGAATGTGATATAAAGGAACTTGAGCAAGAGGGAGTATATAAATATTTGGGAATTGATGAAGGATCAACAGTAAAACATGACAAACTGGAGTAAAACTTCAGGAGTATTTTAGAAGACTTTAATACTGAAAACAGCATTGACATCTAGAAACAAAGTCCAAGCTATAAACCAGTTTACTGTTCCTGTCCTGAATTACAGTTTTGAAAGGATTGACTGGCCCCAAAAGGTGTAAACAAGAAGGATGCTTAATGCTCAGCAGATTATTTATAAAAATCTGTGCACACCAAGATTATATATTCCCTTTTCTGAAGGTGGTATGGGCCTCCTCAAAACTGATTACATGAATAGATCTGCAATCATGGGACTGCATACATATCTACTGACCTCACAAGACCCAAACTTAGTGAAAGTTTTGAAACACGAGGAGAATAAGTTTAAAATGACTTCCTTGCTCAGTTTAGCGGAAGCATATTGGCATCAAGCGGGAATGGAAATCAAACCAGAACTAGATAAAAAGTTAGGCAGCAACTGAATGTGCCAAAAAACAAAAGAAAGACCATACAGTGAAGGATCAGATGAGAAGGCAAGAAATGTGAAAAATACATAAATATAGTTGCAAGTATAGAAAACTCTTGGAACAACCTCATGTTGATCAGGATGGAATGCAGGAATGGTTCAGGAGAGATGAATTTAAACCAAAAGATGAAAGGTTAATATTGCATCCTAAGGTACTGGACTTGGTATACAAAGTCCATGTGGAAGAAACAGACAAATTTAGATTTTGTAAAACAGAAATGGAAACAGTTGCACATCTTGTTGCTAGTTGTGATATACTAATGGCAGAAGGACTATATACTATAAGGCATAAAAATGTGGCAAGACTGTTGCATTGGGGATTGTGCAAACATGATATTGAAGTAACTGAAAAAACACTGGATACATGAACCCCAAAGCATCATACAAAATGATGAAGTTTATGTCACATGGGATCATCCATTACCGACAGTTCAAATATAGATGTGAGAAAACTAGATATAGTGGCCCATGAAAAGAAGACAAAAGTAGCAGTGATCACTGAAATTGCTATACCCAGTGACTATAGTGTCTTACATATGAGGATTTACAGGCAGAAACAAGGTCAATGTGGAAGAAGGATACTCAGACAATTCCAATAGTAGTAGGAGCAACGGGTCTTATAAAAAATAATTAACTATTAGATATGTTACCGATGTATGTAACTCTGTACGAATTGCAGGAGTCATTATTGGGCACATTGTGGGTGCTGCGAAGAGCACTTTTGGCTAACATCAAAGATTGGAACAATGATAATTTCATGAACTTTAATCATACTTTGACTTAGGAATGAGATCCATTCCTGTCATGGTATTAGAAACCCAGAAAACTTGGAGAAATTAAAAAAGGCAGAAAAAACTCTTTTATGTAACTGGCCATAATACAACTACTACTTGATAATCTCTGATTATCTGACTATCATCTATCCCTTTCCAGTACTATCTTACCTGAACCATTTTACCTGAACCTCCTTCATAAATTGTAACCATCATTACTTAACTTCTCAAAGTCAATATCTATTACAGCTTCAACAATAAGAACGATAAATCCGATAAAAAACAGATAATACCAGATAAATACTCTGCTGTAAATCAAAATAATAACAAAAATAAAAAAAACAGCAGTGCAAAATGAGGCCAAAGCCAGGTTGAGCTTACTGGTAAACAGATGTAAGTGCTTTCACAGTGCGAACACTGCTTCCTCAGATGCATGTGTTCGCACTGTGAAAGTGCTTACGTCTGTTTAACAATAAATTTAACTTGGCTTTGGCTTCATTTTGCACTGTTGTTTTTTTGGACGATATTAACTAATATTTTACTGTATTCTTGTTTTAATTGTAATGTTTTCATGAACTTTTATAGCATTACTTCTCTTTGTATGCTCATTTACTATTTTATGTTTGTATATTATTTTTTATTAACTGTCATATTATCAGTAGTCTATGTATGCACATGTGTGTATGTATATATGTATATTTAATATGCAAATGTTGTATAACTGCCTTCTACTCATTCTGTAAAATGAAGCATTTCTCCTTGCGCCTCTGCTGAGAAAGGGACCTCTGCCCAGTTTAACTTTGCCAGTAAATAAAAGTAATAAATATATAAACTTATTAGCTTATTTACTTTAAAAACGTCATAAGAACTGCTTTAATTCTTCCATGCAACACTGAATTTTAGCACTACTTCCTCTAAAATAGTTGTGTAAATTATCAGACTCAGAGTGTAAAATAATTATTTTATTTAATGTGTCAAAAATCTGAGATAGAAACAGCATAAAAAACATTTGTTATACCAATAAACAGTCAGATTTGGTTTGTATTGTGATCTTATGCATAATATACACACACACACACACACACACACACACACACACACACACACACACACACACACACACACACACACACACACACACACAGAGCTGTTGAATATAGCCTTTTAAGATGAAACTATAGAAAATATTGACTTTATTAAGAATGAAGTATTCTGTGTTATATGTATGAATAAATTATTTAGAAGTATAATCTCTGAAAAGAAATTACAAGAAAAATGTTCAATTTTGTTTTGAACTCTAAAAGTTTTATCCCGAGGCATAGTGAGAGCAAAAGAAAAAAATGAGAGGGGGAAATGTTAGAAGAGGATGAAGCAAAATGGGACGGATAAGTTGAGGAAGGTAGATAGAGAATTTGAAAATACTTTTATCTATTTTTAATTTTTCCGAATAATTTGGGTTTCTAGAACTGTGATAGAAAGTTCCCCATTCTTATGTCTGGGTATGGCTAGACTTTATGAAATAAGTATCGCTTTAGCCTGTGATGTTTAGCCAAGAGTACTCTTCTCAGAACCTGCAACATACCCAGAATTACCACCGTCTTCATTTCATATGGAATTATGTGTATTGGTAGCATATTGAAGTAAGATTGAAAATTCGTTTGTGATAGTCCACTTGCTGCTACAACTATTGGAAGTGTCAGCTTGTCTTTATCCCAGTTTGCTGTAGTTTCTCTTGCAAATCATGATGTTTATGATAGTGCGTGTCTCAGTACATAGGAGACTATAATTGCTAGGTGAAGCTGTTTCAATAATTAGCTTTATTTTTGTCCTGTTTTTCTTGGAAAATTGTATCTGGTTTTCTTGCATCTGTTTTCTTAAATGTTGGTATTTGGTGATCCAATGTGACCCGAACTTCTTTATTGTCAATAATGCTTTGTTCATATTTTTTGATGCCTCTCAGATGCTCATATAGTGTATTGTTTCTGCAACTCCCCCCAATACAATAGTTTTGCTACATTGTTAGGCAATTCAGTATAAAGATCCTCAGCAGCCAGCAACAATATATGCAGCTGTTTCCAGTTCTGTTTACAGAACCTACATTTGTCTTTCTGTCCGATTTTTTTCTACAGACTTTGTAAAACAGTATGTATGTAGTCCAGTCTCTGAAGCAGCCATTATTAGCCTTTCATCTTTTGACTTAAGCTCACCTCTCTTTAGCTATTCATGCATCGACTCCTGATTAATATGTGATTGTTCTGGGAGTTTTCTGTACTTGGCACTATAAATGTGGGATTTTCAGTTTTATTTCCTTTTCTTCATGTCCTGTTTTTATTTTTTGTTTGTTTTTTTTGTTTGTTTCTTGCCCCTTTCTGTTGTTGCCCAATTCTCATGTACTTCTAGTTTGATTTCCATTTCTACTGCTGTCCAAAATGCTTGTTCTAAACCAAGTAAAGATGTCATCTTAGACTTCTTTTCTTGTTTTAGAATGTTCACAATGTTTTGATCTGATGAGATCAACAAATGTATGTGGTCCCACTATTGCAACAATCTGCATAGAGTCAATTTCAAGGAGCTTCATACCACCTTCACAATGAGATATATATAATCTTGGTATGCACTTTCTTTAGTAATTTGATAATCATGAAACATTTTTCTTGTCCCTTTGATTCAGTGCCATTTGGTGCCACTCAGTCACTCCAAAACTGTAAGTTATAACAGGAAAAACAAGATGATTTTTGGCTTGAACTTTATTCCTACATCAAAGTTGGTTTTAATAGTAGTTTTAGTCATCTGATGTATTTCTCACTCAGCTTCGTTCTAGTTTGTTCATGTTTTATTGCTGACCTTTCATCTTTTCCCAAATATTTAAATACACCCTCCTGTTCAAGTTCTTTATATCACATTCATGTCCCAAGTTGATATGTTACTGGTTCTGCATCTTATCAGGACCAAATGTCATTCTTGTGTCTTCTGAAAACGTTTTAACCATTTGTATTTGTGTTTTCAGATCCATGGTCAAAGAGCTATACCGTTTTTAAATTAACCACAAAAAGTAGATGACATGTCTTCAAAAAAGTTTGGTTTCTGGAAGTGAAACTGTAACCATAGTCCTTTCATTTAAGTGAACAGCTTAAAGACTTTAGTGCAAGACAGAACAGCAATGGAGACAAACAGTTCAGCCTGGAATATCCCCTTTGAATTTTTATGCTTGGTATAATAATTTGTACTTTGTCATGACTTAGCGGCAAAGTGGTTTGCTGTTTCATAGCCACTGTAATGTAGGGTACATCTTGCACATCTGTAAGCATTCCATAATCTGTGAGTGCGGGGTCCTGTCAAATGCTTTTTTGTAGTGTAGCCAATGCCATATTTAGATTCTTCTCTTTTTACAGGATAGTCTGTTATGGATTTGTTTAACAACAGATGAGCCTTTGTTCCAAATTAAATTTTTTTATTACATTTTTGTTCTATTGATATGACTGATTTTATTCTAGATTGTTATAAACTCTCTGCATCAATTCGAGTATATACTTTATATATTGTCAGAATGCAAATTTTTTGTTCTATAGTTCTTATAGGTTCATAGGTTTATTGGAGGTTACTAGGCTAGTAGTCCTAAAGCCCGTACAAGCCTAGCCATATTAATCTTGAGTTGCCTCCATTGTCTTTGGTTAGATGTATGTAATTAGCAGAGCATATCTATGACAAACACTGGCTACCACTGTCCGTGAGGAACACGGGTGCCACTCTCAGGGTTAATTTGCAGTCTCCCATCCATTTGTCCAGGTTTCTCTTGAATGGGGTCATTGAGTAGCTCGGCTTCATGTGATTTGGAAGTTTATTTCAGAGTAGTGGCAATCTCTGGGAGGTATATCTGTCTCTCCAGCAAGTTCTGTTAATATCACAGGCTAGGTTAATATCCGTAGAGCAAGTGACTCTTGTGCCATTTGACTTGTGGATGTGCAGCATATCCATCAGGGCAGGGTCAGAGACTGCCCTTTAGCCATGCACAAGTCGCCTCTCTGCAGTCTTTAAGGTACTGAGTACAGTAACAGGATTTTCAGTCTATCCACATAAGTCATGGTTTGGAGGCCATGTATTTTCTTGGTGAGAAACCTCTGTGGTCTCTCCAGCTGCTGCAGTTGTCTGGTGAGGTATATGCAGAAGGGAGCATTGCACTCTTTTATTGGTCTGATGAGGGTTGAGTACAGTGGAGTTATAACATCCTTAGACTTGGATGCGATGCCCTTACTTATGAGACATGCAATGTAGAAGCTTTCCTTACCACTGTGGAAATGTGGTGGTCAAAATTCAGATTGCCATCTACCTATGTTCCCAGATCTCGTACCACTGGATTTGAACTTGGGGGGGGGGTGCTCTCAATATTGTAATTAGCAGGGAATTCTGATTTGCACTTTTTTGCATTTAATTTTAGACTGTGGCTTTGGCAGCAGTCTTTTGTCTGTGTTGGCCCTTCCTGTAATATATTAACATCATTGGGGGATTCAGTGATTGCACCCAATTTGCAATCATCAGTGAACTTGGTAAGCCAAAGGCAGTTTACTTTAGCTTGCACTTACGAGAAATAGATTCCAAACAGTAAAGGGCCCAGCAAAATCCTTGTAGTACACCACTGTTGGTGGGTCTACTGGTAGAGGTGGAGTCACCAACCATGACAGCATGTGTTCTGTCAGTGAGCCAATTGGCTGCCCATCTAGAGACGTAAAGGTTAATCCCCAGCTGGGAGAGTTTCTCAATGATACCGGAGTGAAGGATTGTGTCAAAAGCCTTGGCTAGGTCAAGATAGGCAGTATGCACTGTCTTAACATCATCTAGGGCTTTGGTGACTTTCTTGAAAAAGTCTGCTATGTTTAATAAGCATGATCTACCTTTAATGGAGCCAAACTGGTTGAGTCTAGAGTTTGAAGGTTACCTTTGTCCTTGTTGATAAGGTCCATTATAATTCTTTCCATGGTCTTGAAGATTAGTCTGGTTAGACTTATGGGTCTATAGTTCCTAGGGTCAGTTGATGGCCCCGCTTTGTGCAAGGGAATTACTGTTGCTGTTCTCCACTCTGCTGGAACAAAGGCAGTTCTTAGGCTATGGTTAAAGAGAATGCTGAGTGGATCCACTTGGTCTTGTTTTAGATTGCTTAATAATGGGTTGTTGTCTGTTCCCACTGATGCCATGCTTTTGGCCTTGGAGAGTGTAGATATAACCTGATCTCTAGTGATACTAGGCAAAGGACTGGTGTCAGGCATGGATGGTAGGAACAGGAGGGTGAAGTTTACTCCCAGTCTGTCAGCTACCAGGTTGGTAATATCCTCCAGTATAGTATGAGTGGTACCATCTACTACCAGTTTGGCACATAGCTGGGCATTCCCTTTCAGATATTGGACGTAGTTAAAGAATACCTTATAATTATCCTTAGCTAAGCATGCTATTTTACCTTTGTAATTAGCTTTAGAAGACTTTACAAGATTTCTGATTTTCTTTTCAAGCTGAGGAGGGAATTCTTCCTCTGCTGAGTCATTTCCTTCATGTTTGTAGGCATCAGTTCTTCCTTTTGTTATATAATCTATTTATATTTGAGGTCCACCAGGGTGGTCTGTTTTTTCGGGAGGACCTGATTTTAATCCGGTCAGGGACAGCCATCTCTGTACAATTGCTTAAGTGTTTATACAAGGCATTTGTGTACACCTCTGCATAGGAGTCATTGTTGTCTGTGTTTGTTGGGGGTATAAAACTTTTTATACCATCACTTAGTAGGCTGTAGTTTGCTCTGGAAAAGTTTTTTAGTTTTTTGCTTCTGTGTTGGGGACAGGTTCAATAGTTACTTTGAATGAGACTGATTTTTGGTCTGACCTTACAAGGGAAGGCATCACACAGGGAGACATGCAGTGACCCTCGATGTTGGTGAGTATCTAGGACACTTGAGCCCCTTGTGGGGGTACAGACTGTGTGTTCCAGAGCATTTGTATTGACAAAGTCCAGGAAACTCTGGATGAGCATGTTTGTGCTCATGTATCTCACCCAGTCAATGGAAGGGTAGTTGAAATCCCCCATGACTAAGGTGTTGGGCTGTATGGCGAGTGACTCCAGTAAGTCCAGGTAGGCAGTGTGCTTTTCTTGGTTCATGGTGAGTATAGCTAGCAATGACATGCTAGGGTATTTTACCTATAGTTAATTGGACATGAAGTAGTTTGAGAGAGTAGTGCTGTTTGACCAGTCTTGATGTGTACTTGGCTTTAATGAAGATGGACACACCTCCATCTTTGGTTCTTTCACGCTTATTTGAGGTCTGAATGTGTGCTCTCTGCGGCCTTGCACCATGTCTCAGTGACTGCACTGATGTCAGCATCTTCCAAGGTGAGGAGTGCTTCCACAGAGTGCAGTTTCATGTTTAGACTCCTAGCATTAGCAGAACCTTGATTTTGTCTCAAGTGGATTTTGTTACGTCTGAAATTTTGTTGTTTTGACATTGCCTAAAAAAGGCACTATAGGGGAGGCAGGCTCCTTTGCCTCTATCCAAAAGCCTAGAGGACACAGGTGCAGACCATCTCTGGCAATACACCATGGCCTGTTGACCATGTCTTTCCAGATCAACAGATACTGAATCTCCCTGGACTGACACCACAAACTAAGCCAATTGTTGAAGTCAATCATTTTTTTGTTTATATTGTGACATCCTCCTGGGTGAATGTAGAATGCTGCTTAGGGCTAGAGTCATTCCTGCCTGGGACACATAATCTGAGAGTTTAATCATGTCTCTCTTCATATAGTCCAGAGAGGTATGTCTCAAGTCATTCACCTTAACATGCACTGTGAAAGAGTCATAACAGTTCTTGTTGAGTAACTTGAGTGCATGTGTGATTTGAGGGATCCTGGCACCTGACAGGCAACTGAACATGACTTGTCCAGTCTAGTGAGGGGAAAATCTGTGCGTCTTACTATGGAGTCACCTTTGAACAAGACAGTAGGGTTTGAGGTGTTTTGCCTTAGGGGCTTATTTGCTGAGACACTGGTGTATGTGTTACTATGTCTACTTGTTTCTATTTGCATAGCAGTGTGTGTGCAAGTGGTTTATATTTGGGAAGTCTATGATCTTTTGCTAGGCTTCTAGTGAGTATCTCCACATATTTGGGTTTACATATCATGACCTCGTTTTGTGTGAGAGATGAAGTGTGTGTGTTGAAAGCCTGTTTGATGTCCAGTTTGTTGTTACAAGAGAGAATTGATTCCAATTTCATAGTGTAATTACATCTCTCAAATAAGGTATTTGTTTTAGAAATAAGTGGTTGTCAGTATACATGAGGCAATTACTACATTGCCTCAGGATGCCCATGTCAATCGGCTGTCTTGTGAAATGATGGGAAACTGCCCCTCCATTATAGCAGGTGTGATGCCCCTGCACTGACCCAGTAATCAAAGAGCCTCAATCCTCATCACTAGCACTAGTGAGGGACATGCAGATTGTGAGGATGACAAGTACACACACAGTAAAGTACAATTTCCTTTAATAGCACACAGAGATCACAGACAGTCTGGGGCTGGTTTCTCCCTCTTTCTCCACATCCCCAATAAGACTCCCCACTGGTACAGTTATAGGGTTAAGATCTCAACCGAGTGGTCAAGCCAAAACCTCCAGCACCCTCTCTGTCCAACTAGTGCTTCATGTCCCTGCCCAAGTAGTTGACACACACACACACACACACACACACACACACACACACACACACACACACACACACACACACACACACACACACACACTTAGAGATTTGATTGATATACAGATGCACAGACACTCCTGGGGAAGGGTAGCACAGGTTTACTAGCTATGCCCCTTTCTCCCCAGACTATAAGGTAGTAATCACTGCCACCAACCACCCTTACTTATCAGCTACTATAAGGCCCTTCCCAAAGTGTGACCAGTTCTACTGTGTAATGTTACCATTTTTCATATGGTAAGTGTGACCAAGACTTTTAAGTATATTTAGGAGTGGCCTATACAGTGTCACCAGATACATATGCAAGTACTCTAAGAGATTAAATATCCCTAAACAAACCAACCGCAATTAAAAGGTTTAAATATATTTACTAATAAATAATAAAAACACAAGACAATACTCAATAACTCAACACAGTGACAACAGAGTTTAGAATCGTAGGAAATATTTTAAAAAACATTACAGGACAGTCTCAAATAAATACAGAAAACATCTAAACTAATCTTTACTATATTCCTATCTATGTCTAAGAGATATACTATGATCCAAATCTTAGTTAGAGAGCAAGGCAAATACAGATGAGAAGTGCCGAAGATGGATGTTTTCAGATCCAAGACAAGATACAAAATGCCCATCCTTTCTCTGAGATAGAGTTCTTAAATTAATGACAACACATTACTGCTGGGTCAACTGGATGACATCACTCTTTGTCAACTCTGCTTTCAGTTTCCAGGCTAACAGAAACTTAAAATTTAGCACCTCTGTGTCAAAAATACCTATCTCTCAGAAGTTTGCTTAGAACTGGACGTTGTAAAACAGTTAAACATTTTTACATTTGAAACCTGTAATTATTTCTGTTTCCAGACAATAGAAAGAACTTCTAGCTGTAGACAGCCTGTCTTCTTGGTGGGATAAGCACAGTCGTAAAACTCTACACTTATTTTCTCAGAGTTTGCAAGTTAACTCTGTATATTCCAACTTCTACTATGAAAACATACATTTGCATAGGCATATAGTTTATATACATTTCTGTTCTTTTCCAGTAGCCTACACTGTGGTTACATTCTTGAAGCTCAGTGCGTAACATACAGTTCAACACACACTTCTGCACCAGTAGTTTAATATCCACTTAACATATATTTTTCTTACATTTGTAAGACAAGCATATGAATCATATTAATATTCACAAATGACATAGAATTATTTACAAAGTTCCAGATAGCTGGGCTGGCAGCCTCACAGCAGGTTTTTGCCATTTGTACTATTAGGGAAGGGAGTGGACTAGTTTGACCAGTTCTTGTGCTAGACTAACAAAGGTACTTGTTCTATTGAAGGCATGGATGACAAGTGTGGCAACACTGCTCAGTGTGCCCGTAGTGCAATAGAGAAGCTTGGAAGGGCTTCACTGACAGGTGTCTAGGGAAAAATTGAGTTTTTAGGTGTTTCCATCTATACAGGGAACCCCTAATCCCTTTTGTATGGTGTGTTGCAATGCTCAAACATGAGCCTTAAATACAGGTGAAATTAAGATAAGCTAATCTACCAATACGAAAGCATAGAGTGAACCTTCCTCCAGCAACCCCCAGCTCAGACAAGGCTGGATCCACATTGATCTCCCACAAGGGTGCATGGGAGCCCTTTTTAATGTAAGATGTCTGGTTTAGTCCTCAAGTGTATCAATAACAGGCTAGATTCAGCAAGTCTGAATCTAGTCCATGCTATTTAGGTATCAGAACAGTGCGAGTAAAGTGAAATGAAGTGCAAAAAAATACTTAGAACCCTTTTGTGTGTTTCTCAGCTCATATAGACCAGGTAAACACCTACTGCCACCAGATAAACAATCCCAGTCCTCCCAGTGCAAAAGCACAGTAAAGGAGTGCTCGGAGTTAAATGATACCACAAACAAACAAACTGTGCAAAATGCTACCACAAGCAAGCTGAAAATATACAGATAGAGCAGGGTACTTTAAACAGCTTATAAAAGTTTGGTTATTTAATAAAAGTGCTTTACTTTGAACAAATAAGCCATGATTTGCCAACATCTTGGCAGATAGGCTCAGTGCTCACTTTACCCCCCTCTCACCCCCTAAAGGGCCCATCTCTATACCGGTAGAATGCAAAGTTCCTGTAATGACAGCTGCACAGGGAAAACTCTCCAAAGGCCAAGAACACAGCATCCATGGGACCTGACAACATACCAGGCTGCATTCTACATGAACTACAGAACGAACTGGCACCCCACCTAAGTACCATGTTCAGTCATAGCCTCACCTCAGGCTTTGTGCCAACTGAATGGTGCACATCAATGGTTATCCCACTCCACAAAGGGGGAGCTACCACAGACCCCAGGAACTACCACCCCATTAGCCTGATGAGCTTGGTCTGCAAGGCTATGAATGTATCATCATGTTACTTATAAACAATGACATTGGTAATCTCCAAACTCTGGACCCCACTAAGTTCAGGTTTGTAAAAGTAAGATCATGTCTTCTAAACCTGATAGACTTCTTTGAAGCAGTGACCAAAGCCGTAGATGAGGGTAAAGTGGTTCAAACAGCCTATCTAGAGCTCGCTAAGGTGTTCAACACCATTCCGCACTCTGGAATTATAGATAAACTCAGTAAACTAGGTATAAATCCCTATGTCACAAGATGGGTTGCCAACTGGCTCACTGACAGAGCCCACACTGTGAAAGTAGCAGACTCCAAATCCGACTTCAGGCCAGTGACAAGTGGAGTACCATAGGGTTCAGTCCTGGGTCTTCTCCTGTTTGGTATCTACTTCTCAGAAGTACATGCTAACAAAGAAGGTCTTTGGCTAACAAAGTTCGCAGATGACTGCAAACTAGGAGCCATAATCAAAACTCCTAATGATGTGGACAGCCTACAAAAGGGCCTCACTGAGACAGATACTTGGTGTCAAAGCCATGGCCTCAAGCTCAATGCCAAAAAGTGCATTGTCATCCCTTTTGGTACAAACTCTGTACCCATGAACTAGCAGATAGCTGGTAGTCTACTTAACACTGAAAGTGTGATAAAGAGACCTTGGGACACAGGTGGACAGTAGTCTCTCCTTTGATAAACACATCGCCACAGTAGTCAGGAAATCCTTCTACATGGCACACCTCATCACAAAAGGTTTCTCATCCAGGAAAAAAGAGGTAATTGTTCCCCTCTACTCGTCACTCATTAGACCCATTATAGAGTACAACGCCCCTTTTGGTATGTACCTCACAAGACATCTACAACAACTAGAAAGGCTGCAGAAATACCTCACAAAGAGGATTACCAGCCTCAAACAGGTGCCCTATGCAGACCGTCTCAAAAACTCCAGTTTTACTCCATTGCATATCGCCTACTTAGAGGCAATATCTGCTTAACATACAAAGCTATGTCAAACCCAGAGATGTTGGACATGCTAGATTTAAAGAAATCCCAATCCCTCTGAGCTGCATGCTCTAGGGACTCAAACCTTGTCACCACAGTAAACAGAACAAGCTGGAGGGATAGATTCCTGTCCCAGAGACTTCACATACTCTGGAACAAGCTACGTATCTATATCAAAGAAAGCTCCTCATTAGCACTCTTCAAGAAAAATCTTGATGACTGGATGGGAGAGAGGAAATTCACCCCGTGGATCACTTCTGTGGCTCTGCTCGACAGGGTCACAAGAAAATAATTTTTTTGGGTGGCGACAGCCAGGGTACCTTTTTGGCTAGGCTTATATAGGCCCTAGGGCCAATAGCCTAGTACCTACCTAAGAACCTATGAACCACTCAATTGTACAGAATTTATAAAGGCATTAAGAAACAAGATAAGCCCTCCAGCCTCTAAAGTTACACTCAGAAATCTCAAGTGTTTCCTCAGCCTGAACAGACCAGGCTACATCCCAGTGCACTAGATGGAAAGTCTGTTGACCTCTTTTCTGTAAAAACAATTGTTTGCTGGAGTGTAAAAATACACTATTTTATCCAACAGCTAGCTAGATCAAGTAGAACAGACTATGGGAGGTGCAATGCACTTCTGCAGTATAAGCACAAGGAAAGGCAAATAAATAACTTGGGTCTCAAGATAACAGCAGTGTAGAAAAGAAAGGGAGATGAATAATTCAGGATATCAAGAGCAGTGTAGAAAGGGAGGAGCTTATAAATCTCAATATACAGTAGGAGTGGGCAATTTAAGGTCACCAGGTATAAAAAGCAGATTAACAAACAAGAGGGTGGGTGAAAAACACAGCAAGGAATCACCAGCAGTGCTTCAGTTTATGCAGGCTTCAGATCTTTTCAGACAAAGACAGGAGACCCAGAATTTCACTGAGTATTTAAGTATCCCTCAAGAGACAATTTAACCAGTGGGGAAAAAAAACACGTGAAATGAGCAACCTAGATATTTTTTGTCCTCCTCTCCGTAGAACAAAAGCACTAGGCCAAGCAGATTTCTTAAAATGGAAAACAATATGGAGCAGGTATCAGAAGGCAGCTCTAAAAGGTCACAGATAAAAATATAAGTTTGCTTACCTAGCAGGGAATCACCAGCAGTGTTTTAGTTTATACAGGCATCAAATCTTAGGATTGCTTGCAATTTCCTGTTTTTAACCAGTTTGGTATATGTTTGGGATGTGCATATAAGTAATTTTTACTCAAGGCTACATATTTGTGTAATGATGTTTTGTCTCAATTTCTCTGGCTGTTACTTCCTCCTATTTCATATTCTCTATTTTAGAGATCCTTACAATTTCTTTCAACACTTGTATCCATTCGGTATCTTCATGCTCAACAGAATCTTCATAAAGTTTCTCCACAGTGTGCCTATTTCTTATTTTTAGTGGTTTTTTTTATATTACTTTTGATATGTGTCCCAGTTCTTTATAAAACCTTTTTTGGGTAATCAAATGACTTGTTTTGTACTTTTCTTTTATATTTAATTGCATACCTTATACGTCTTTTGCTTGTTTTGATAATTGTAGTTTATTGTTGGAAATAGTACATGGTAAATCCTGGTCTGTTTTAGTGTTGTGAGCTGTTTTTATCGCATCTGTCTTTCTCAGAAACATTGACAATATGTTCTCTTTTGTGTATGCTTCTAACAGTGATCTTTTTGCCTTAATTGCTTTATAGTTTTCTCTATTCAGTACTTCCAGGGTGGAATTCTGTTTGTTCCTTTCCTTTCATTTGTTATTCCATTTCTTTGGTAATGCATCACCCTGTAGCATATCTTCACATGCATCCTTCTCCATCTGGGGCCTCATTGGCTATCACTTTGCAGTATTGCCTGTGTCAGAGTTTCCACACTAAATCCTTCATTTTGCAGTTCATCCATCAGTTTGATTTCTACATGTTTATTCTCTGTCTCATTAACCTTCTTCACCCATATGGTAGATACTTAAATGTGATAAGAAGATATATTGGAATATACCATGGGAGAATAGAAATATCTAGAAACAGCAGTGTTTTTTAAGCAGACAATTTTGTCCAGACTGTATTTGGAAAGTCCTACTACTGTTACAGAAGACAGACAATGTTAATTCCAAGTCATAGATCGGATGACTTAGCTCTATCTATTCTTGTAATGAGGGGCATGTTGCATTCTTTAGTCTTCTTGTTACACCTTTACAGGTCATTGGTCACATAATCTAAAAAAGAATCCTGTTGACGAGGTGTACCAGTGAGTAATGGAGCACTCAAAAGGTGGTACTTTTGAGGTGATATTTATCAAACAGTTCCATATTTTATGCATTATAAGTTGAACGTTTTTTCCAGAATGAAGATAAAACAGGATATTTATAAAACATGTACCCAGTTATCCTCAGAGTGGGGATTTATTTACATTATTTTATTTAAAATTTCTTTACCATGATAGAGCACTGATGTTAAGTGACCAATATCTGTCTCAGCTCCTGAACTACAAGGTATGACATCTTCAGCATTGCTGCTGTTCTTATATATTTTGGAGAAGATGTCAACGTAAGTTGTGTTGAAGAATTTCCAGGAATATTTTTTTAGAAGATGTGGCAGTATATTTTTCCATGTAAATAATGTATTGTTGACTTTTTATAATTAATGATAAATCCTTAGACATAGCAGTTCTATATGCCCCATAGAACAGGGAGAGTCTTGAGGTAAATATATATTGATTCACTGTTATTTGTTGTTTGGGAGGGCCAGCTGGTCAGAACCCAGTTACCTTTCAGGTCTAAGGAGAAAAACTACAGACATAAGAGCTACCAGAATAAAGTCCATGATATAAATATAATTTCTGCATGCAGAGAAATAAAATATATGCACAGGAATTTACAGGGAATACAGTGACACTGAAGAATACTGGAAAACATCTTACAGTAGTCCTACGATGTTCATAATTTGATCACTGCTATAGTAGTCTTAACTGTATGGCTTATATCCTGCTAAGGATAACAAGATGGACAGCTTCCAAAGCTTAAGGACACCTTCCACATGCAGAGCTGAAGAAAAAGGCACTTAGATGCCAAGGCCTCAGAGCTTTCCTGCTGCTGAATAGTACTCCTCTTGTGGGCTTGCAAGTATCAGTGGTCGGCTAACTTGGTTCCATTACTAGGCAGATAAGTTTCCTAAAGGGAAAATGCTTCCTTTTTTAATTTCATGACAGAAAGTGAACTTTTTCTGGGAAAGTAGGAAAAAGGGGTTTTGTGGACTGTCATGTGACTGTTAGTAACTTAAACAGGAGCTTTGCTTATAACTTTTTTGGAAAAATGTTAAAACTAATTTAACATTATTTTGCCTTGTAAACTTGTGATCTAATGCTGTCATTTTCATTCATTGCTCAATGAATGGGGTTTGGATCCAATCCTTGGATCTGGCTCGGCCACTTTCTAAAGATTCTAGGATCCAACTCTTAAGCTTCTCCCTTACCCATAATGCCCCTGACCACTACAATACCTCAGATCTCATTTGACACTCTTCAAGATGGTTGGGATTGTGATTGCTCGAGCTCCTTCTGTGAGTGAACAGATGACTTTTTTTTATATTTTTACAGTTTTTTCCTTCTCTTTCTTATTTTACTAAGCTCCCTTACCCTCAACAACTTTCTCTATTGAGTTTTCCGTATTTCTGTACTACCACGGTTGGTAGTCCATTATTCTCTTTCTTTACCCTTAGGTAATTTCTTATTAATACAAAAAGAACTGCAAAAAGTACCAAACCAGTAGCGAAGCCAAAAACTCCTTTATTCACAATAAAATCAAATAAAATTGAGCACTTTCGTGAGAGTATAACAAACACTTCCTCAGAATGATAAAATGCTCAACACATTCGATTTAAATAGCCCTCCCTTGAAAATCACATGACTCCAAGGTAAACATTATTAAACATTGCCCCCTATTGCCATCAATGTAAAAATGCAATAGCAATACAATGCTGTAAACTAAACTAAAATATATATTTGTAAAGATACTAAAACTGAGTTTAAAAAAATACTCTTACACATAGTATGACATAAGCCTAAGCACACTAGCTATACTAAGAGTAATTTAAACCTGGGGGTGAAGTGGCGTTCAATTTTAATTGCCAATGCAATTCCCTCCGTTCTATCAAATCATGCCAAGGACCCCCCAGTAGACTTTGATAAATGGTATCAATGCCAAATAATAAAAACTCATGATCAGGGTTCATCTGTAAGTGACATTATGAAGCATTAGTACTTTTCTTGTGTTTAATATCATATATATGCTCATATATTCTTTCCTTAAAACTTCGAACAGTCTTTCCAACATAAAAGCTAGGACAATTTTTACACAAAGCTAGATATACTATACCCGCTGACTTACATGTACAATGATGTATGTTATCATGTCCAAGATAGATTATTTAAACAAAATGTTTATTCATGTATTTGATGAAGATTTTTATGAACAAACATCTTTGAGCTACATCAATATATGTTATGCGAAAATTCATTTTTTTCTACAGGACATGTTAGATCAGGAGGAAATTTCTAGAGAGACTTTTGAATATTTACAGGTCAAATTTCCAGTGCCCCCCCTTTAGGATTCCCAAAATTCATGTGTGTCTCATGGATCCTCCCATGAGACCTATAGTCAGTGCCAAGACTTCCATAACTCACCCTATGGCTGTGTATATAGACCAAAAAGTGAAGGCATTGGTCTTTAAATATCCTCACATTATGCAAGATTCTTGGGATTTTTTTCCAAGTTGAGAGTGGTAAAATATAGCTCAACTTTGGCTTTTGTCACAATAGATGTGGTCAACTTGTTTAATGTGATTCCTCAAGATTTAGGAATGGAACTGTTCCATGATTTTATATTTGAATCGGGTTTTCAGTGCAAACGAGATTAATGTGTTAGATGCTGTATTAGATATGGTGTTAAAGAACAGTTTTATTCATTTAGATGGACAGTTTTTTCAACAAAAGAAGGGAGTTGCGTTGGGCGCTAGTTGCACCCCGGTGTTTGCAAACATTGTTTTATTACAATGGGAAAAACGTTTTATATTTCACAATGAAAATGTGCCACCCTATAATTTTTATGCCAGGTTTTTGGACAATATTTTTATTCCTTGGGATGTTTATGAAACAGATACATTTTTAGATGATTTACCTTCTACAACTTCCTTTTTAAAGTTTACCCATCACTTTAGTAAAGAAAGGGTTAGTTACTTGGAAGTTTTGGTGTACAAGGATGACAATAATCAATGTATACAAAGTTCTATTTTTGGAAAAGCTACTTATTCAAACAGTGTATTGCACTACAGCAATTGCCATCCAGCCCAACAAAAGAGAGGGATCATCAAGGGACAATATGTCAGATTAGCACGCATGATTTCTAGTGATGTTCAGTTTTATGAGGAATGTGACAATTTAAATAAAATGTTTATGGCCAGAGGGTATCCCCCCCGATTTAATTAAGTCAATACGTGATGAGGTTTGTAGAAAAAGGAGACAGGAATATTACACCTATTTTGACTTCTGATAGATATAAAACAGTGACTCAAAAAGAGCAAAGGGATCAATATATTTTTTCATTTATTACTACTTGTTGTTGTGTCTTTCAACTTTTCCCAGTTAGGGGTCACCACAGCGGAGCTCCGGTCCGCTAATGATTGGCAGTAGATTTTTACGTGCCGAGTTGCCAGCCCTGACGCACAACCTTCAATGAAGGTACGCCCATTCACGCATGTCTCCACACAGAAGACGCTCTAGCTGAGAATCTAATGGGGCAACATCGTACTGTGAAGCAACAATGCTATCGCAGTACCACCACCACAGCCATTTATTACTACACCCATGAATATTTTAGTATTCAAGATATTATTAAACAAGAGTGGGTCATTTTCAAAGCCTTTGAAGGGACTTCAAATATTTTAGGTAATGGGCCTACATTTGTTACTAGAAAGGCTAGATGTATTAAAAACTTACTAGAAAATAATGATAGACCATTTGTCACCGTGAGTGAGAAGAGATAGGGCAATTTTAAGTGTGGTACCTATACCCAGTGTTTTTATATTTTAGAAAGGAAGGAAGTGGTTGGGAACGAAATTAGAGTTAAAACCAATTTTTATTGTACATGCAAGTCAAGTGGGTATAGTATATCTAGCTCTGTGTAAAAATTGTCCTAGTTTTTATGTTGGAAAGACTGTTCTTAGTTTTAAGGAAAGAATATATGAGCATGCATACGATATGAAACACAAGAAAAGTACTAATGCTTTATATTGTCACTTAGAGATGAACCCTGATCATGAGTTTTTATTTTTTGGCATTGACACCATTCATCAAAGTCTACTGGGGGATCCTTGGCGTGATTTGATAGAACGGAGGGAATTGCATTGGCAATTAAAATTGAATGCCATTTCACCCCAGGTTTAAATGACTCTATCAGTATAGCTAGTGTGTTTAGGCTTATGTCATATTATGTGTAAGAGTATTTTTTAAACTCAGTTTTAGTATCTTTACAAATATATGTTTTAGTTTAGTTTACAACATTGTACTGCTATTGTATTTTTACATCGATGGCAATAGGGGCAATGTTTAATAGGGCTATTTAAAGTGAATGTGTTGAGCATTTTGTCATTCTGAGGAAGTGTTTGTTATACTCTCAAGAAAGCGCTCAATTTTATTGGATTTTATTGCGAATAAAGGAGATTTTGGCTTCTCTACTGGATTGGTACTTTTTGCAGTTCTTTTTTTGCTGTTATCATTGGCTCTTGGTTTTTCTGGCCTGGATACATTTCTTATTAATAACATTGTTGGTAGTTGATATTTTTCCTCCTTTAAAAAGAAAATTATTTTCTCTCAACTTTTGTTTTGTGGTTTCCAGCATGGCTGATAAGCCGACTGGATTTAAAAAATGCACTTCCTGTGGGCATAATATTCCCAATTCTGATGCCCACAGAGTGTGTGTGTTTGAAAGGCCTCCTCCTGACATTACTTTTTCTACAGGCTCTTCTTCTTCTGGGGCTGAAACCCCCTCTCAAAAATTGAAGGAACCCAGGGAGCATCATAAAACCTCACCAGCCTGGTCTCCTCAGTCTACACCTTTTTAGAGCAACCAAAGAAGGTTTCTAAGACCTCGGATCTGAAACATTTGGAATTGACACCATCTACTGTCTCATTTCCATGGCCCCATTCTCGCAGGTTTTCTCCAGAGCTGGTATCTCCGAGATTAATATCTCCCTTTTTACAAGAGACTCCCAAGAAGTTTTCTTGGCCACCTTCCACATCCTTTTCTGTTAGGTCTTCCCGTAGTCTTTCTGAGTCAGATGTAGATAGGATGATGAGGAAATTCCTTAGAAAACAGATCCAGATGGGGGTCTTGCCATCTCCATCTCCCATCGGATCTGTGAGCCATCAGCCTTCTCTCCAAACTGTACTTGCTCCTTCTGAGATTCAACCAGCCTTTTCGGAGTCCTTGGATCCAAGAGCTCCAAGAGTCGAACAGTTGGATCCAAAGATTATTTCATCTTTGACTCCAGCAACTTCCTACACTATTGGAGCATGATGGCTCTTGGAGCTGAAGTATCAGTGTTGGATCCAAGGGGATGACTTTGACTCCAAAGTTTTCAGAGCCGTCACTTCCTCTCAGACCTTCAGCACTGGATAGCTCAGCTCTGACTCCTCTCTCAGAGTCAATGGTTGGAGGCAGTCAGGTAGTCTCTGCTCTGGGAGCCTCCAGTGAGATTGTCCTCAGTTTCTCCTGGTCCCTCTGCATTTGAGGTGGTGCATTCTCTCAACGCAGAGTAGTTTCAGCTCTCCCTTCTTTGGATCCTTGCCCTATTTCCTCTTTGAATCCTGTGTGTGAGTCCTACCACTTGACATTTGTTGAGTCTATAGATGGCTTGCTTATCTTTGCAGAGTCTTTTTCAAGATTCCAGGAATCTCTTACTTGGATGAGAGATCTGCTTGGGATGATAGTCTTAATACCTTTAGGCACCTATATTCTTCAGATGCGCAGTAGGTAATAAAGGAGGTAAGGAAAAGTGCTGCTAGAAAATCATATATTAACAAATGGAAAAGATTTTCTATTTGGTACCATGACAAGAACAAGACCCCTTTTAAGGCTAGTATTTCTTTGGTTCTGCAATACTTGTGCGAGTTATTTTTCACTGGTCTTAATTACTCCTCTGTCAAAATTCATTTACCAGCCATTCCAACATGTCTCTCCATGGATCTTCCCTTTTCAATGCGTTCCCATTTTAAAATATTTTTGAAAGATTTGTTACACACCAAGCCTCCTAGAAAACAGGTGGCTCCTCCTTGGGATCTTAACTTTGTTTTGGAAAAATTAAGTCTTGCTCCATTTGAGCTAACTCATCAGGGTGAGCTGAGGTTCTTTAACATGGAAAACAGTTTTACTGATTTCTCTGACTTCTACATGAAAAGTATGTGAGCTATAAGTTGTAATGGTGTGTCAGCCTTATCTCATTTCTTATAAAGATGGGGTTTTTTTAAGAACTAATCCATCATTTATGCTGAAAGAGGTATCCGAATTTACCTTTACTCAAGAAGTCCGTCTCTCTGTCTTTTTTTTCCAGAGTCTAGATCCTCCATACTTTGGTTGTTTACATACAGCTCAGATATTATCTTCACTGAACTAAACTTTCAGACACTTCGATCAGTTATTCATTTTTTATGAAAGCAAGAAAGGAGGACAACCTGTGTTAAAACACACTATCTCCAAGTGGTTGTCTGCTACTATAACCTTCTGTTACACCCACTACAATAAGACATTTTCATGCAGGGTCAAGGTTCACTCTACCAAGGCCTTGGCTTCATCTTTAGGTTTTGGAAAGGGTTGGATTTTAAAAGTATTCCAGAAGCAGCAACTCGGTCCTTTGTTCTTATCTTCATAACACACTACAAGCTTGATTCCTTCTGCATGTTTAGGACAGGTTTTCTAGGACATTTAACCAGGAGCTTCTGAACCTTTATCCTCCCTCCTAAAAGTTGGTGTAAGCTATGATAATCTGCCCGTATACCTAACACTACTGCAGCAGTGATCAAATGATGAACATAGTACAACTGTGTAAATAAACTTGCCATAACAGTAGATGTTCAGATTGTCACTGCTGCAGTAGCCAAAGCTACTCCCTCACTCAGTTCCCCTTATTTTTGTTGCCAGGATGTGGACTTTTATTTTCTTAGTATTGACCTCTTTCAGGGCTCAAGCCTTCCTCTCTCAGTTGGCATAAAAGCTGTGAAGGATTTGGAGCCCAAACAACTCTTTTTCTTCAGCTGTGTTGGAGCTGGTAACTGTTTGTGCATGTGCAGTGTGCCCTTAAGTTTCGAAAGCTGGCCTGCGATTATATCCTTAGCAGCATATGTCAGATATAGTTAAGTATACTTCAGTAGTGATCTTTTGAACATCTTTTGTTATGGTAAATTTAGCTACACAACTGTCTATCTTTGGTAGTTCAAAACTGATGTATGATGTAAGAGGAATGAGAGGGGCAGTATAGTGTGCATGTTATAAAAAATATTCTAAGCTTGTTTCCCCCTTTCCTGTAATTAGTCTAGTCCAGATACAGATTTGGTGTATCCAGGACCGTTTGTAAACTCCTGAGCCCCCCCCCCCCCACAAGCCTTTCTTTGTTGGAGGGAAGCCTTCTAGCTTATCAGTGGGAGTGGTAAACATTAGATAACCTATCTACCACATAAGGAGTGGTTTCTGGGCCCAGAAATTGTAGTTATTCACCGTTTGGGCAGTTCTTCCATCTCTCTCAACTTTCTGATTTAAATTCCCGCATTTGCACTGTATCCCCCTTTCCTGTAACTAGTCTAGTCCAGATATAGATTTGCTGTATCCAGGACTGTTTGTAAGCTCCTGAGTCTCCCCAAGCATTTCTGTGTTGAAGGGAAGCCTTCTATCAGTGGGAGTGGTAAGCACTAGATAGCCTGTCTACCACAAGAGGACTAGAGGAGTGGTTTCTGGCCCAGATTTGTGGTTTATCAGCCTTTTGGGCAGTTTCTTCCATCTCTTTCAACTTTCTGGCTTAACAGCCTGTGTTTGTGCTTTTTCTCCCCTTTCCTGTAACTAGTTTAGTCCAGATACAGATTTGCTGTGTCCAAGACTGTAAGCTTCTGGGCCCCCCAAGCCTTTCTGTGTTGGAGGGAAGCCTTCTAGCTTATCAGTGGGAGTGGTAAGCACTAGGTAGCCTATCTACCACAAGAGGAGTAGTTCCTGGGCCAGAAATTGTAGTTTATTTGCCATTTGGGCAGTTTTTCCATCTCTCTCAACTTTCCGGTTTAAAAGCCCACGTTTGCTCTTGTTTCCCGGCTTTCCTGTAACTAGTGTAGTCGAGATACAGACTTGCTATATCCAGGACTGTTTGAAAGCTTCTGAGCGGTTCCAGAGCCTGCTGTTCAATTTTTCCCTTAGATCTACTAGTTCTCTCCTCTCCTGCACTTATACTAGCTTATTAGTCTAGCACTTTACCAGACTTCTTGTAGCAATTATTTTAGCACACAAGTGCTACCAGCACTAAACGTTCTACAAGGAAACAGATCTAGTACTTATTATCAATGCCCACCTCACCAGGCATGTCTAAAGGTCAGTTCTCTGTGCTTTCTCCTATTAACCTGGTGAACTTGGGCATCCTGAGGCAATGTAGCAACTGCCTCATTTACACCGACAACCCTCACCTCTTACCTTCCAACACTCAGACTTGCGAGAGATGCACTTGTATATCCAAATTGGAAGCCATGCACTCTCCAGCCAGGACCGGAATAGCTGGGCAAGAGGAGAAGGTCAGCACTTGCACCACACCACATGGAACACATAGCCCTCCGGAACACACACCAGCGCTGCCTTCACATAAAAACACAAACCACACACCCGCCATTGCGGAGGCTCTCAATAAAAATCTACCCAAACAGCAGAGCCCTCCAAAGCAGAAACGCACTTGACCACCACAATACAACACTAATCATGAGACATATAACTCTTCTAAACACTGTGCCACTCAACCAAAGCCCCTGAGACAAAACAGTATGCCCAACACACTAGTCATAGGTGACTTGATAGTGAGGCACACTGATGTCCCACTCACTAGGTTGAATAAGGAGAAAGTAACAGTCAGCTGCCTGTCAGGTGTCAGGATCCAACATATAATGCATGCACTCAGGTCACTCAGTAACAGGTACAAATATCACTCTGTCATTGTACATGTGGGTGTGAATGACCTGAAACATCCCTCCCTGGACTACATGAAAAGAGACATGGAGGAGCTCTCGGATTATGTAGCCCAGGTAGGTATGACCCTAGCCCTGAGCCGCATCTTACCATCACCCAGAATGATACCACAGTACAAGCAGAAAATAATTGATTTCAACAACTGGCTAAGTTTCTGGTGTCATTCTAAGGTGATCCAGTATCTGTCTGCCTCAGTTGACATGATTGACATACGTTGATGCTTTGCCACAGATATCCTGGATCTGTCACCCCCTGGGCTTCCGAATACAGGCCAAGGCTCTTGCCACCCCTATAGTGCCTTTTTAGGTGGTGTTCCAAAGACAAAATTACCACCGTAACCGCTACAAACAAATGCATTCTGAGGATCATGTTGCTCAACGCTAGAAGTCTGAATCTCAAAATGCGCTTGCTCAAGGCACTCCTTAAAATGGAGAACATCGACATTTGTGCTGTAACAAAAACCTGGTTCAAGGCAGCAGAAAGCACCCCTACACTACTAGGCTATGACTCATTCCACACCTTTTGGCCCCAGAACTTAGACTGAAGCTCCAAAGGCGGTGATGTCTCTGTATTCATAAAGGTTGCGCACACCTTCAGACTGGTAGCCCAACATAACGCATTAGAGATACTTCAGGTGCAGCTAACATTGAGTAAGACAGCGATTCAGGTCATAGCCTGCTATACGTCCCCAACCATGTCCCAAGACTTGCACTCCATGTTCCTAAGCACCCTGGAGAATATTAGGGTCCAACCTAACACTCTGTTACTAGTCGACATCAACTACCCCCCCATTAACTGAGTAAACTCCTCATGTACCAATACACTTGCTCAATGTTTCCTGGATCTCATTAATTCCAGTGCCCTGGACCAGCTCGTTCTTATCCCCATTGGAGGTAGCAACATCCTTGACCTGGTCATTACTAACATGGGTGAACGTTGCTCTACAACAGTAGTCAGGTCCTCCCTGGTTAGATCTGACCACAAACTAATCACTTTGGAAATCCCCCCCCCCCCAGCAAAGGTAACCGCGATGAAAAACTTCTCCAAAGCTAACTTTGGGATCCTAAAAACAGAGGTGGCTAACTTCAGATTGCAGAATCATACACCAATGCACTGTATGAACACGTACACAAATGCATGGATCTTGCCATACCCAATAGAACCAAGACACTCTCCTCCAAAAAAAGGAAGCCAATCTGGTGGTCCCCTGCCATGAACAACTCTACAACAGAAGGAGGAAACTGATGCAGAATAAGGTGAAGTCCCACGACTGGAAAAACTCCCTTATCTGCCTCAATAAAAAGTTAAGAACCCTCATCAAATCATCTAAAGCTAGGTATGAAAACAGAATTGCAGCAGATAGTAAAGACAACCACAAGGCCTTCTATAGTTATGTAAAGAATCTCCATGGCAATACCCAGATTTCCTCTGAGCTACTGCACAATGGTACCTCCTATACCAAGCCAACAGATATTGGCAGTATACTGGCCAGCAGATTTAGTGCCAAATTTACTCCCCCCCCCACAAAAGACCAGTCACAATACCAGTAGATTGCCAGGCACCCAGTATTACTGCTGCACAGGTTACAACAGCACTGTCCAAGGCCAAGAATACAGCTTGTATGGGACTTGATAATATCCCTGGTCATGTTCTACATGAACTACAGAGTGAACTGGCAGCTCACCTGTGTGCTATGTTCAATTACAGCCTCACCTCAGGCTTTGTCCCTGCCGAATGGTGCACTGCTACAGTTCTCCCTCTCCACAAAGGATACGTGACTACAGACCCTGGGAACTATTGCCCCATTAGCCTGACGAGTCTGATATGCAAAGCTATGGAATGCATCATCATGGACCTAGTAAACAAGGATATAGGGAATCTCCAAACTCTGGATCCCACACAGTTTGGTTTCGTGAAGGGTAGATCATGCCTGCTCAACTTGGTCAATGACTTTGAGTCAGTCACCAGAGCAGTGGATGAAGGCAAGGTGGTTCATACAGCCTATCTTGATCTGGTCAAGGCTTTTGATACCATTCCCCACTCAGGAGTCATACAAAAACTCACTAAGCTTGATATCACTAGGTGGCTTGCAAACTGGCTTACAGATAGAACCCACAGTGTGAAAGTAGCTGAAAGTAGCTGACTCCAAGTCAGACTGCCGATTAGTCACTAGTGGAGTCCCACAGGGTTCGTCCTGGGTCCTCTCCTTTTGGTAGCTACTTCTGTGAAGTCCAGGCCAACATGAAGGAACTCTGGCTGCAAAGGTTCACAGAAGATTGCAAGTTAGGAGCTATTATTAACTCCCCAAGTGATGATGACATCCTACAGAATGGCCTCACTGTAACCAATGACCTTAAGCTCAATGCCAAAAAATGTGTCATCATCCCCTTTGGGAAAAACCTGGCTCCCATGAATTACCACATTGATGGTAGTCCACTGAACACAGAAGACGTTATAAGAGATCTGGGAACACAGATTGACAGCAACCTTTCTTTTGATTACCACATTGCCACTGTGATCAGAAAGTCTTTCTATGTGGCACATCTGTTTACTAAGGGTTTTGCATCCAGGAAGAAAGAGGTCATTGTCTCCCTCTACTCTTTCCTCATTAGGCCAGTCATTGAGTACAATGCCGCATTTGGCATGTACCTCACTATTCACCTGCAACAACTAGAGAGGCTGCAAAAGTACCTCACATAGAGGATCCCAGGCCTTAAAAACTTGTCCTATATGGACAGACTCAAAAAACTCCAACTATTCTCTGTCTCATATCGCTTACTTAGAGGCGATCTCTGCTTGACTTACAAAGCCATTTCTGACCCAGCTCTGTTAGAAATGCTACATCTAAAGAAATCCCAATCCCTCCTCACCACATGCTCCAGAGACTTCAACCTCATTACCACAATCAACAGAACATGCTGGAGGGACAAGTTCATAACCCAGAGACTGCCCATGCTATGGAACAGACTTCCTATACATGTCAAGCAGAGCACCTTGCTGACCCTCTTCAAGAGAAATCTTGATGAGTGGATGGGAAACAGGCTCTACTCGACAGTGGCACTGGGAACTAAGGTCGGGTGGCACTATGTCAGGGTAATCCTATGGCTAGACTTGTAAAGGTCCCAGGGCCATTAGCCTAGTACACACCTATGAACCTATACATACAATATATATACATTTATTTTTATATATAAAGGATTCCAAAGGTGTTAAGTTTAAACTGAGAATGCAACGAAATTGTAACAATGCACAGTATACCCAATAACAGTATAGTTAAGTGTATGGGATACGTAGTATAGTAACAAATGCCATTTACAGGTATTATTTTTTTTCTTTGTCTCACTCCTAAATCTCTGCTGACTGTTAGCCTCTTTCCCACTGAGTGATCATCTCATCCACTCTCCAGTGTCTGTCTGGCTAGTAGTGTTGGTGAAAACCTGTCAATAGAAAGGCTACTATCCTTGCAGGAACTGAGGATTTTGGTCCTAACCCCCTTCTCCCTCCCCACAACACTATTTTATATCCCCCTGTCATATTAAGCCAGATACCTGAACCCTTATTTGTTATATAATACTGGGAGCCAAGAATACCTAAGTGAGATGGGAATCCTATAGCCCATTAGTTTTAGCCCAGTATTCCCTAGTCAGCTCTTGCTTGCAGTGAGACCCAGTTGGTAAAAGATAGGCCAGCTTGGTTGCCTTGTGGGGCAGCCCCACTCCCTGGCTGAACTCCTCCCCAGATAGCTCTTCTGAACTCTGGTGTAGTTGCTATTCAAGGGGAAGTGTGCTTCCACATTTTGAATTTCTATGTACTTACCATGCATCTTATACATGGCAGTGAAGGCTCACTTGACAAGCTCCACAGGGAGAGCACCCAGTGCTTCTGCTATTTGTCACCCATGTGGTGAGACAGACCTGCCCACCCCAGAATAAGTGAGCTAGCCACAGCCACTCACACTCATCCTCCCCCTTGCCAACTTCATGCGCATTGGGCTGGGGTCTGCAGTTCAGGCCAGTGATAATTGTGTGCCTCCACACACCAGCTGAATGTGGGCTGTAGTGTCCTTCACTATGAGGAAGACTAGGTACACATCTGCAGACTTTGTCCAGTCTGGTGCTACTCCTGGACACCACTTGACATCAGTACTGCATCAGCTTCAGGTGCTTACTTGACTCAGGATGGATAGAGCAGTGCTGGCCACACACTCCCAACTCCTCCAACCAGCTTCCTCAGCTACTCAGTTACTGTTCAGTCCTTTGCAAACTTAGGGCCAGAGCCAGGCTTTTTTCCCTTTGTGACAAGCAGTTATAAATATGAGATATCTACTTAGCAGAGGACATTTCAGCTCCTAAAAACACGACAGAAGAACTTAAGTCATCTAATGCAGCATCCAGTTCATTTTGCACAAAGAATAGTGAGAGGAAGACAATGGCTGTGTGAGAAGGTAGGGAATATGTCAGAAGTTAGGAGGGGAGGACTGGTGAGTGAGAGACAAGGATGTAGGAATTATATGGGCTCTGATGATGCTGAGAGTAGAAAATGGTGAGAAGGAAGAGACAACATAGAACAGAAGAATATGGCATTAAAATGTCTCTCTTTAATAAGTGTGTGTTTGTGTGTGTGTGTGTGTGTGTGTGTGTGTGTGTGTGTGTGTGTGTGTGTGTGTGTGTGTGAGATGGGAAAAGGTAACCCAAAATGGGGTGAAATTTCAATGGGAAGAGAGAGTGATGCTGGAAAAGTAGAGAGGTGCTAGTGAACATTTTGATAGCTCAAGTAGTGCCGCCTACCAGTTAAATAAGACTTGATGACTGTTCTGGGGCTTTCTCTAGAGGCAAGCTAACACATGTTAAGAGAAAACTCAGCATCATACATGACCCTTTTCCCCTCATTTGTTGATGCACTCTGGAAAAGACACTGACACTGCTGAAACCTGTCGATTAATTATACTTGTAAAACCTGAAAATTGTAGATCAATAAAGGAACAGTTCCAGATGCAAACTTCAGTGAACTTTCCCTTTAGTTCTTTATTCAGCCTTCAGATCTTTGACCAACCTTCAGATTACCAGTGTTGTTCATAAATCATTAAAAAATGCATAGATGTCTGACACCAGAAACCACCACAGCATCTTTCTAATCACTACTGTCACACTGCCTGTCACTGAAAGGGACAGCATCTTGGAGTCTTCTGCAACCCATAAACTGTTGTGTAACACTTTTCCTCCTTCATTTACTCACAAGCTATCCACAGCCACACACAATCATTTGTGTTCCATCTATGGGAAGAAATTAGTGAAAGACTTGTAGAACTTGTAGTCATTCACATATCCTTTATCCCGCACAGACTTCCATATACCTTTGGTAGCCATTTCTTTTTGGTCTACTACAGGTGCTTGCATTCTAGTAGCTCACCATACACCTGCTGCCATTTGCTCAAAAAAGCAGGTCCCCTCTAATCTCCCATTTATTCAGAGCCCTCTCTACAACCTGATCCTTTAAACTACATATCAGAACATAGACCTTAAACCTAAAACTCCCACCCTGTTCCCAACCTGATTCCTTAGTTCCTTACCCTAAACCTACACCCCCCAAATTCTAATGTCCCCAGTCACATTCTAAACTTGAAATCCTTTCCTTGCTTCCTAAACCTAAATTACTTCATCAGACCCTAAAACTAAACCTCCTCCGTGCCTTTCCCTAACCCTAAATCCCTCTCCGTCTCCCTAATCGTACCCCTCTTGCTCCCTCCCCACCATAAAAATATGGCAGCCATTTGTCTTGCTCAACACATGCTAAAATTCCAACTTAACTATTGCAATTAAGAAGAAGCAAATAGTTACAGCATATACCAGAAAAAGAAGTTTGTATAGTGAGGAAAGCAAATTCATTATTTATTTATTTAATTTGTATGTTTGTTGACCAGGGTATATGATGATTTCATTGACTATTTTCAGGCACAGCCTGGGGTATAAAATCAACAGTGGTAAAACATTTAACAATCAACTTGAGATATACAATATTTATAAAATGGTTATGTAAAAAAAAGTGTTTAGACACACAAGATTCACAATATATGTACAAGTGTTTAGATAAACCTGAGAATTAAAACATTCGAATAGCTGGTAAGCATTGACATTGTCAGCTATTCACTGACTACGGAGATCATAAGAAATTATAGTGAGCTGCATGGGTGCAGCTTGGATACAAAGTGGATGAACACCTATGAACCTATCCGTAAGGAGGGGTTGATGATAAAGTCGATTTATTTAAAAGAGAGATACAATACAAAAATAGTGGATTTAAAATTGGGAAGGATAATAATTAGAGATGCTAAGAAAGCACTTGTCTATGTAGAACATGCACACATGCTGATTTATGTTTTTTAATAGGTGTAGAAACATTATTTTAAAGTATATATAGGTATATTAGTTTAAACATGTGGTTAATATTTGTATGTAAACGGAGTTAGACAACGATGTTAACAGATTTAGCAATGAATGCAGTGGGAGTAAAGGGTAAGTCAGTCTTAAGGGTGGTAAGTGCATGATAAGTGCATGGATGGGAAATATAAGTTACTTGTAGATCAATGTGTGTGTATATAAGAAGCTATCCAAGGACTTGCACATATTGAGCACATGCAAGTTAGACTGCCATTTTGTAGTTAGCTGTTGAGATGTGAACATGTATGTAAGCTCTGTTTGTTAACTAGTTCATTTGCATTTAGAGATGCTGCTATCCATCCTGATGTGCTTATATATATTAAAGCATCTGAACAAAGCTCCAAGCCTTCTTATTACTTGTATTAGAGACGAACAAGCTACATTACTTATAATACTTAAGAAGATCATTTAGTGTTGGTGCTTAGAGAAGACAAAATTATACTATGTGTCTTGGAAACCTTGAAAGAACATTTTTTCAAATTTGGAATGAAACAGAAGCAAAAAATAGTTTGGAGGCTCTTTAAGATATAGGGCAGTTTATTTTTCAAGGAAAAAAATAAAATTGTAGAAATCCTTCTTGAGGGAAAATAAACGAAAAGTGAATCTGACTGAAGTAAAAAAAATATAGTGGGTATGCTGAAAGCTCATGCACTTTCTTTTAGAAAAACTGACTGTATATTTTTAGGAAATTTACTTTGTAATGATGTATCCTCTGCTAGAAATAGAAACGTAGTTGAAGGATTTTTTTCTTCTTTGCAGTATGAAGCAACTGTTGGAAAACATTATGAATATTTGAGAAATATTATTATAGATGATAGGAAAAAACTTTTGAAAAGGACCATTGCTATATGATTATATAACAAGTATAATAGAAAGGTTATGGTAAATATAATTGTTGAAAAAATTATAAAGAAATGAAATAAATAAAATACTATAAAACTGAGTCATGGTAGGACTTAGAAGCTGATATCAGAAAAGCAGTGATTAAAAATAGAGAATTAATTGCTGCTATTTCATCAGTAAATTTCAGTAAAATCAGAAATGTGTTGTTAAGCAAGAAATCAAAGGCTAGCTTTAAATGATTTAACACAGAACAATCATTATGACATTCATTTCTATACTGTAATAGTGTAAGAAACATGGAATTACATAGCAGAAAACATGTTTGTGGTATATATTCTGAGAAGAAAGATACAGATGTGATAGATAAAATTACAAGACCGTGTGTGTGCAGTACAGAGGGGGAAGATGTGGAGAAGTTACAACAAGTGTTGGAATATGAAAACAGAATAAGATGGATTTAGGTTATTGGTAATGGATAAAAAATGAAAATTAAGGTATGGTGGTGCAATATAGAAGAGAAGTGACTATGTTTCCTTTGCTACTGCGTAACAGAATTGTATATTTAAAATGATATTTAAATTGGAACAAATGATGGAATTCTATACTTTTTACAGTTACTTGACTTTATACTGTTAATAACCTCCTCCCTTACTCTTGTTGATCATAGGATCATAGGAAGTAACTAGGCTATTGGCCCTGAGGCCCTTATAAGCCTAGACAAGAGTTTAGCCCATGCATAGTCAAATCATCACCCAATGCCCCTGTCCAGCAGAGAGACGGGTGGCATCCCAGGGATATATTTTCAGTTTCCCATCCGGTTATCCAGATTGCGCTTAAAAAGGGTTAAAGAGGTACTCCGTTTGATGTGTAGAGGGAGTCTATTCCATAGATGGGGGAGTCTCTCGGACACATATCTGTCCCACCAGCAAGTCTTATTGATGTCACATACCAAGTTGAGGCCACATGTGTGAGTTACTCGAGTGGTGCTTTACTTGCAGATATACAGCAGTCCCATCAAGGCGGGATCCGAGATCGCCTTGTATGCCAGACAGAGGTCACCTCTGAGGAGTCTGTATGAAACAGAGTAGAGGGATAGGGCTTTTAGCTTATCTGTGTAGGGTAGATTTTTGAGGCCCTGGATTCTCCTGCTGAAGAACCTCTGTGGTCTCTCCAGTCGCTGCATGTGCTTTGCGAGGTACATGCCGAATGGGGAGTTGTACTCAATAATGGGCCTTATGAGAGAAGAATACAGCCATGTTATGACCTCCTTGTCCCTGGATGAGATACCCTTACTTATGAGGTGGGCCATGTAGAAAGCTTTCTGTACAATGGAACCATTGGTACCTCCTATACTGAGCCAACAGATATTGCCAATATACTGGCCAACAGATTCAGTGCCAACTTTACCCCTCTCTCCCTCCTAACGGATCAATCACAATACCAGTAGATTGCCAGGCACACAGTATTACTGCTGCATAGATTAAAACAGCACTGTCCAAGGCCAAGAATACAGCTTCTATGGGACCTGACAATATCCCTGGCTGTGTTCTACATGAACTACAGAGTGAACTGGCACCTCACCTGTGTGCCCTGTTCAGTCACAGCCTCACCTCAGGCTTTGCCCCTACCGAATGGTGCACTACTACAGTCATCCCTATTCCCCAAAGGAGGAGTGACTACAGACCCTGGGGATTATCGTCCCATTAGCCTGACGAGTCTGATATGCAAAGCTATGGAATGCATCAACATGGACCTAATAAACAAAGATATAGGGAATCTCCAAACTCTGAATATCACATAGTTTGGTTTTGTGAAGGGTAGAGCATGCCTGCTTAACCTGGTTGACTTCTTTGAGTCAGTCACCAGAGTAGTGGATGAAGGCAACTTGGTTCATACAGCCTACCTTGATCTGGCCAAGGACTTTGATAACATTCCCCAGTCAGGAATCATAGAAAAACTCACTAAGCTAGGCATCAACCCTTATATCACTAGGTGGGTTGCAAACTGGCTCACAGATAGAACCCACAGTGTGAAAGTAGCTGACTCATAGCTCGCAACCCTCCATATCCAAAAAGAGGAACACTACCTCTTTTAATGTGTGACAATGGGCAAAATGTGGAACACTTACTAACAGCTCACTAACAACTTCACCTAGGAAGCTCATACGATAGTTAAAATGAATGTGCTATTGTTACATATAAACACTTATCTTGATGAATTAATATGATTCTGCCCTTTTTATCATGGATATCAGTTAAAAACATACCTAACACTGAATGGTTGACAGATATTTTCAGTGTGGAACTTTGAGGAACATGAATGTCTCAGGACCTCAAATGAGGAACGTTCCTCGTAATGAGGTACACTTCAGAGGTATGAGCTGACTCCAAGTCAGACTGCCAACCAGTCACGAGTGAAATCCCACAGGGTTCGGTCCTGGGTCCTCTCCTGTTTGGTATCTACTTCTCTGAAGTCCAGGCCAACACGAAGGGATTTTGGCTGACAAGGTTCACAGATGATTGCAAGTTGTGAGCTATTATTAACTCCCCAAGTGATGTTGACATCCTACAGAATGGCCTCAATGAGACCAACGACTGGTATCAGAACCATGGCCTTAGGCTCAATGCCAAAAAGAGTGTCATCATCTCCTTTGGGAAAAAGCCAGTCCCCATGAATTACCACAACAATGGTAGTCCACTGAACACAGAAGTCATTATAAGAGATCTGAGAACACAGGTTGACAGCAACCTCTCTTTTGATCATCACATTGCCACTGTAGTCAGAAAGTCCTTCTATGTGGCACATCTCATTACTAAGGGTTTTGCATCCAGGATGAAAGAGGTCATTGTCTCCCTCTACTCTTCCCTCATTAGGCCAGTCATCGAGTACACTGCCCCATTTGGCATACACCTCACTAGACACCTGCAACAACTGGAGAGGTCGCAAAAGTACCTCACAAAGAGGATCCTAGGCCTTAAACACTTGTCCTATATGAAAACAAAAAAAGTGCAGACCAAGGGATAAATATTCCGTTGCTAAAAATATGTAAATAACTGAAATAATGTAGCAAGTAAGCAACGGATGAACCAGGCAAAAGCCAAGCAGAGAAATGCAGCTGCTGTAGCAATGAGGCACAATCAGGCACAATCACTGATTCTTCCAGTAAACAAAATACTCCTGCATTTTCCTTTTGGAGTATTTTGTTTACTGGAAGAATCAGTGATTGTGCCTCATTGCTACAGCAGCTGCATTTCTCTTCTTGGCTTCTGCCTGGTTCATCCGTTGCTTACTTGCTACATTATTTCAGTTACTTGTCCTATATGGACAGACTCAGAAAACTCCAACTGTTCTCTGTCTCATATCGCCTACTTAGAGGCAATCTCTACTTGACTTACAAAACCATGTTTGACCCAGCTGTGTTAGAAATGCTACATCTAAAGAAGTCCAAATCCCTCCACACCACACACACCACATACTCTAGAGACCTCAACCTCATTACCACAATCAACAGAACGTACTGGAGGGCAGGTTCATAACCCAGAGACAGCCCATGCTATGGAATAGATTTCCCATACATGTCAAGCAGAGCACCTCGCTGACCCCCTTCAAGAGAAATCTCGATGAGTGGATGGGAAATGGAAAATTCACCCCTGGGATAACTCCAGTAGCTCTACTCGACAGAGGCACTGGGAACTAAGGTTGGGTGGCACGTTTCCAGGGTAATCCTATGGCTAGGCTTGTAAAGGCCCCTGGCCATTAGCCTAGTACACACCTATGAACATGGTGGTCAAAAGTCAGGCTGCTATCAATCTGGGTGCCCAAATTCCTCACGACTGACTGAGTGCTTAGAGCGTTGTTATTAATGTGATAATTTGTGGGGACATCTCTCTCCCTAAAGGGGATAATGATGCATTTTTTTGTATTCAGCTTGAGGCCATGTTTCTGGCACCAGTCATTTGTGTGGGTGAGACCCTCTTGGAGGCAGTCCATGTCACTAGGGGAACTGATGATAGCTACCAACTTGCATTTATCTGCAAACTTGGTTAGGCATAGCCCACTGGTTTTGGCCTGTACCTCAGAAAAGTATAACCCCAATAACTGAGGCACCAAGACCGAACCCTGGGGTACGCCACTCAATATGGGTCTACTGCTTGAGTTGGCTTCCTCTATTTTGACTAGGTGGGTTTTATCAGTGAGCCAGTTGGTAACCCATCTGCTAACATATTGATTGATGACTAGTTGAGAGAGTTATCTGTTATGCCCGAGTGGGGAATAGTGTCGAAGGGTTTAGCCAGGTCAAGGTAGGTGGTGTGCACTGTTTTCCCATCATCCATGGCTTTGGTGACTGTCTCAAAAAAGTCAAACAAATTTAGCAGACATAACCTCACCTTGACCAAGCCAAACTGTGTGGGAGCGAATGTTTGCAGGTTGCCAGTGTCCTTGTTAATGAGGTCCATGATAATCTGTTCCAAGGCTTTGCAGATCAGTCTATTTAGGCTGATGGGTCTATAATTTTCTGGATCAGTGGATGCTCCACCTTTGTTTAAAGAGATGACAGTGGCCATCCTCCACTCAGTTGGGACAAAACCGGTACTCAGGCTTTGGTTAAATAGAGCGCCTAATGGTGCTGCAGGTTCCTGCCTGAGTTCATGTAGGATGCAGCCTGTTACGTTATTGGGTCCCATGGAGGCTGTAATTTTTGCCTTTGAGTGAGCAGTGATGACCTGATCCCTAGATATAAGGGAAAGGGGGCAAGTACTGGGAATGTCCTGATTTACTGATGGGGGGGACAGAGGGGTGAAATTTTTGATGAATCTATCATCCAGCAAGTTTGCTATATCTGCAGCATTTGTGTATGTGGTGTCCTTGACCACCAGTTCTGAACAGATCTGGGTGCTACCTTTGAGATTATGATATATGTGAAGAAGGCCTTATGATTGTCTGTAGTAGATGTGGCCAGTTTGGACTTGAAGTTTGCTTTGGAGGATTTCACTAGTACTCTTGTTTGCTTGTTTAGGCTAAGGAGAGATTGCTTCCATTTGGGCACTTGCTCCTTCTTGGTCCTGGACAGCAATTTTTTCTTTTTGTTATAGAGTTAATAAGTAAAGTAATGTGTATGTGCAGACTGAATGAAATTTTCTTGTCACAATTAAATGATAGCCCAGCTACATTGGTGTACAGGATTAAAACCCTGATGATGATCCAGGTGGACAGAGTTTCATGAGGGTCTGGGGTTGTTTTGAACCAAGTGTGTGGGAGGAGAGGAATGGCAAGGCTTAGCCTGTTCACTTCTGTACATAGTGAGGGGCATTTGTCTAAGTACTGTCTCTATGGTTGAATCTGCAGTGGAGATCAGAAAGTGCAGGGGGATACTATCTTCAAGGGGACAAGACCTTTCATTACATCATGTGGTGGCATGAATATTCATCACATTGGACTATTGCACAACTAACCCCTTGGATGTTTGCACAATAAGATGGTAGGACTTAATATACAAACCTGATAACCTGTCACACTCCAAGTCATCCCTTTTACCCTAGAATCGGATGGGACATATAACTCACAGGACTCAGGAAATCAAAACTGGGGAGGTTACTTCCAAAAAGAGACCAGTCACCACTGGAGTCCCGCAGGGTTCTGTGCCGGGATCTCTCTTGTTTGGCATCTACTTCTCTAAAATAAAGCCAATACTAAGGGGCTTTGGCTGACTAAGTTTTCAGATGACTGCAAGCTAGGAGCAATCACTGAATCCCCAAGTGACTTAGCCATCCTGCAGGAAGGTTTGTCACAAATAAGTAACTGGTGTCAAAACCATGGACTGAAACTAAATGCCGAAAAATGCATTATTGTACCCTTTGGAAAGTCATTTACCCCATACACCCCTAAGAGTTGACCCAGCTGTTTGGGATTTGGGAACTTATCTGGACAGTGACCTAACTTTTGACCAACATGTGTCTGTTGTAAGAAGGTCCACAGCTTATAAAAAAGGGGATTGTGTCCAGATCGAGGGATGTTACTGTACCACTTATACTCAGCCCTCAATAGGCTAGTCTTTGATTATAACACACCCTTTGGCATGTATCTATCCAGACACCTGTAACAAATGAAGCATCCACAAAGATAACTTTCTAAAAGGATACAAGACCTAAACAACATGTCGTACATGGACCAAATCAAAGCCTTGTCACTATATTCTCCATTCTAGACTGCTAAGGGGTGACCTGTGCTTGGCATACAGAGCATCCTCTGACCCAAACTAATGGAATTACCGCACATCAGCAATTCATATCACACCAGAAGTACTCTGTCTGGAGATCTAAACATCTTATTCAGCAGCAACAGAGGGGTTTGGAGTGACAGGTATATATATCTCACAGAGGATACCTCTGGTCTGGAATAAACTTCCTCCCTACATAAAACAAAGTTCATCCCTGTCCCTATTCAAGAGCAACTTGGATCTATGGATGAGATACAGAAAATTTACACCTGGACTCTCTGCTGTACTACTAATGGACAGAGGCAGCTCCAAAATGCTTTATCACATGCATAGGCCCCCTCAAATTATCTGTGCTATGATCCCAGTTATTCCCATTATGGGAAATATATAATTATCAACTATGGGATGGGTAAGGGCAGTCTATAACCACATGGGATAGGTTATTTTGTGCTTAAAAAGGGAAAATGGCTAGGCTTAAAATGGTCCATAAGGGCTGTTAGCCTAGTACATGCCTGTGAGCCTGTGACTGTTGGAGAACAAATGGGCACACTGGGCAACTGGGAGGAACTGCCGTGATTATCAGTGAGAGAACCGAGGGAAAAACAGAGCAAAAAAAAAATCTCACCAGCATTTGTGTATTGAGTGGTTTACAAAATGGAAAGGCAGAAAACAGAGTAAAAATAAGTCATGAAGTTTTTCCCAAACATGCGAGTCAAGGCAAATGTGATACAACAGAGAGACTTATGCAGTAGGCCTAAATATGTAAATGTAGAAAAAAACATCCCATTATTAGTCCATTTTGTAAAAAGGTGCAGAAAAAGTTATTATTATGCTAAAGTGTATAAAACAGAATAAACAGATTTACATGTAGAAACAATGCATTTATTAGAGGTCAAAGTTAGTTATTTGTGTGTCCATTTTGTGTTGAGAATATGAACAGAGTGAACTGTGTATAAGGTAAGATTGCAGAAAAGCATTGACCAGAAACTGAGCTGGAAGTCTGCAAGAGAAAGTGTGGGCTTTATAACTGCATTTAAGTAGTTTAGGTGGGGTACTACAGTAGAGTTCACTGTAATATCTGTTCAAATATTTGAAGCATTCAAAGAGTGAAGCTGAGAGAAGTTGATGAGTAACTCAGTTTTGCTGGGCATCTTGTAAAGCTGTAAAAAGAACACTGTGGTTCATTAGCCACTGGGATGTTGCCACTCAAAATGTTGTATGCGTGTACTCAAGAGACAAGTGTTGATGTTTTTAATGTCTCAGTACAGCAAACATTTCTCAAAGGAAAATTTATTTTTTAAAATGTTCCCCTTTCTTCCAGTTGGTGCAACATTTTAGGAAAGATACAAGAGAAGGGATTGCAGGAGCCACAGTCACCTGCAAAAGAACTGGTTTAAAACTGTTTTCTAACTTTGTTTTCATTTGCAAGATTAAGTTGCTGTTATCTAGTGCAGATGTTTCAGCATAATGTTTTGTGTGTCAAATGAAGGAGACGGCAATGTTCCATTATGAATCTATATGAGGGGTCAGAAACTGTATGAATGTATAACAAATAACAAGATTCATTTACAGATTGCTGCTATTCTGAATGTAGCATCTGTGTTTGGTTGTTGACTTGTCAGAAACTTGATGTGATGAAAATAATTATACAGTGTAAGTTTTGAGCGAATCAAAAAATGTTCATTCTGTTGATATCCCTAGCCAACAGAAATTAGTGAACTAGGCTATTTAAGTGCCTATCATACATAAGTATGATGCTAGAAGTACATGCTGTAAGGAAAATAATAATAGTTTTGCATGCTGCAAAAAAAAAGAATAAACTAAACTGTATGGAGACTATAAGTATGATTCAGAAATAGGGTTTGCTGAATTGGTTAACAGCATATGAACTGTACTGAAACTAGAAAAAAATTAATTGTATTGATCAGCAAGACATAAATCCATGCAAAGAGAGCATTATCTATTTCATATAATTGACGCAGTGTTTGTCATCATGACACCCCAGCACTGGCACACTAATCAAGGATCCTCAATCCACACCACTGGCAACAGTGGGGGACTGGGATGATGACAAGTACACACACAGTAAAGTGCAATTTCCCTTAAGAGCACACAACGACCACAGTCAGTCTAGAGCTGGTATCTCCCTCTTTCTCCAGATCCCCAGTAAGACTCCCCACTGGCACAGCTATAGGGTTGAGATCTCAGCTGAGTGACCAGACCAAGACCTCCAGCACCCTCTCTGTTCAACCAGTGCTTCGTGTCCTTGCCCAAGTAGCTGACACACACTTTGAGGTTTGATTTACACACACACACACACACACACACACACACACACACACACACACACACACACACACACACACACACACACACACACACACACACACACACACACACACCTAGGAAAGGCTGGCACAGCTTCACTAGCTATGCTCCTTCTCCCGGATTATAAGGTAGTTTGCACTGCCACCAGCCACTACTTATCAGCTACTTTAAGACCCTTAACAAAGGGTGTCCAATCCTACTGTGTAATGTCACTATTAATCCAAATGGTAGTTTGACTAAGAGCAAGTCTATTAGGAATGGCCCACAGTGTCACCAAATAGATATGCAAATACACTAAGAGCTTAAATATCTCTAGATAGACCAGCAACAATTGAAAGGTTTAAATATATTTAATAATAGATAATAAAATAACAAGACAATTCTAAATATGTAGGTACAGTGATGTCAGAGTTCAAAATCACAGGAAATATTTAAAACAACATTGCAGGGCAGTCTCAAATAAATACAGAAAACATCTAAGCTATACTTCACTATATTCCTAGCTGAATCTAAGAGAAATTGCTGTACTCTAGTTAACTTACTTACAGCAAGGCAAGTGCACATGTGGTGAGTGGATGTTTCCAGGTCAGAAACAAAATACAAAATGCACAGTCACTCTCTCAGACAGTTCTTAAATTAATATCAAATATTAGTGCTGGGATACTTGCAGCATGATATCACTTTTTCTCACCTGACTTCAGTTCTCAGGCTCAATAACCATTGCTAGAAACTGCTAGCATTTAGCATCTCCTTGTGAAAATACAGAACCTGTAGATGTTTGCAACTGCTGGAAGGCATAAAACAATAAAACACAAACAATGCAGTATGCTCCCTTGGTTGACAACCTGTCTCCTTGCTGCATTGAAACCATCCCTTTTAATACGTGGTTATAAAATAATTTAATTTTAACTATTTCCTGAAGTTTTGCAAGTTAACCTTTTATGTTCCAGTTTCACTGTTAAAACATATACATTTACACAGGTACAATAGTTTATATGCACATTTCTGTTCTTTTCCAGTAGGGTACACTGTGGATGCATGTTTAAGCTCAGTACTTTGCACACACTTCTGTACCAGTAGTTTGATATACGCATAATGTGCAGTTCTAATACACTGGTAACATAAGCATATGAATCATGTTGATATTCACAAATGACATATAATTATTTACAACATTCCAGATAGCTGGGCTGGCAATATTTCCCTTTGTCACAGTCATGCCAGTAGCAGAGTATTTTATCTGTGCTTACTGCTCATGTGGGGCATCCACAAGAGATGCTTGAAAAGGAAAAGTTGAGCTGTGTACTTTTAAACTGCCTTTGGGGAGGAATGGAACACCAAGACTTCCATTTAATATTTCATTCACACATGAAATGTTTCAGAATCCTGTTGAACAGACACTTAGGCTGGATGGTATTTCTAATATAAGTTATAACAATGTTACATTAGCTTAATTGCAAAAGGAGACAGTAACACCTAGTCATTTCAATATACTTAATGTTCTACATCCATTGTGTCCATGTTGCTACTGTTACTCTTTCTCCACCTGTCTCATACCCTCTGGACTTCCTATGTTAATTTTCTATTTGTATCCATTCTGGTAGGAAGTTCCATGAGTCCACTGCCTTTTCAGTGAATAAGTAGTTACAGGGATATATAAAGTAGATCCAATGTAGTCTTTTCCCATCCACCTCAAATAAAAGGTGTGTCCGACCCCATTAGATCCAATGTTGGCAACTTTCAGACTCTTGGATCAAGGGCTCAGGCTTCTCTCCTCTACCAATAATTCACTTCTTTACTTACAATATCTCAGATTTTGTTTGACACTTGTTAGACTCAGATGTGATCTTTGGGCTCAGTGGAGTCAGATAGTTTGAGATAAGTTCTTGTTTTCTTTCCTTCTTGGGGATTTTAATATCTCTAGTACTAATTTTCCTGACTTAGTTAATTCCTGTTGTCAGGTTGGTTAGATTAATTTTCCATGTGTATCACTGATGTGTTTTTCCTGCCTTTCCTTCCCTGTATTTTATATATGTATGCATATATATATATATATATATATATATATATATATATATATATATATATATATATAGAGCAAGTTTTAGATAGCAGTGGTTACTTTGTTAGTGACCTCCCTGCCCTTTCTAGTAAGTTGTTTTGTGTGTTTGTTTTTTGACATAGTGTGCTAATTATTTTTAGGTACCCCATTTGAGTGACAAGACTGGGGTTTAAAAACTGCATTGCATGTGGGCACAAGATTCACCCCCACCCCATGATTCTCACTCTCAGTGTGTTTATTGTTTGGGGGTGACTTATCATGATGTGGATTGTTTCTCTTATCCTTCCTTTGGGGTAGGATCCCTCTCTGAGTGATGTAATAAATTAGGGTCAAAGAGCCTTCACAATAGCACCAATGGAGAAACAGCCCCTTTTGCCTCTGGCTCCCCCTCTAGCAGGAAATCTGAGGATAAGCACAAATCTGCCAAGGAAATATATAAGGAAAAAAACAAACAAAAGGAAAAGACAAAGAAAGACAATTGTAAGGATAAGGATAAAGAACGACTTTGAAAAATATAATCTGAACCTTCTGGGCTCTCAAGTCCTACTGCTAATGTTCCAGATTTGTTGGATGCAGTCACTGTCTTGTAGATAATACAGATCCTGTCTCTTACTCCTCCTCCTCCTCCAAGGTTCTATCCTGAGACAGGCATCCTCTGACTCCATTCTCTGATTTTGCAGGAGAGATTGTCACATCAGTCCTCCTGGTCCCCTTCAGTGGTGTCATCTTTCAGGTCTAGTCTATTCAGTCATTAAGGATCCTGTCTGAAACTGATGTTGAGAGGATGGTGTGGAACCTTCTGAGGACCTAGATCCAGGTTTGAGTCTTCACTACAACTCCCAATTTTGGGGTGCTGGGCCCAGCCCCTACGACCTCCCCTTTTGGTTTCTCATTCTTCAGTCTGATCTGTGGGACCAGTGGTTGGGAGCCAAGTGTTACCACTGGATCCCTTCATCAAAGCTGATAGTTTGGTCATCTTCAACAACAACTGTGTCCCTTACCCTCCCAACTCCAGTGGTGTCAGATTGTGAAGGGTCTTGGAGCTGAGAGGCTCAACTTCAACTCCACAGCAGTTAGATCTGTCGCTTCCCAAGATGCATAAGCAGTGGACTAATTGGCTGCAGTGCCTGCGTTAGGGTTGAGTCAGATCTGAGACATTTGTCTCTTGGGTTCTTCTGATCCCAGGGAGCCCTCTTTGGGACCAGTTTCATCTTTGACCTTTGAGGTGTTAGAAATAGTTTTCTTTAGATCTAAGGAAGAGATATCTCATTCACACTCTGCTTCACCCCGATCCCCTGTGGCTTTTTCAGTGTCTTCCTCGCATCTTCCTAGTTGACAGGGACAGTCAGTTTCCTTAAGTCTTGAGGACACTCATCAAACAGGTTCTCCTTCTGCTTTGAAACCCCCACCTCAGAGGAACATAGGAAGTGGCTTGTAAAAGGAGGCATCTGGACTCCCCTCAGGAATCCCTCACTGAAAATACAAGATCCTCCTTGGAAGACATCTCCTTTGGGGATATCCTAGAATTACTGAGACAAAGGGATTGGTCCACCAATGCACCCTTCCAGGAGGAGTCGGTATTCTTCAAGGTTATGGGACTGGCCCATCTACTTCCTGTAAGGTCGTTCCCAGTGATCATAAAAGGAACCAAACATGAAGCCGATGCCACATAAGCCCAATAAAATTTTGGTTACCCCTAGGGTTGGGTCTCACTTAAGTAAAGATCCCACTCATATATGCCATCATGGCAGCCTCTAAGAAAGAACTGTCAGAGGAGAGCTTGACTGCCTCTCTCCCTTTGGACAGATTTGTAAAGTGACCTTACACTTCACCGACATTTGCATTATGTACGCTGAATTATTTAGCTCACCTAACAAAATTACAAAGAGACTAGACCAAGGAACTCTCCAAGTTCCTCTAGATTCTGCTATACTGGCTCAAAACAAGGCTGATGTTCTCTCTAATCTGCTGTGGTAACTTGAGTGACATTCTGATGAAACATCTTACTACAAACTCCTTTAGGAGCTCTTTGGCCCAGCAAGGGTCTCAGGAATTACAGTGCACTTTCTTCATTTATCTGCATTTGTTTACCATGATAGTCTGACTGGATAATGTCCACTTTTAGTGCTAATCCAAGAAGATACTGGGCAGCACAGTGGTGCAGATGTTAACATTGTCGCCTCACAGCAAGAGGTTCTCCAGTTCGATTCTCGGCTGGAGTGCCTTCTGTGTGGTGTTTGCATGTTCTCCCTGTGTTCGCGTGGGTTTCCTCCGGGTACTCTGGTTTCCTCCCACATTCCAAAGACATGCATCTGGAGCATTTCTCCCTGGGCCTCCGCTGAAAACAGGCTCTGTGGAACCTAGTCGGACTTTCCCGGTCAACAAATGTTAAATAAATAAAAAAAATAAATAAATAATCTCCAAGGGAAAAAAAATGGGCACCTGTACGTGTGTGTGTGTGTGTGTGTGTGTGTGTGTGTGTGTGTGTGTGTGTATGTATGCATATAGATATGTATAGGTGGATTCACTAGACAATCTCGAAATACTGAAATGTCGAATTTCAGTATTTCGAGACAGAGTAGTCGAAGGTGCAGGTACACAAAACTGTACTATCTTTAATGAAAAAATGTTGAGTCTGCTGTCATGATGTTGCATTCATGATGTGTGGTGCAGTTTGTGGATTTAGCTGGGGATTCAGGTAAGGGTGTTTACGTAAGGGTATTGTATAGGGATTTTAGTATGTGTGAGTGTGTGTAGTGGTGTTTTTTGTGTGTTTAGTACAACCTCAGAGTTATATATATATATATATATATATATATATATATATATATATATATATAAAAGTAGAGGGGGTGTTGGGGGGTGCAGCCTCCCACATGGTGGGTGCAGGGGGGCTTGCCCCCTGCTTATAGGTAGGGTAGGTGTATTTGTATGTTATGTTTTGTTTGTTTGTTGTAGTGTAGTTAATAGGTGTATGTGTGTTTGTGTGGTCATGTGTGTGTGTGTGTGTGTGTGTGTGTGTGTGTGTGTGGTCGCGATTTTGGTTTTCACGGTTGTGGGTTTTCGGGTGTGTGGAATTTGACATTTCAGTATTTTGAGATTGTCTAGTGAATCCGTATAGGTGTATATATATATATATATATATATATATATATATATATATATATATATACACACACACACACACACACACACACACATGCATACACATACCTAAATGGAGGTACAGTTTATTATGATGAGATTGTGGCAGCAGTTCATCTTTATTTGGCTAAGGATGGGATTGAAAAAACAAATAGCTTATTTCCATGTCTGTTGACTGCTTTTAAACTGTATATAGCAGTTTTTTTATGTTTCCTCTGATGTTAAAAGCTAAAAAATTGTAACAGAGAGGCTAGATCTTCTGCTTGACCAACTTTCTATATTAGATTAGCTTTATGAGATAACTCCTATTAAATATATTTGTCAACTGTCTGTAAAGATCAATCTTATGCTGAATTCTTTACATGAAGCAGAAAGAGACAACACCAAAATAGATAGTCAAGCTGAGAATTTTTCAAATTATCCAGAACTAATGTTATACTCAAATTAAATGTAAGGTTTTAGATAGTTACATATTCTCATAAAATTATACATAGTATTAAATCACTGTAAACATATTTATAATTTGAGTTGAATCCAAAAGGAAACGTAATGGATGAATTTAAGAATTAGGGGAGGTAGCAGGTCTAACCTTTAACATTCCTTCTACTGTTGAGTTTAACAATATGTATTTTCTTTTGTTGATAAAAAGGCACCTGGCCCAGATTCTCTCCAAATTTAATTTTATAAAACTTTTATTGATTCTTTGGCACCCCATGTCAAATGTTTATTTGAATCATTAAGTTCTTCCCCATATGAAGTTGACCCTTATTTTTTCATGCCAAGAGTAGTTTTAGTACAGAAGAGTGGTAAGGATCCAATGTTAATAGATAATTACAGATCCACCTCACTGCTAAATACTGACTATAAAATTATTGCTAAGCTGGTGAATGATTTAATTCTAAAAGAGGGTGTAGCCATTTTTTCGCCTGTTGAAATTGGTTTTATCTCAGGAAGATCTATGTGTATGCCGATCAGATTTTGCAAGCCATTTTTCCTACTGTAAAAACAGTAAAATATATTTTGGAGTCTGATGTAGCTCTTTATTATTTAGATGCAGCCTTTGATTCCACTGAAAAGTTCATTATTTTATATTAAAGTATATCAGTTTTCCAGTAAACCTTATAAATTTAATTTAAGCTTTATTTACAAATATTTTCTAACTAAAAATGGTCAGTACTGTGATGCTGATTATGAAAATTCAGGGGGTAGACAGGACTAATGTCTATCCCAATATTATTTTTGTTGGAAATTAATCTGAATACTATTAACAATATTAAATTAGTCCAATATTTTTTCTGTAAGGTTAGATCGCTTCTCTCAAAATCATAGAATATGAAAATGATTTGATAATTATAGAAAAGGTGCCCCTTTCAGTGAAATATTTATTTAAATTATTAAACCACATCTGTCAAATCTCTGTTTGTCAAGTCTCTGGATTTTCTCTGTTAATAAATACAAATCAAATAGTAAATTAATACTCAGTAAAAATTATAAATTATTGGAGATTTAAATGCTGTTTTTTTTTCTGTTAATGAAATACTAAGTTAATAGTGAGTAAAAATCAGATATTATTGAAGATTTAAATGTGGTTAAATTGATCAAATTTTTAGGATGGATATTTTTTCTTCAATTTGAACATTTTGCTATTGTCCAAATATGGCAAACCTATAAACATATGGAACCTCTTCTAAATGCATGTTCTAGTTGAAATATTTATTTTGTGGGAAAGATTACACTTTTTAAAAATGAAAGTCTGCCCACTTTGGATATTTTTTCAAATTCAAAACATGTTATTGCCGTTGATCTATAGTGGTTTAATAAGAATACAATTCTGTGGGCAAATTATTTGGACAGGCAGTGGCCCTACAGTTTTCTGGCTGTTAACAAGATCAAGTAATATAAGGGGCAGAGTAAAGATTATGGTCATTATTTGAAGAAGGGTTGCCAGAGAGGTATGGTGGGCACTTCTTTTCTAAGGAGCAGTGTACTGGCTTGGTGTACATGTTTATTTTCATAGTGTCATACATGGGTCGCTACTTAGAATCTTATTAGAATGAACATTATAGTGTATGACTCTGTTTTGTGCCATGAAATGTGTTCCATTGAAGTGTCACCAAAAAACCAAGAGCTCCCGAGTCTAGTTTAAGACCACAATTTAATAAGATGTAAGCAATGTCGTTCAAGCCAACTTTACCTAAACTTTATCAGTCTGATGAAGTTCATGTAAAGCTGGTTTGAACGAATGTGCTTACATTTTATTAAATTGTGGTCCTAAACTAGACTCAGGAGCTTATTTTTTAGTTCTACCAGTTTTACGAAGGGTGGAGTTTTTTGGTTTTGTATCATTGAATCTGATGACCCTTAGTGAATTGGCCTTGTATAGGATCATATTGGTAACAGTGTCAATATCACACCTGTTTTACGTTGGGAATATTCTGTAATGTTGCCCTTTGTCTATTTCATAAGTGTAGCTGGCTCACTCAGTGCCCTGGGCTTATACCACAAGCCACCAGCCTACCCTGTCAGTTAAGGTCTCTTAAGCGAAGAGCAAAAAAAAAAATAAATAAAAAATAAATCATTACCACTTTGTAGTGATTGGCTTTTTACAATCACATCCATGATCCCCCCCAGCTAGCGCTTCCATTGAAGAGCAAAAAGAAATTGGGTAATTTCAGTTTACGTCCATGCCCCCCCTCCCATACCTCTTAACTGTCTAGATGTTTGCCTCATATTTTTGGTCTGTTCCTCAAAAAAATTGTGGCTTTATGCCTTATCACTGCAGATTGAAGTTACTAAATAATGACAGGCATTTGAGTTTTAGACTTCATATTCTTCAGAAAATCCATGCTAACTCAAACTCTGCTGTCATAGCAACTTTTTAAGTTTATAAGAGCAATATTTAAAATCTGTCCCTATTTTTGTGCCTGTATCCCCCATTATTTTAGGCGTTGTCTAGACTTCACTCAGTGAAAAGTTGAGAAGAATGAAACTCCCAACTAGTTCTTCCACTGGAGACAAAAAAAACTTCTTTGTAATAACCTGCTTGCTACAGTGTACTTTAAACAGCTTATAAAAGTGTGATTATTCAATAAAAGCACTTCAATTTGTATAAATGAGTGAAGAGCCACTCAGTTGTACAGGATTTATACAAGATAAGCCCTCCAGCCATTAAAACTGCATGCAGAAATCTCAAGTGTTTCTTCAACATAAACATACCAGGCTACCTCCCATTGCATTAGCTGATAAATCCACTGACCTCTTGATGTAAGAACAAGTGCTTGCTATAGTATAAAAATGCACTAGTTTATCCAGCAGTTAATTAGATAATGAATTCAGAGCAACTAAATCAGTAGAACAGACAATGATGAGGCATATACACTTTTTCAATATAAGCACAAGGAAGTGCAAATAAATAATTCAAAATATCAACAGCAGTATAGAAAAGGAGGAGCTTATTCAGCTCTATTTATACTAAGGGTGGACAGCTTAAAATCACCAGGTTTAAGAGGCAGATACAGAAACAGGAGGGTGGGTTGGGAAAAACTAGCAGGGAATCACCAGCAGTACTTTAATTTATGCAGGCTTGAAATCTTTTAGAAAAGACAAAGGCCTAGAAATTCACTGTGTATTTAAGTATCACTCAAGATGATTTAACCATTTAAAAAACATGTGAGATATGCAGCCTAGGTAATTTGACTACCTCTCACATAGAATAAAAACACCGGGCCAAGCAGATTTCTTACAACAGAAAACAAAATGGAGCAGATAAAACAGAAAGCAACTCTATTAGCAAGTCACAGACAAAATAATACAGGTTTACTTTCCTCACACAGCAAAGAATCACCAGCAGTACTTTAGTTTATGCAGGCTTGAAATCTGTTTTAAAAAGACAAAGGCTCAGAAATTCTCTGTGTATTTAAGTATCACACAAGAGACAGTTTAAACAATAAAAAAAAACATGTGAACTGTGCGGCCTAGATACTTGCTTGTTTCCTCTCCTCAAAATCACATTAATCCATAGCTATCAGTTTTGGCATTCTCTTAGCTAGTATAAACATAAACACTTTATAATCATGGTTTTAGTTTAAAATTTAAATTGGTCTCTGTGAGCTGGGTCTGATGTTTCTTTACCTTCTTTGTATAATACAACCACCACAGTTTTCTTACATAATGCTGGTACTCTCCCTCCCACCGTCAAATTTTAAAATACTGTTAAACATAACCTTACAGATGTTTATCACTTTCTTCCCACCCACCCAACATCTAAACTTTCACAGGAATACCATCTGTTCCTGGAGACATCCCTGTTAATTGATTATGCATCACCATTTTTTATCTTTTTGCTTCCTATCTTAGCTGTTAAGAACTGAGCTTCATCTTCCTCTGTCCTTGGTATAATTATGTCTTCCATAAATATTTCCATTTTTGTTTTTCCTTGGTTTTCACATTCATCTGCTTTATACAGATTGTGACGTCCCCACTCTGGGCCAGTAATCAGGGAGCCTGAATCCTCACCACTGGCACTGGAGAGGGAAGTTCACTTGGAACAAAAATGGATACACCTAGTATTCCCAAATGCAGCTGTCTGCATCAAGCACAGTTTCCTTGAAGAGCACACAGGGAACACACACAGCCTGGGGTTTGGGTTTCTCTGTCTTTCTTTCCTCAGGTCTCCAGTATGGCTGCCACTGGCATAGCTTCAGAGTTAAGTCCTCAACCAAGTGTCAAAGCCAAGTCCTCCACTACTCTCTCTCTGAAACCAGTGCTTTGTGTCTCTGCTGCAAGTATCTGACACACACATTCTTTGAGATTTGATTTGCACACACATAACACACACATGCACACACACACGCACGCACACACACACACACACACACACACACACACACACACACACACACACACACACACACACACGCACACAACTGAGAAAGGCTGCCACAGGTTTACTAGCTTATGTCTCCTTTTGCCCAGACTATAAGGTAGTTACTGCCACCTGCCCAGACTATAAGGTAGTTACTGCCACCAGACACTCCCAAGCCAGCTACTCTATGGCTCTTACAAGGGTACCCAATTATATTGAAAGAAATTAATATTAATATGAATGATGGGTTACCTGTCTGTATGCAGACAGCAGATGGGAAAAATATTTTTCCCACCCTCTCTTAAACTGGTTCGCAAATGGTTGTAGCATGGTCTTTAGTGTAGAGTTTAACCTCTCCACAAGACCATTTGTCTGGGAATGGTAGAAGGTGGTCTTTAGGTCCTTCACCCCACAGTGCTTCCACAAGCTCAAGAAATTGGCACATCTGTCAGTCAGTATTTCGCACAGGTAATCTACCCTGCTGAAAATCTCTAACAAAGCATTTGCCACCTTCTCTGCCTTGATGGAGGAGAGAGCCACTTCCTCAGGTTATCTAGTAGCATAATCTACTACCACCAGGATGGATTTCTTTCCTGTGGAACTTGGAGTACTCAGAGGTCCCACAATATCCATAGCTACCCACTGAAATAGCTCCTCAGTCAGAGACAAATGCGTCAAAGGAGCATTGATTTTGTCTCCTGCATTGCCTACTTTTTGGTACTGATCACAGGTTCTGCAGTACCCTATTACATCCCTTGCAATCCCAGGCTAGTAAAAGTTCTGAATAATACATCTGTTGGTATGCTTTATGCCAGTATGCCCTGCAAAAGAAATGTAATGGGCTATGGCTAGAAGTGTCAGATGGTAGGCTGTGCTGTATTACTTCACCCTCTAACACTTCCTCGGGGGTCCATTCTTTATACAGTAACCCATTGTTCCGGTATACAGACTCCTTGTTTCCTTGAAAATTAGATGCCTCCCTAGCTACCTCCCTCAATCCTCTCAGTGCAGTGTCTGAGAGATGAGCTTGTCTCAACTCTATCTTTATAACTTTCCCAGCTCCCCTTCCACAGGAAGTCTGTTATCCTCTGACAGTGATGCCTCACTGTCAGCCTAGGTACTAACACTCACCTCTGCCCTTGCAGTCACTCTGTCCAAGGGTACACCAGTACCTGCCAGCAGCTGTGGCTCACCTTCAGGCTCACTGCTACAGGATAGCTCCCTCCCTGAAGTAGCCACCTCACCAGCCCTAGCTTCAGGTGTGAGGTTTGTCTGGGTCTCCCACAGGCTACCAGACCCCCATGCCTGTCTCCAAGCCTGACTGAGTGTAACTGCATGCACACAAGTTATCAGAATCATTCCGTATCAAGACATTTGCAGGGATATCCTCAACCAAACCTACTTGTTTGCTTCCTTTTCCACCCTCCTAGTCAAAGTGAACACTGGCGAAAGACATTTGGAATGGGGTCCTTCCTAAAGACTTCACAGTGGTTATGTCAGAGGATATGCTCAATTAGCAGTGGCCTGTTTTCCATCCTCTAAAATTGGATACAAACTTTGGTGATAGTTTAATACCCATGTTGTCTCCAGACAACTTACCACTGACATACTGTTATTCCCACTTGCTGGCCTCCCCACCTTGCCGCTGAGGATATCTATATGATACATGGCCCCAATGGTTACATTTAAAATATTAGCCCTTGATCCTGGTCATATACCTGAACTAGTGGCTTCCCTTGTTACTGGTGGACTCTGTTGGGGTGGTTTAGACTGCCCATCATCTGATTCCCTTATATCCATGTGCAGTCCCAGCCCATCTGCAGAGTTACACTCTCTGTTTGCCAATCAGATTCTCATGTCCTCAGGCAAAGTGCTAAGGGCTTGTTCCCTCACCAGAAAGTCTGCCAGCCCTTCAAAGGTGGTGGCCTGACACCCACTCACCTACCTATGAAAATAAGTACTTAATTCAGCAGCATAATCACACACACTTCCATGTGCCTTGCATCTATGTTCACAAAACATTTTTCTGTGAGCTTCAGGTGTTAACTTAAAACATTCAAGTAAACATTTCTTTACTTTGTCATGGGTTAAACAATCAATAGCAGACAATTTAGAAACAGCAGTTACAGCTTTACCATGGAGTAAGGGGGGTAAGAAACCATACCCAGAGCTCTTGGTCAACATTATACTGTTTATATACTCTTTTAGATATGTGAATAAAACTATCAAAATGATCACCCTCTATACATTTTGGAAGAAATTTACTGACCTTTATTGCTTCTGGGGTTTGGTTATTCCCTTCCCCATTACCTCCATGACCCTGGCAAAGTCAGCATCTCCCTGTCATATTTCCCGTTTTCTTCAGCCTCCAAACGTCTTTAACTCCAGATGGATTTTTAAATCCTCTGACAAAAAGATGAAATGTCCTGTTTCTGAGGGCTGCAAATTCCCATCACCGGACTGGTTATCCTCCTGGTCGCCTGTCTGTGCTGTGACTAAGGCTAAAATCATTTACTCTTTAGTCAGGTTGGCATGCACCGATCCTTTGGCTTCACACACATTGGCCAACTTTGTCAGTTTACCATAATCCTCTGCTGATATCTTTTCCTGCTTTACCTGACTAAACTTAACTAACAAAGAATAAATAAAAACTGTTGTGAAATTAAACTCTGAATGTTTACCTTATGGCTGCTGAGAGGACACTCCTTTAGTGACAACTGCCTACAGGCCACAGAAGTTCAATTAATATCCACACCACTGCTCACCAGTATGTGACGTCTCCACTCTGAGCCAGTAATCAAGGAGCCTGAATCCTCACCACTGGTGCTGGAGAGGAATGTTCACTTGAAACAAAAATGGAGCATTTCCAGATGCAGCTCTCAGTATCAAGCCCAGTTTCCCTTAAGAGCACAGAGGGAACACACACAGCTCAGGGTCTGGGTTTCACTCTCTGTCTCTCCTCAAATCCCCATTAAGGATCTCCACTAGCACAGCTACAGAGTTAAGTCCTCAGTTGAGTGTCCAAGCCAAGTCCTGCACCACTCTGTCTGTGAAACCAGTGCTTTGTGTCCCTCCTCTAAGTAGCTCACACACTCTTTGAGATTTGATTTGCAAATACACACACACACACACACACACACACACACACACACACACACACACACACACACACACACAAATGCGCGCACACACACACACACACACACACACACACACACACACACACACACACACACACACACACACACAGCTGAGAAAGGCTGGCACAGGTTTACTAGCTATGCCCCCTTCTGTCCAGACTGTAGTTACTGTCACCAGACACTCCCAAGCCAGCCACTCTAAGGCTCTTACAAGGGTACCTAATTATACTGAGTGAAATTAATATTAATACAAATGGTAGTATGACCAATGCAGTATAGCTTTCAGGAGTGGCCACAGAGTCAACAAACAGATATGAGTACTGTCAAAGGTTAACATATTCTCTAAAGGATTAGCCACAATGAAAAGTTTAAATATATTTAATAATAAATAATAAAATAACATGAAAATACTAAATAAACACCAGAGTTTCAACCACAGGAAATATTAAAATGACACAGATAAATAGTCACACAGATGCAAGAAAACAGTACTTAACTAATCTCACTATATTTTCCCGACTAATCTAAAGAGTTACTATTTCCTGGTCACTTACTAGAGCAAGGCAAGATGAAGTAGGTGAGTGATCCTTCTCTGTCAGTTTCCAGAAACAGACTGCCATGAGACTTCAGTTTCACCTAATGTTAAACATTATTTTACTGATTGATTACAGAATGACATCACATACATCTTGTCATCTGACTTATGGTTCCCATGCAACATCCCACCCATTGCTAGAAACTGCCAGGATGTAGCACATATCTGTCATTAATACACACACACACACACACACACACACACACACACACACACACACACACACACACACACACGCACACACGCACACACGCACGCACGCACACACACACACACACACACACACACCCTTGCTAAGATCTGCTGCAGCATAAGCATTGCATCTGTACAAATCAGTTTGATAGTCAAATAACATATAATTCTTTGCTAAATTCCAGCTCGCTTTGCTAGTGTATGTTACGCATCCCTGCCCTACTTCTCCTAGCATAGCTGGCAATACCTCACATTATCACACAGATTTTCATAACATTTCTGAAATATCCATTATATCTCTGTAAGATCTCTGTTTATTTTTTGTGATATGCTCCCTAAGTTTGGCATTGTGCTAAAGGTTATTCTGCTCTGCAGTTGTTTTCAAAAATGGTTGCTTAACAGCAACCTTTCTAAATTTGCACATATTATCCAAATGTTCCCATATTTTCTCTTTAGCACTCTCTAGTTACTCCTCTTGTTATTTGAAATTCCCCTTATTCTGCAGTAATTTAACTATTGTCATACCCTGTAAATAATTCCTATTACTTCTTTCTCATATCTCTTTCACTTTTATTTTTGTCATTTTTTTATCTCCATTTTCATTTTATCCCACTGACTAGCTATCCCTTCTGAAAAAAATATCTGCATTCACAGCTAATTCACAGATCTTTTCCATTACTCATTCCTCTCTTTATAACAAATAAGTAAAAAGGTGTCAGTGTCCCAATTTTATTTCATTACCCTGCGTCTTTATCTTAGTTTTTATTGGTGCATATATATATATATATATATATATATATATATATATATATATATATATATATAAGCTACTGGATGTGTGCCAAGACTTTCAATTAAATATACATGCTGCTGTGAGATATATCATCTATCCAACTTAGTCCAGTTATTGTACCATGGGGAATAATATAAAAATCCTATTTTGGGTTCCTGCTAAGAAGTTAAGAAGTTCACTTATTCCATTCCAAATATTCTCATATTTTTTCGAAGTCTACCCTTTTTTATATATTTTCTGTTCTTGGTCTCCCTGACACATCCTCACTATTGTAAATCAAGTTTCTGTCCCCATCCATAAATAATAATCCCAGCTAAAAACTGGGTACTTCTCCCAAAATTCTTTAAAACTATAATAACAGTTTCAGGTGGGATATAAATATATGGCTTCATAATCCTCTTCCTTTACCAATTACCCTTTACCATCACAAATGTATCATTATCACCTTCCTTCCCTCTTGTGTCACTATTGAAGCCCCTCCAGCAATCAATATTTTTATTCCCCTTTACCTTTCCCCCTGATATTCTGCTGAATGTCCACCCTGAAATCCTTTGTCAAATGCACATGCTCATTTCACTCCAAATGTCTCCTGCAACATTGCTGTTTGCACCGTACATTTCTTAATGTAATTCAATACATATAATTCATTATGCTTTGCTTTTGTCTGTACCTGCAAGCCATTTACATTATATTATATAATAATATGGCCAGTAGCCTGATAGAAATCTATTACTCCCACCTGTTATACTTGATAGTTCTTCTGAATCTGAATATGTATTTCCAATGTTAATTTACATGCACACACTAATGATTGGCAGGCTGATCTCTTTTGCAGTTTCTTTATCTCCATTTGAACTTGTGCCACATTTTCAGAGTGTTTGGCTTAAATGAAAACATTCAAATAAAAAAACGTAATAGATTTTCTAAACACCACAATCTGTTTTTAACTTGCAGCAAATGCAGGAAACTGCATATTTTCAAATAAAGTTTACCACACCGGATAGGAGCAGTTGCCCCAAATCAATGGCTGCACCCACAGCTATCATCTATTGTAAAATTAGTTACCCATGCTAAAGTGCATGTTCCAGCCAGTGTTGCCACTTACACTGATTGCTAGCTGTTCTTTCTTTATCTGTATTCCCTCCCAAATGGGAAAAACAGCATGCCTTCAGTAAACACTACCTTTTAGCCCCAAGAAAAATGCAATGGCGAGCTTTACATAAATAAGCTAAATTGTGCACTGTTATATTAAATGCATTAATGTATTAGGGCTGCTGGAGAGGAAATTAATTATATAACCTGTTAACTTCCTACAGTTTTAAACTTTATTTATTTTTCACTGAACTGCTTGACTATCTACCTTTAAATGGTAATTAAACTAAAACTGCTACATTTCTTTTGGGGCAGAATATTCACAGGTCTCTTAATTGCTTACACCTTCAACCAGCTCTTCTACAAGTAAAATCTGTTAATGAAAAACATAGCTAGTAACTTTAAAGATGCATGAAAGAATCTTTGTAAATTTCACTCGTAACATACTGTTCTGGCTTCTTATGGTTAATTGCTTCTGTAGGAATAACCCTTTTGACTAAAAAGGAAAATAAATGTATGCATTACTGATATTATTAGCCATGGCTATTAATGAGTATCACTAGTATTATTGTTATTACTTTATCTGTTATTGTTGTTAATGCCATTGTGCATTGCATGTATAGTGCCAGTGTCATTATGCCTTGATTACATTTGTTAATTCTGCCATCATATATTGCTGTGTATTACTCTTATGTTTGTGGCATATCATGTGATGGTATGTAACAAAAATACTGAAAACAGTGGGCGTGAAGCCAGAGCATTTAAAGATGTGTCTCTGCTTAAGGAAAAGGCATGCAGTTAAGGTTTTTATTTCCTAGTAAATCGGACTTTGGAATGTTCAGACACATATGCATGCAACATAAGACTGGAAGACAGGGCCAGCTGTATCTAAAAGACATTTGCCTAACATCTGCCTACCTGTTTTCAGCTTAGACCAAAAGGTGCCATCACCTATAAAACTTTTGAGCTGCATACTGTTTCTTGGAGATTAAGGTGTCAAGAGATCAGAAAGGAGTGAAACTCACATGATGTAGGAGAAAATTATATTAGCAATTCCCACCTCTTTCTGGATGTGTTGTTAATCAAATAATGTACTGTGGAAAGATAAACATCTAAGGCAAAGGCCGGATTCTTTCAACTGCAAAGAGATAAATTCCAAGCCCTCTCTGTCCTGGAAAGATGCATATTACAGTGAAACCCATTTGTTTGAGTTAGTTGGCCAGTCCGCCAGCCAGTGACTTTTATTAATCAGAGTAGAATAGTCAGAAACTTCAGTCTTCTGCAGACTTTCAGATTTTATTAATGTTTTTTACTCCAGTCTTCTAGAACTGCTTCTGGATGCCAACTAAAAAGACTACTGTATCACGGTACACTCTGAAAAAAGTACCAAAAACTATGATATTGCATCTTTCCAATTCTGGGGCTGGAAAATCAAAACAGTAAAGTCATTTTCAGTTAGAGAAAGTGGAGTGTGCCATACAAGGACATTTAACCAAAACTCCCTGCAACTGAACTGGGTCTTACCATAGAAGAGGAGCCAGCATTAACTTTAAGGAATCATTGTTAGTTTTGTGACTCTCCTAAAGAGAGAGTGGACAGAGAATGCAGAACTATTTCACAGTGTTCATCCAGAACCAAAATGTATGGATTCATAACTCTTGTTTGAAATTAATACTTAGTGCATGCCCTGCCATACATCCAGGAGCTAATGTTAGTAATTTTTGACTTTCATGCTGCACAGCAAGTTCATTTCTGCTGATTGATACCAACTTGAAATTAAGTTAATAATTTATTTCTTATGTGCTAATAAATTCAATTTTATACAAAAATTCAAATGGTGCATCCTAGCTGTTTTAATTTTGACTTGAATGTAACCTAGGACAGTAAGTTTGGAAAGGGAGACAAATGTGTATTGAGCCAGCTTTTTCTCATCCACAGACAAAAGCACTGGTTACAACACAAAACATTATAGTCCAGCCTAATTGTTCTGACACAGCTGTAGACATCATCTCTCTCACTAAAAGAATTTGTGAATAGGAAAATAATTAGTGACACTGCAAATACAAGAAAGCTACAATTTCTATTTCTATGCCTTTCATCATATTGTCTTATTTTTCAACCCTATTTGCTTAATAAAATACACGCTATCTTAAAACAAGGACATTAAATCTAGACACACAAATTTACTGTCTTAATTCTATATATATAATATGATCAGTACACTTTTACATTACTCCATTGTAGAAGCCGAAGGTCACAAAATTATGTTAACTTTAACTTGCTTATTTTGAGTATTACCTTGTTACTGTGTAAACCCTGGATATAGTACAACATAGAAAAAGTATATATTTTTTTATTTTACTATATCTAACATCTACAGCAGTCAGTAATAATGTTCCTTCATTCACATTTAAAATACCCCTGACTTCACTCTATACAAAACTGATATCAAGAACAAAAACTTTTTTCCTTAGTTACTTTTTTCAGTCTTTTCAGTGTCCTTATAACCCTTACTTACAAAAAGTGGAGTATATACTTTACAGTAAACCATCAGTCCAGTTAACACTGACAACAAAATTCCAGTTTCTTGCAAAGACATATTTTGCATGTCTAATCCTATATATAATGAGACCGATGCTTTACAGTCTCCCATTTTTTCAATAATTTCAGTGTTGCTAGTCTTCTCCCTGATGATCTCCATCTGACAACATTAATCTCTAGTTAAAATCCAAAGTATCCTTGATTCTTCTAGTCAGCTCCTTTGATTTTTTTTCTGTCACTCAAGCACTTTCCTTTGGAAGAATGGAAAAGGTTTTACTAGTAAAGTCTCTCTGATGCTTTTTTTTCAGAATAATAGGAATTTTCTTCTGCTTACTGACTTACTCTTTGTTGGACTAACCTTTTATTTCCTGCTTTTCCTGTTCTGTGTCCAAAATGTGTGTGCATGACTAGGAAAAAATATTATGAAGACAGCTGAATATAGTGACTTGAATCTCATAGCTGCCTCTCAACATTCCCAGATTGCTGAAAAGAACTAGCTTCTCATCTGCCTGGTGTAGAGTGAGTAATCATTTTCTACAAACACAGTGCTGTCACCAGTTTTTAATAACTTTCCTTTCTACCACAGTTTTATGAAGAACAACCCTTTCTGTTGGTATGCTTGCATTGTCACTTATATAGGTCTTGGCTGCTTTCTCATAGCCAAGTTTGAAGCATATATACAATGTGCTCTTTCCATTAACAGTCCTGCTATAAACAGCAAGCCATTTGCTTATTTGTAATTTAGTAAAATGGGTGTAACCTTTTCCTTCTAGGTTCCTGTGGTACAGAAATAAATTTATGCACTCTATTTTCTAACTTTGATGTTTTGTGAAACAGAGCATCTTTGGAAGCCACACACTCACCCTAACTTTTCTTCATTTCATCCTCTGAGTTTTGCAGTTTTATCAGCTTCTTCTATTTTTTCCAACATTTTATAATTTGACTGTATATATTCCTTTAGTGTTTTGCACATTTTAAATACCACTTAATGCATTTGATTTATTTTTCCTCTAAATTACTGGAAGACATCTCCATTACCAAAGCCGAAACTTGAACTGTTTTTTGTTGAACAGCTGCAAGATTCTTCCCAGCAATATTCTTCTCTTCTTCTTTTCTGGTTGATTTTCCTGTTATTTTCTCAAAATTTCTTCTTTTCCGGCACCCAGGCAGTGTATAGCCAGGAAATTAATTTTATTCAGTTAGATTGTTACACTGGTTTTGTTTTTGCAATTGCATTTTTCATACTGGTGGATATCATATAAACTTGCTGATCAGTGTCCAGTCATCTTGGATCTCCTTGCATTTATTGCCTTATGTTTTGATACTTAAATAACTGAACTTACTTATGAGTAACCAGGGGAACGAACAGCTAGTAAATGGCCTGTAAATAACCAGAAACAAGCAAAGCTGGTAACTGCTTTGTAATGCAACAAGCACAGCCAGTAACTGGTCTGTGAGTAACCAGGAATAAGCACAGCCAGTAACTGGTCTCTGCATAATCAGGAACAAGCACAAACAGTAACTGCTCTGTAATCAACCAGCAACAAGCACAGCCAGTAACTGGTCTGTGAGTAACCAGGAACAAGTACAGCTGGTAACTAGTATGTGAGTAACCAGGAACATGCACGGCCAGTAACTAGTCTGTGAGGAACCAGGAACAAGCACAGATGGTAACTGGTCTGTGATCAGCCAGGAAGAAGAATGTCCAGTAACTGGTCTATGATCAAAAAATAACAAGAATGGCCAGTAACTAGTCAGTGGGCAACAAGGAACAAGCACAGCTGATAACTGGTCTGTAATCAGTCTGGAAAAAAAACAGTGGTAACTGGTCTGTGATCAGTCTGGAACAAGCATGGCCGGTAACTGGTGTGTGATCTACCAGTAACAAGTATGGCAGGTAAGTGCTGTCTGAGTAACCAGGGACAAACATGGCTGGTAACTGGTCTGTGATTAACCAGAAACAAGCACAGCTGGTAACTCATCTGTGATTAACAAGGAACAAGTATGGTCCGTAACTGGCCTGTGATAATTCAAGAATAAGCATGGCCGGTAACTGGTCTGTGATCAACCAGGAACAAGCACGGCCGGTAACTGGTCTTTAATCAAACAGGAAAAAGCACAGCTGGTAACCTGTCTTGATCAACCAGCAACAAGAACAGCCGGTAAATAGTATACGATCATCCAGGAACAAGAACAGCCGGTAACTGGTCGGTGAGCAACAGGAACAAGCAGAACATATGAGTAGCAAAAAGATACACAGCCAAGGTACTGAGAGACAAAACAAATGTCTAAGAACCAAAGAAAGTCCTCCATTTGTCTTCTCAAGAAAATGGATTTTATTTGAAAAACAGTTGAGCACTTTCTTCACACAGCAACAAATGGACTTTATCAAAAGGTTTAATTTCTCAGAGCATGAAAATAAAACAAACAAAATAAAATCAATATCAGTGCACTACATTGGTAAAAAAAAAAATAATAATTTTATATATATATATATATATATATATATATATATATATATATATATATATATATATATATATATATGTGTGTGTGTGTGTGTGTGTGTGTGTGTGTGTGTATGGGTCTACTTCAGAATGTTGACCATTCAGAATGCCGACTTTCCTATGGGCGACACCATATGGTCGCCATTCCGAAAGGCCGACATCCTGAAATAGCACCATTTACCTACTTGTAAACACAGTAGAACTGTGTTATGCAGGGGGTCAAGCCCCCCTGCACCCACCACATTGGGGGCTGTGTCCCCTACACCCCCTGCTCCTTAAATATTCTCACTCCGAGATCGCACTACAGTGCAGGAAAGGGGAATCTCCCAGTCCTGCACTGTAGCGGAATCTCCGCTATCATTTGTCGGCCTTTCAAATGTTTGCTCATATGGTGTTGGCCATATGAGTTTCGAACATTTGAAAGTTCAAACAAATGAAGGGCTCCCATATATATATATATATATATATATATATATATATATATATGTATAATATAATATATATATATATATATATATATATATATAAAATATATAATATATATATAATATACATATATATAAAATATATAATATATATATATATATATATATATATATATATATATATATATATATATATATATGTGTGTGTGTGTGTGTGTGTGTAAAATACTTTACATTCTTACTAACCCTTCATCATACTATCTGTTTATACCCTTTCAAAACTTGCCCTCTCCCTATTGTTAGGGGGAGTCTTGTGTCATATTTTTTTTTATTATTTCCTAATATAGTAGAATATGCATCTAACACTTTTGTATATACTGATTATCATATGTAAATACATTTTTTTTCTTTTATTATTATATCACTGGTATCTACTCATGCTTTATTGTATCCTATGTATTCCACTGTCATATTGTATGTATATATGCTTTTCAATTACATGTATAACTGCTGATGTGATGTTCTTCTATCTCGCCTTCATTCTTACTAGGTTGGGTTCAGATCCAATTCTCGTATCCGTTCCGGCCTTTATTTTCAAGCTTGAGGCTGTCTGCCAGTTCGTGGCTAAATCCCTATCCCAGCATGCAGTTGAACCATCTCCAGATCTCGTTTGCCACTAAACAAGATCAGGTGTTTGTCTGCTAGCTCTGGCTAAGTATTCTCTTTCTTTACCTGTTTTTACTATTTCAGAGTTGTACATTTTTTTCTAATATTGACTTTTAATTGTGTGTTGCAGTAGCCAATTATAGTTCTACTTTTGTGTTATTTTTTGCAATTGGCTGTCGTTTTCCGTTAGGCCTTGTTTTTCCCTCTCCCCGCTCCTTTTACTCTGTATTAAACTGTTTAATAGCCTGTTAAAGTTGTAGAGGGCTTTTAACCCTACTGTTTTTCCTGCATTTGTCTTTCTATTTGTTGTTAATATTTCTTTCCATAGTTTTGTGTTACAGTTCGTTTAATTTAGAGAACTGTACCTTAGCCTGTTCAAGTTCAAGGGCTTTGTCATACTGTTTCCATCTTGTTCTGCTCAGAGCCAGTTTAAATTAGAGGGCTTTGTCACTTCCCTTTCCCTGGTGTATTTCCCCTTTTTTTTTAATATCTTGACACATTTAAGATTTAAGTTAGAGGGTCTAGCTTAGATATATATTTACATATATTTACAATAAAAAAGTTTTCTATTCTGTTTGTTCTTTTCTATTGATGTAGCTCTTCTCTTTCTTCTTCAAAATGTCTGGCAAAGACTCAACCTACGGGTTTCAAGAAATGTGACAGTTGTGGAAAGAAGATGCCCCTGAGTGATAAACACACATTATGTGTTTAATGTCTTGGGGCCTTCCATCTCCAGGGGGTTCTTGGCTTCTTCTGATCCAGGGATATCCTTGGATCAGGTACAGGGGGGCTTTCAAAGTAATGAGGAGGGTGCTATTTTTAATCACAGAGTGCTCCTCGAGAGGAAAAACAAATTAATTCTAAAAGGACTTTTAAAACCCCCCCTTCTCAGAGGCACTGGAAGAAGGTCCGGGTTCATCCAAATCTGACAAGTCTCCCTCTTCTATATCTGACAAGTCTGACAAATTTGGGAAGAGGTTTTCTTTTTCCACTTTATTGGAGCGACGTATAAGATCTAAAAATTATCCTCTTCTGATCCTAAGGTTATTAGATCAGACAAGACTTCATCAACTCTGACACCTGCCAGATCGATGCCGGTTGATTTTGAATTAAGGAGCCGGTCTCCTACCTTGGAACCGATCTCCCCTACACTTACATCTCCTCCACTCTGTCTTCTAGAAGTCTGTTGGATGACGATGTGGAGTGGATCCGACCCAAAGGCTTCGGATCCTATGACATCAACTTTTTCTGCTTCAATTCCTCCTCTGATCCAACCCCTGGCTTCAAGGTGGGAAGATCCAGAGCTGTTCTTAGTGGAACCGTTGGATCCAAGACCTACCTTAGGTTCTACGGATCTGACCATGGCTCAGATATCCTTAGCCCCATTGGAGCTGGAGGGGTCTAGGAGTTGACACCCTCCAGTTGGGTCTAGGGGGGGGTTGGTGAGTCAGATTGGAGAGTTGTTGGATCCCACTTTGCCTCTTGGGGCCTCAGTGTGGCTGACTTTGGCTCCTACCTCAGCCTTGGGTCCATCGTCTTTGGTTCCAGGGGGTCCTTGGCTTCTTCTGATACAGAGATATCCTTGGATCAGGGACAGGGGGCTTTCAAGGTAATGAGGAGGGTGCTGTCTCCACAGACAGGTCTACAGTCATCTCCAGTTATTCCCCCCCTCTAAACCATCAGTGTCTGCCTCTATACCCCTGCATCCACAGGGATGCAAATATCCTAGGCCTCACAATGCCCCACAGGGCACCCCCACACTCTTTCAAAACCTCCCAAGAGTACTCTTCTGAGGAGGTCCCTCGGAAGAGACTGTGCAAGAGAAAGCACTTAGACTCCCCAGAGGAGACCATCACTTCTGATATGGACCTTGATGAAGCTGAAGGGTCCCCACGGTCACCTCCTGATGATGTTTCCTTTGGAGACATCCTGGAAATGCTAAAGCAGAGAGGCAGCTGGAAGTCCACCAACCCTTCCACAGAGGAGTCCATATACCTGAAGGCTTTTGGATCTCACCCTTCCACCTCTTGGGTGTCTCCACAGATTAATTCATGGACCTAATTTCTTGAAAGGTATAGAAGTCCCCAGATTCAGTGGAACCTGTTCCTAGGAGGCCAAATAAATTTATTACAGCTCCCTCAGATAAGACCTTTCTAACTAGGGGAGTCCCAGTAGACGCTATGGTTGTGGCAGTGGTGACAATGAAGGAACTCTCAAAGACATAATTTTTTTTTGTTCAGCGACATTTACTCTCAGTTCGCTGAATTCCCTCACTCATTTCAGAAGACTACACAGGGATCTCCTGAAAGAGCTATGAGATACACTCCAAGGTTCAGTAGCTGAAGGGGTCACAGACAAATGTATCCTCTCAGCTCTCTACCTTAAATTCAATTGTCAACACCTCCATGAGACTCATCACATATAAAGCAGATAGGGCGAGTAGAGCAGCGGGTTCTGGAATTTCCCTAAGGAGACATTCTTGGATGTGCTTATGTGACTTTGCGGAACCCTTTATGTCTTCTTTTGTTAATGCCCCATTTGACAGCTCGTCCTTATTCATGCCTAAGGTAAAGGACACACTCACCAGGTGTGAACAGGCAGGAAAGACTCTGCCATAGGATTCCATTTTTCCATACCTACTAGACCATATTCCAAAGGTGAAAGAGGTAGTGGTAAAATGTGGTTCCAGAAATCACAGAGATCTTTTCAGGTCACCCATGGTGAATCTTTTCCCAGAGGCAGGGGGGAATTAATAATGTTAGACGCCAACCTCGTAGCAGAGGGCGTCCGTAGAATCAGGGGGACAGAGAATCTTTCTTTAGTAGGCCCTTTTAGCTCTCATGAATGGAGGCCCAACTGTTCAGCTCTGGAGGCAGTTGGGGGTTGCCTATCTTTGTACCCAGAAGTCTGGCATCAAGTGACAAAAGACAAATGGGTACAGAGCATCATATGCAAAGGTTCCACCGTTCCTTTTTCCCTTCCCATTCTGAAGGTAAAAAAGGTTCTGGACTTCTCACCCAGTGAAAAGGAACCAGCAGCTCTAGAAATTCAAAGGTTGCTAGACAAAAGAGTCTTCCAGAAATTCCCCGCACACCAAATAGGATCCCGAACTTACTCAAGATTCTTTTTAGTTCCAAAGAAAACAGGGGACTGGAGACCATTTCTGGATCGCAGCATTCTAAACAAATCAGTAAAAAAGACCAAGTTCTGGATGGTAACACTGCAGTCAATACTCCCATTCCTGGGAAAAGACGATTGGATGTGCTCTGCTCTGTAGATCTCCAGGATGCATACTACCACAGAAAAATGGACAGGTGATGCAGGAGGCACCTGCACTTTCGGCTGGGAGCCAGTAACTACCACTTTTGAGCTGTGCCCTTTGGCCTCACTACAGCCCCCAGAGTGTTTACCAAATGTATGCCAGTAGCGGCTCACTTGAGATGTCTAGGATTCCGGGTGTTTCCATACTTAGACGACTGGCTGTTAACCGCCACAACTAGGCATCTCCTATTAAAAACAAGGAACACAACCTTGCAACTCTGCTTCCACCTAATGATTACAGTAAACTACAAAAAATCTGCCTTAGTGCCTCTCAGTATGTGGTATTCATAGGGGCAGAATTAAACTCGACACAAATGACAGCCAGACTCCCACCAGAAAGGATGCAAGTTCTAAGACATCAAATGATGTACCATTTAAGAAGGAAAAAAGTTCAAGCAAAGATGGTTCTAAAAGCTTTGAGAATCATGGCTGCAGCGATAGATTTGATTCCCCTAGCACGTCTCCACATGAGAATTCTTCAGTGGGTGCTATCCATTCAGTGGCCGATGCACGAGGTGCCAGTGTCTCACAAAATAATTATAACAGAAACTTGCAAGAAGGATCTTCGTTGGTGGCTTTACTCCACTCAGGTAGCTCTAGTTTGATCATTTGTACTCCCCCAACCAGTGGCTACAGTGACCACGGATGCCTCTCAGTAGGGTGGGGGGACATTATTTGGAAGGACAGTCCAAGGCACCTGGCAAGATCATGAGGCCCACTTGCACATCAGTGTCCTAGAGATGAGACCGGTGCTCTTAGCATTGCAAGCATTCCAGGCTCTCTTCCACTGGGAACTATTGCAATCCAGACAGACAACATGTCAGTTGTTTGGTACATAAATAAACAAGGAGGAACCAGATCTTACCCCTTTTGTCGAGAGGCCATGAGAGTATGGCAAAGGGCAACTTCCTCCCAACATTTTCTGACAGCAATGCACATCCCGGGAAAATCCAAAGTGATAGCAGACAGACTCAGCAGAGCTATTCTGACGCCTCATGAGTGATCCCGGAAACAGGAAGTAGCTAAGAAGATTTTCCAAAAATGGGGCCAACCTTGCTGCAACCTCTTTGCGACATCCATGCATGCCAAATGCAGCAGTTAATTTGGCCTTATCCCCCCTCCAGGGGAGTCACCAAGGGATGCACTTGTTCATGATTGGCACCAAGTAAGAATAAAGGATGAGATGGACAGCACACATGGAACGTTATGGTGAGTACGTAACTTCATTTTTTATTGGATGTTATTTAAGCTTTTCTCCCTGGGACTCTGCTGAAAATGGGTGTTTATTACCCAGTCAGACTTCCCTGGTAAAAAAATGTGAATAAATAAACAAATTAATAAAATAAATAAAACACAGACACGCCCATGGACCCAAACACATGCACACAGAACACCAAAACATCTCTGCCAGCTTAACCCCCCCCCCCCCAAACACAAATGTACACTTAAAAAATAATAATAAATTAGAAATGTAAATCTCCGGTTTACTTCATTTAAAAAAATGTAAGTCTTCATAATGTACTCACAAGATATGACACTCCAGTAAAAAGATAGCCCACCTGACTGCTAGAAATCAAAATGTCTGTCTTAAAATTAAAATGCAAAAGTTATTAAAAAAAAAAAGCACTGACAACTACCTGATGTGAAAATGGATCCCAGTTCTGCTAAAATTAAGATAAAACTGACTAAAAGCATAACTTGAGTAAAATACTAATAAAACTGTACATAACCCTCTCTATACTGCTAAACTCATAAAAATAGTGACACTTCAAAAAAATTAAATAAACATATGTGTCATGGGGGCCAGAAGGGAAAAGGAGGGTAGATTTTTGAAGACATTTATGAAAACATTTGGCATGGAAGATGTGAATTCAGTAATAGGAGTTTGGAGTGAATTTACATATTATTCCCCAAGATATAAAAATTAGGCTAGGCTAGACAGAATTTACATTTCACAGGAGCATGTGCATTTAATTGAAGGTTTTGATACCCACCCAATAACTGTTTCAGATCATGCAACAGTAATAGCCAAAATAAAACACAGGGTAATGAAATAAAAAAATGAGACATTGTCACTTTCCCACTTATCTGTTGAAAAGAGAGGAATTAAGGAATGGGTAGTGGCAATTATTCAGGAACTGTTAGAGAGGACAGAAATGTCTTATGAAAATATAACTAGGGAGTGGAATAAAATTAAGGTGGAGTTTAAAAATAGGGTGGAAATAAAAGAAAGGGTGCTGTGGTTAAGAAGTAACACAAATCATTTAGAGGCACAGTCAAATGTTAGAGTATTACAGAATGGGGAAAATCTCACAGAAAAAGAAGAGGATCAACTGCAGAATACTTTGCAGAAAATAAGGGATTACCTTTATAATATGCACACACTTAGAAAAAGTGCTATTAAGCAACTGTTTTTTCATAATGACACTAGAGTACCAAAGCATTTAGCACAACTCAGGCAACAGAAAATGGAAAGGGTTGTCACCAACCTTAGGGAGCCTGTGACAAGGAAGATAGCAAGAGATCCTGGAAATTCTCTGAGATTCTGTATAAATCAGAGAAATATGAAAATCAAGAAAAGATACAAATGGAAATGTTTGTGGAAGAATTAAATATGCCAAGGTGAGAGGTAGATGAGGCTCAATTACAGTTCGGATAAAAGCAGATGAGATAACAATTGTGATGTATAACCAATCTACAGGAAATGCTCCAGGAATAGATGGTATTCCTGTGGAAGCTAGGAGGAAAAAAAAATAAAGATATTGAAGGTTTTGTTTAACAATATCTTAAGAAGAGAAGTACCACCGTCCTGGAAGAAAGCAGTGGTAGCTGCAATACCTAAAGAGGGTAAGGATCCATCAGATCCAGCTTTGTACAGGCCCATTTCAATACTAAACCGTGATTATAAAGTGTTTGTCTATAATGGCTAAAAGAATGGCAGAAGTAATGTCAAAACTGATAGAAAAGGATCATCGTGGTTTTCTGGTGGGGAGGCAAACATTTGACAACATTAACAGAACATTAATGATCCAGATGGAAGCAGAATGTAACAAAATACCATTGTTGTTGGTGGGTCTTAATGCAGAGAAAGCATTTGACAAAGTAAGCTGGGACTTTATGAGCAGGGCAATGGGAGCATTTGCATTTCCTGAAAAATTATAAGGTTGATTAGAAGAATATATGAGGGAACGGTGACGAAAATTAAAGTGGATGGGGTCCTGTCTGATCATTTCTGCTTGAGCAGAGGAACCAGACAGGGGTGTCTTTTTTCCCCTTTATTATTTGCATTGTATTTAGAACTATTGGCAAAAAATAAAGGACTCAGAAATTCAAGGATATAATAGGTATGGTAGTCAAGAAAAGCTGGCTTTATCTGCAGACAATATTATTTTGTACTTGACAAAAACAGAAAAAAAAATACAGTGGAACATTTTGAGACAGTTTCAGATCTTTTTGGGATACAAAATTAATGAAGCTAAAATAAAGGCAATAGAGGTAAATTATGTACCCACACATGAACTGTCTCAGGAATAACCATATTTATGGGCATATGATAAAATGAAATATTTAAGAGTATGGATTCAAAATGTTTCTAGTGTGGCAGCTAAGGATATGCGGGACGAGACTAAACAAAAGATAATACAAAAACGGAGAAAATGGAAGCTTTGTTATATGGCTATGGATAGTAAGATACAAGCAATTAAATGCTTTTAGCCCCTTTAGTCTTATACACAGGTCAGCCATATTTTTATCAACCAGAGAAGTTGCTGTGGGTAGCAATTAATAAAGAGCTGAAGGATTGTATCTGGGAGGGGACGATGGCAAGAGTCAGTTGGGATAAGCTGATTCTTCCAGTAGAACAGGGCAGATTGGAATGACCCAATTTGAAGGGGCATTTCACAGCTATGCAGTTAAGATTCCTATACGTAGTACAAGCAGAAAATTATAACTCAAAGTGGAAAGGATGATGATGAAACACAGGGGAAGCTCAAGAAACAAGGAGAGACTAAAATTTGGATGCAGGCCTTTAAGGAGAATAGCAATAATCATACAGTATAGTATATTCATAAAGTAACAGGAAGTACTCTAAGAACTAAACCAACACAGGAAGGGAGAAGGGACATTCTGCCGATAGGGATGACTGCAATTAGGGATACAGACAATAGGCAAGAGAGGGCCAGAATCTTTTGGAGAAAACTGGCAAAGGAACCAAGGTATTTGGGGACAATAACTAGAGGGGGAAAGATGATGATAGAATGGGAAGATGCCAAGAATTTATTTGGACTGCAAGTTAATTGGCAACATATTTTGTGGAATTGGGGTGAGTTGATGCACTTTAAGGATTCCCTGTGGGATGCACCATCGGAGATGCTGGGTGGGCAGATTGGTCTGACTAGAGAGATAATTTTTCTGAGCTATTATAAAGAATCGGAACTGCTTAGACATGACAAGGCTTTGCTTTGTGTAATAATGGTGGCTGCCCAAAAAGCAATTACTAGAAAATGGAAATCAAAATCTAAACGAGCTACAGTATACTGGAAGTAGTGAATATAGTAACAGAGATGAAACAACTGAAATTGAGATCTTTAGAAAAGGGTAGAAGCAAGCTACATAAGAAAAAATGTGAATTGTAGGAATGATACATACAAGGGAAGAATGAGCCCTAAAAGGCGGCAGGACGTAAATGAGCAATGTTTGAGTGAGAAAGATTGGGTAGATTATAAGTGATATAGAATATTTGCATATGTCAGTGTATCAATATGGTTTGTGATGAAAAATGCTTGCGACTAAGATTGTGTCTGTGTGGTTTATTTTCATTATTTTTTATTTTATTTTACATTTGTTGACCGGGATAGTTCGACTGGATGCATGTCCATTTTCAGCGGAGGCCCAGGGAGAAAAGCTCCAAGGGTAAGCAGATACAGCATTACATAATACCAGCATTACATATTACAAACAGACTATTTACAGAGATTACATAAGTAAGCAAGTTAAACAAGTTCCACAGGTTACAGTTAGTCCTGAGCGCAAGTCAGGATTAAATTAAATTACACAGTAAACTGGTTAACAGATTTTTACACATTCGAGTTAGCCTGGCTTGATACATTGACATAGCCAGTTAAGTGACAAATGTTGTATGAGTCTAGTTTTAAATTGACCTAAGGTGGAAAGTAAGGTAATATCAGCTGGAAGAGTTCCAGGATCTACTTACAGAGTTTGCAAAGAGAGAATCACCGGCTGTGTTATTAATTTTGCTAGTCTGAATTAGTAGTTTGTTAGAAGATCGGCGGTCTAGGATTGTTATAGGGGTGATAATATTTTTAAGTGCAGGAGTATTGTCCGGATTATAGAGGATTTTATAGGCCATAATCAGTTGGTTATACTGGATTAGGCTGGGTAGTTCAAGCCACCCAAGCTGATTTAGATTGATGCAATGATGTGTCCTAAAGGGCAGCCCAGTGGCAAACCTGGCAATGTGGTTGTAGCAAATTGAGAGTTTGTTAAGGACAGTCTTGTTCAAATTCGAGAGTAGAGGGGATGCATACAGAAGGGTTGAAAGAAGGTGAGAGCGAGCTATGGCAATTTTAGCTGGAGGGGTTAGGAAGGCTTTTATTCTGTAAAGTGACCCTAGTTTTTTATTGATGGTTTTGATAGTTTGGTTAACATGTAGGTCAAATTTTAGATTATTGTCTATGATGACACCTAATAGTTTTGAAGAGGGGTCAGGGGAGATTATTGTGCCATCATTTGATTTTATGGTAAAGGTGAAAGTGGTAGACCTACGTGTTGGTGAAAATAACAGCATTTTAGTTTTTTGGGGATTTAGGATCAGACGATGTTCAGAAAGCCAGTTTTCTATCATATTAAAGGTGGTCTGGGTAGCTGATCATAACTGTACTGGAGATGTGGCTGAGCAAATCAGAGTAGAGTCATCAGCATATTGGATACAGCTGACTTTTGGAATGACAGTATAAAGGTCGCTAATGAAGATGGAGAACAGCAAGGGCCCTAGTATAGAGCCTTGTGGTACTCCAAGGGTGTTAGGTAGAAGGTTAGAGAGTTTGTTCTGCCAGAGGACAGCCTGCTGTCGACCATTCAGGTAGGATTGAAACCATTGAAGGGCTCTAATATCTAGACAGAATGTTTGCAGGGTTTGGATTAAAAGTTGGTGATCAACCATATCGAATGCCTTGGAAAGATCCAAGCAGAGGGCTGAGGATATATAATTATTGTTACGATTATGGTTTATGGTGTTGGTAAAGGCTAGGAGGGCTGAAGTAGTGCTGTGATGAGGATGGAAGCCATGCTGAGTGTCTGCCATAAGGTGATTCTGGATTAGGTGGTGCATGAGTTGTCTATGAATACATTTTTCCATAATCTTTGTGTTAAATAGATTATTAAATCAGACTGTAAAAATCATTAGGTTTTTCAAAATGACAGACAGTAATGCAGGATGCTCAGATATCAAAACAGATATGCACACATATTCTAATGATCATTAGGAGGCAAAAAACCATACACAAACATGTACAGAATTTTGACTAACTTTATTCTGGGAATACCCCTTACTTTATACCATTCACAATCAGCTTTTGCCCACCTCACTGACGTGGTCAGTGACAGGGTCTTTACATCACTATAATTCATAAGAAAATGCTGAGGTTTTACTTTTTGAAAAGTTTTTTCCCATGAGAATATTACAGCCTTGCAAAGCACCTGGTCAGTCACAATGTCTTTATGAAAATGTAGCCAATTCAAGGCTCTTAGATTAGTTCGAATACAATGGATGAATGTCTTTTTAATACATTTCTTTGTCTCTCTGTTTGCCAGCTGGTTTTTATCTTCAGTAGTGTTCACAAGGCCATCCTCCTTGGTGGAAGCAGGAAAAAGATACACATGCAGACAGATTCATTATTTTCTAACTTTGCAAATAATATTTACTGAAAGACATGTGCCAGCCGAGCTGGCTACTGTCAGGGTCAAGTTTTTATTCACACTGCAGCTAAGCTTCAAGCAATAATATGCAAGTTCATTTCTACTATCATTCTAGTAAAACAGAATTAAATGCATTACATATTATACTATTTTCCAACCTTTGCTCTTCATATAGATTTGAGCACATTTATTTATGTCTTAAGCACACATTTCCCTAACAGTTTATAGATGTTTGAATACATACTTTTCTAACAATATATATATTTGAATACATATTTTTCTAGCAGTTTATATGTCTGGATGCATATTCTTCTAGCAGTTTATATGTCTGGATACATATTTTTCTGACATTCTCCCTCCTGTTAATGCATTTCATTCTATTAGAAACATAAACAATATCATTTCATTTCGTAGCTTTTTCCATTCGAGGACTTTCAGCTAAGTAAGTCATTTGTTTTATATTTCAGATAGGCTTTCACTTGGTATCAACAGATTCAGTTCCATGTCCTGGTACATTGTCTCAGTTACTGATATGTCAACAAAATCTCTAACTAACCTTTTCATACAGGGTATCCCGCAGCAGACACATGATCCAATTATGAGCAGTACCACACAAATAGCAATTAAAATATTCATTAGGATTGAGCCCCACCCCCCAAACAGATTCTGGAAAAAGTTCGTCAGTGGGTTTGGGCCTGGTTCCGCCATTGCTGATACCTGCTGTATTACCTCCAGGTGGTCGTTGATTTCATGTCTGTTGTCTGGTATGTATGCACAGCATTCTTCTTTGATAAGCGCGCAAGTACCACCTCTCACCGCTAGGGTGAAGTCAAGAGCCATTCGGTTTTGTAGTACAACAGTTCTCATCGCATTCAGTTCATCAGTTACAAGTTCGAGAGCGGAAAAAGTTGCATTGCTCATCACTTCGAGGAGTTTTGACAATTTCCTCAGTTCCCAAATCGATTTGACTGCTCCATAGGCTGGAAATATTCCAGCCCAGGATATGACACTGTCACTCAAGTCCATATGGGTCAATTTTTCTTTATCCTTCACATTCGACTGGTCTTTCCAGCTTGCTTCAATCTTACCCACTGGATTAGCAGGTTTCTTGACCGTGTTCCCAGTTTGTTGGACTACATCTCTTACATTGCGTATCTTACCCAGAGGTAATTCTGCAGTATGTCTTATGGCTGGAACCAGATAACCCAAAAAACAACTGCCGGACCAATTCTCAGGTAACCATTTATAGGCTTTTTTCCCACAAACAAAATAACAATTTTCAACTTTAGTACTGATGCGGTTAACTCTGGATGAAACATTTTCCTGTCTATAGCAGATAACTGTTTATACATTTCAGGATTTTTCTGCACATCTCTTAATGTTGTTTTCATCAAGCTTAAATATGAATCGTAATTCATGCTACAACTAGTACTCTGGTCTTTAGCTTTTATATAACATTTATAAGATACAGTTATGTTACAATTACTCCAACCAACTTGGAGTGTATCATTTTTAATAAAACAAACAATTCCTTTTTGAGTAACGGGTAGGTATAATGCCACTTTGTCCTGTGATCTCACAGTACCTGTGTCAAACAACAGGTTCTCCCAAGTCTCATTTATCCCCAGAGGGACAGCAGACATCAAAAGTCCTCCATACGCTGTAGGTATTGCAGTACAAACCCAGCAGTTTGAAACGTTCATTGTCTCTACGTACACTCGTTTCATGGCTAGGTATGTGTTAAAGTTTGGATGCCAATCTATGGCAAGTTCATCACGTTTCATCAGTTTCACTTCTGTAGTTATATGCAAGAAAAACCACAACAACAAAAAGGTTACCACAAACATGGTTAACAGGTGTATGATCAGTAGGCCAGTGAACCAATGTCTTTGGGGTTGTTTTGTATTTCTATACACTCTGCCCCTGGCCATCCTGCTTCTGTGGTATATCAGTTACAAAATGTTTATCTAACTTAAACTCCTTGAGCGGTTTACAGTGCGTCAAATGAACCCAAGATGATCTCTCAGCAATTTTCACTGCAGTAGGCGTTGCCAACAGTACCTGGTACGGACCTTCCCACTTTGGACTCGCCCAATTCTTCTTTTTGATAACCTTCAGCCAAATCCAGGACCCCGGGGTCAGCACGGCTTCCGGCTTTGTTTCTTCTTTGTCTGAAAAAGAGTTCAACTGCAAAACAGTCTTATTTGTTAACAATTTCTTCATATAACTAGCTAATGAGCTATCAGCCTCCAGCTCTGCAGGCATGAGGGCTTTCCATTGTGGCACATAATATGCTCTTCCAAATACTACCTCAAAGGGGGTCAAACCCCTTACATTTGGAACAGTTCTCATGCTCAGCAGTGCTAAAGGTAGACAGCAAATCCAAGTCTTCTGAGTCTCATCCATCAATTTTCTTAACTTATTTTTCAAAATCCCATTGTATCTCTCCACCAGTCCTGCTGACTGGGGGTGATAAGCACAATGGTTCTTCAAAGAAATCCCAAAGAATCTCCCAAGCTGGTGAATTGTCTGATTAACAAAATGTGTTCCATTATCACTATAAATTCTCTCCGGTATGCCAAATCTAGGAATGATTTCTTTTACTAAGGCTTTTGCCACTGTTGCTGCATCCGGATTCCTAGTCGGAAAAGCTTCTACCCATTTTGAAAACATATCTATGATCACTAAACAGTACTTTTTTCCTTCACATTTATTCAATTCTATGAAATCCATACAAATAGTATGGAACGGATATGGTGGTGTAGGGAAACTCCCTCGCTTCGGTTTAAATGCTCCCTGTGCATGATGTTTACTACAAATATGACATGCTGCACAAAATTTTTGTGTATAATTCGTGAATCCGTATGTTTGGAATGTTCTGTTAACTAACTGTACCATCCCCCCTGTTGAGACATGGCTCTGCCCATGGCTCAACAAAGCCGCATATCTAAATAAATTAGATGGTAATATTGGCTTCTCCTCTTTGGAGATGTACAGTCCTTCTTTGAGAATTGCTCCTCGTTTTACCCACTTCTGCTTTTCTGCTTTTGTAGTTAATGTCTGCATTGTTTTCAGCATTTCTAAATCTAAAGTCTCAGAAGGTTGTAGTTCTTCATTTAAAAACAAAGTCTCTGAGTCTGAGGCAGCTTGCTTTGCAGCTGCATCAGCCCGAGCATTTCCTCTCGAAATCTTATCCTGTTGTTTAGTATGGGCTGCACATTTACAAATAGCTATTTTGGTAGGTAACTGAATGGAATCTAACAGGTTCAAAATCAATTGTGCATGGTTAATCGGTTTGCCAGTAGATGTTATCATTCCCCTGTTCTTCCACTGTTGTGCAAAAACATGCACCGTAGAAAGCATACTGACTATCAGTATATATGTTTACACATCTATCTTTCGCTAAAGTGCAGGCACGTGTCAAAGCTATCAATTCTGCTGCTTGAGCAGATAGGTTATGCTGCAGGGGTTGTGCTTCTACAATTTCAACATCTGTTACTACTGCATAACCCACTAGGTTCTTTCCTGTAGGACCCTTTCTACATGATCCGTCTACATAAAATGTCACCTCTGCATCAGCTAAGGGCACATCAGTGAGATCTTGTCTGGGTAAGGTTATCTGTTCCATTTCCTGTAGGCAACTGTGTGGTGTGCCATCCACAGGAATCGGAAGCAATGTTGATGGATTTAATGTTGTGCATCATTCAATTATCATATGAGGTTGACTCAACAGTATGGTCATACAAGAAAGATGTCTAGCAGGGGATAAAAATGCTATTTTTTCTTGCAGTAAAATTATCGCAACTGCATGAGGCACCCTCAAAGTAAGAGGGTGAAACAACACCACTGAGGCCGAAGCCTGCACTGCCATAGCTGCTGCAACAACTGCTTGTACACAATGTGGCAATGATCGTGCCACCGGATCTAACTGCAATGAATAGTAAGCTATGGGGCGTTGCTTGCTGCCATGTTGTTGCGCCAGTACTGACGCCATATATCCCTGCCTACAATCCACGGTCTGAAAAATCTCTTATGGTAATTCGAAGTCCTAAAACAAATGAGGAAACTATCAATTGTTTTAGTCTGCAAAAGCCGCCTCTGCTTCCGATGTCCAATGTAGTATTTCTTGTGCTGCCATTGGTGTCTTAAAATTAAATCAGCCAATGGAGCTGTTTCCAAAGCATAATTAGGTATCCAACTTCGACAAAAATAAGTCGTTCCCAAGAAGGACATCATTTCCTTTTTGGTAGTTGGTTTAGGTGCTTGTAAGATTGCTGTTTTCCTATCCTCATCTAATGTCCTACCTTCCTTGGATATTACATATCCCAGGTACTTGACCTGTTTTTTCCAAAGTTGCAATTTGTGCTTGTTTACTTTATGCCCTTGTTCTGCCAAAAATTTTAACAATGCTATTGTGTCTTCCCTACACTGTTGCTGGGTAGGGGCTGCAAGCAAGATGTCATCTACATAAAGTAATCTGACTGCCCCCTGGTGGAGTAAATCCCGCCAGGTTGCTAGCCATCTCTTGTGTGAATATTGTTGGACTTTCACTATATCCCTGTGGTAGTCGAGTATACGTATACCTTTTGCCCTGAAATGTAAACGCAAACCAATGTTGGCTATCAGGGTGTATAGGTATTGAAAAGAAAGCATTGCTGATATCTACCACGGAAAAATACTTCTGTTGTGGCTTCAAGTCATTTAACAAAGTATGTGGGTCTGGCACCGTAGGTGCCCTCGGTATTACCGCATCATTTACGGCCTGTAAATCTTGTACCATCCGCCATTCCCCGTTTGCTTTTCTAACAGGAAACAGAGGAGTATTACATGGTGAATCCAAGGATTCCACCAGTATCCCTTCCTTGAGTAATGCCATTATAATAGGTTTGATTCCCTGCTCCGCATCCTTCCTCAAAGGATATTGTCGTTTTTGTGGTCTAAAAGCCGATTTTGGTGTAATAGTTACTGGGCCTGCTGTTCAATAAGCCCTACATCTGATTTCCTGTTGACCAAAGAATGTTTGGTACGCCACTCAAAGCTTTCTTCTTCTTCTATCAAGAACGCCAATCAGCTGTCCTCACTCTGTCGTAAGTGTACAGCTGGTGCTATGCTAACCAATTTAGTTTCTGTTTCTGTACTCCTTGTTCTGACAATTCTAAGTCGGTTTGTTTCTCCCATCTTGTCACTTTGTCACCCAAATCTACCCATCTAACATCCCTGTTTTTGGTTAGACTGACATGCGGTAGTTTGTTGGATTTGTATAATTCCGTGAATTCCTGAGGTAATGAACAACTTACCACACTATTACCCTCAGTATCCCAGTACAAAGTCCGTAATATTAATCTGTTTGCAGGATTTCTGAACAATTTTTGTTCATATTCCTTATCAGGTCCTGGTGTGCTACAATAGTATAGAGTACAATGTAACAAATGTTGCTGATCGAAGTCGAGGGAGGGCACCTTACTGATGGCTATGTTCATCAGTTCCTTGGTCACTGCCCCTGGACCGGTCGTAACCAGGTCCTGGCTGTACCAATAATAAGCTTCACCCTCCGATCGTACTACAAAAGCATCCATTTGTCTCTGTGCCTCCATACCTTTCATGGTGGGAACTACTGCTATACCAAAAAGCTGCATAAGATCTCTTCCCAATAAATTCATTGGGCATTTTGCAGAAAGTACTATTTTACTTCTCTGGGTTATACCCGAGACAGGGTCAGTTATCGCTATATCATGGGAGAGTGGCTCCCTGTACAGCTGTCCATTTGCTGCTTTTACCAATATGTAGTCAGGTGATTCAGAGTGCTCCGGTAACTTTGAAGGATGAATCAAAGTCCGTGATGCTCCTGAATCGCACAAAAATTTGATTTCCCTCCCCTCCACCAGAAGTGTAACTTCCGGTTTCGTGTCTGCTAAATAGAGCTCCAAGCTCAATAAGGCCAAATCCAAAACTTCACTTTCCCCAGTTACTACATCCATTTGTATGTCATCTGTCTCTTCTATTATGTTTACATTATCTCCCTGCTCATTAGTCTGTCCTGACGACTGCTGAGCAGTATGACTATCATCTAGTCAATCTTCATCACTTTTATCCTTTTTTTCTGCAGGTGCTTTACTCCTGCAATCCCTTGCTAAATGTCCTTTCTTTCCGCAGTTAAAACACTCACCTCTTTTCTTCCTTTCCTCATAGAACTCTGGGTCCCTGTCAGAACGCTTATTGCCCTGAGTATTTCATTTACCCTTTTGCCTGATTGTACTACAAAGACTTCTGTCTGGCCTTCAGCTGTGAAGACCATGCTTTTTCTTTTTACTGTTAAAGTGTCTTTCAGCATGCCTAGCATACTCTAGTAAGGCTTGAAGCCTACTCGTTCGGTGATCTATCATATGCTTCGTGATGAAGCTACTGATAGGGGCAATGCAACCTTTTAGAAATGCATTTTTCAATTGTTGTTCATATGGGCTATCATTTTTCTGATTTTCAGGAACAGTCATACCACTATGGTTATTGAAACATTCTAATAATCTACCATAGTATGTATCCACTGTTTCATTATCTTGTTGTACGCATTGGTTAATACAAGTCCAATCTGCTCTAGGTTTCCATTTTTCAGTAATGCGGTCTGTAAGACCCTTCAACCTAGTATCTAGCTCTGCGTCACTATGTAGGAGTGGCCTGTTGCGTCACGGGCATTCCAGGCGCCGCAAACCATGTGCCAGTCCGGACCTATAATTTGTCTAACTACTTTTTCTACCTCTTCCCCATTCAAGTGGTAACTTAATCTCATTCCCTGTAAATCTTGTACAAACTTTTCAAAGTTAATTTTTGGATGGGGAATTCCTCTGTAGCTTTCGGATGTCCTCCGTGTCCATGGTCTATATACTAAGAGAGTTGAGGCCTGGCCCTCCTGTCCTGCCTGTGGGTTAGGTACTTCAATTAATGGACAGATTTCCTCACTCTCATCTAATGAGTCACTGCTTAGTTGAACATTTCTAAGTGCTTCACGTGTTCGGGATCTAGTTCCAACAGGTTCTCTTACAAATGGTTGTTTTAATACCCTGTTGTCTCAGGATAGCGTGGGGGTCCAGCCCTCCCGCTTCATATTCTGAATAAGGTATTGGAGGTGGTAGTGGGGAGGGCCGTTGCTACCTGTATTATTATCTTCTTTGTCTAAAAATAATGCTTTCAAGATTCTTAATTTTCTGCTCCCTCGGTTTGCTTCCTCAATCCACCTATGTGCTTGAGGAACACCCAACTGTCGTTGTTTTTTTGCCTGACCTTCTGCGTCAGATTTTAATTGTTTCAAAAGTTTCACTAGTGATATTTTATCTAATTTACCATCAAATTCATACTTGTTAACCCATTTTGCAAAATACCTCACATTGTCTGCTCTTTGCAATTGCATATATTTCGCGTCATCTGTTGGGGCGGATCTCGTGTCCCCTTAGTGCACTCATTACCCATGTCTTAAAAAGACTGTTACGTAACCCTTCTCTTGTACCACGTGGTATCTTATTTCCCCGTATCCACAGTAGTGTCTAGAATGACTGTTTACTTTGCTTTGTTATTCCCTGATCTATGACTCAAGATACAATACTTCGACTACCTCTCTCCCTGCTATCACAAACCTTAGCAATAGCACAGTGTAACCTGGTCCCTGATCTAAAACAAAGACAAAGAGGGAAATTCTTCTTACCTGAGCCTCCCGCCACCGCTGTAATTTTAGGATCCAGTTTTCCGCTTTTCGGCCACAGATCAGAGAGTGGACAGCCTCTTTGCATACAACAATTCAGTCGGAGGTCTTTCCTTCTTCTGCGCAGTTTTCAGTACCACCTATGACCTGCAGCTTACCAAGGGAATTCCGGCTTTTCAGAAGGACCAAAATGTTAAATAGATTATTAAATCAGACTGTAAAAATCATTAGGTTTTTCAAAATGACAGACAGTAATGCAGGATGCTCAGATATCAAAACAGATATGCACACATATTCTAATGATCATTAGGAGGCAAAAAACCATACACAAACATGTACAGAATTTTGACTAACTTTATTCTGGGAATACCCCTTACTTTATACCATTCACAATCAGCTTTTGCCCACCTCACTGACGTGGTCATTGACAGGGTCTTTACATCACTATAATTCATAAGAAAATGCTGAGGTTTTACTTTTTGAAAAGTTTTTTCCCATGAGAATATTACAGCCTTGCAAAGCACCTGGTCAGTCACAATGTCTTTATGAAAATGTAGCCAATTCAAGGCTCTTAGATTAGTTCGAATACAATGGATGAATGTCTTTTTAATACATTTCTTTGTCTCTCTGTTTGCCAGCTGGTTTTTATCTTCAGTAGTGTTCACAAGGCCATCCTCCTTGGTGGAAGCAGGAAAAAGATACACATGCAGACAGATTCATTATTTTCTAACTTTGCAAATAATATTTACTGAAAGACATGTGCCAGCCGAGCTGGCTACTGTCAGGGTCAAGTTTTTATTCACACTGCAGCTAAGCTTCAAGCAATAATATGCAAGTTCATTTCTACTATCATTCTAGTAAAACAGAATTAAATGCATTACATATTATACTATTTTCCAACCTTTGCTCTTCATATAGATTTGAGCACATTTATTTATGTCTTAAGCACACATTTCCCTAACAGTTTATAGATGTTTGAATACATACTTTTCTAACAATATATATATTTGAATACATATTTTTCTAGCAGTTTATATGTCTGGATGCATATTCTTTTAGCAGTTTATATGTCTGGATACATATTTTTCTGACACTTTGCAAGTGGAGAGAGTATAGCTATTGGCCTATAATTGGAGAATTCAGTACAGCTGCCTCCTTTGTGAAGTGGGATTACATAGGATATTTTCCAGATGGTGGGAATTTTAGCTTCTACTATGGTTCGATTGATTAGTATTGAGATGGGGTAAGCAATAGCATCAGCTGATTTTTGTAGGTACTCGGCAGGGAGTTGATCAGCAGAAAGTGTAGTGGGTTTTAATTTTTTGATCAAGGTACGGATAAGTGAAGTGGCGACTGGTTGGAAGCTGAACGCAAGTAGGTTTCTAGGGGTGCTACTTTCAAGACCAGGGGAGCTAGGAGGTAGTTGGCTAGCTAGGGCTTGAATTGTCTCAATAAAGAATCGGTTAAAACTGTCAGAAACATCTTCAGGGGTTTTATCAATAGTAGCAGCAGGGATTGGGATTGAAGTTTGTCCAGGATGTAGTAGATTATTTAAACCTGCCCAAAACTTCTGAGGGTTATTTTGATTTACTGTCTGTAAATTACAGTAGTATTGTTTTTTGACTTGTAAAATAGATTTTTTTGGTTTCGTTCCTGGATTGCCTGTATTTAATGTGATCTTGAGGGTCTTTAGAAGAATGCCATAAAGCCCATGCTTTGTTTCTAAGGGTAATTTTGAGTTTAGACTCTTTAGAAAGCCATGGCGCAGTTTTTGCCTTGGTTCTCTTTGAATGAACAGATGCATGCAAATCAAGGATCTCAAGGAATTTGTTGTTAAAGTATTCTACTGCTTCCTCTAAGGGGAGGTGTTTTAGAATAGACCAATTACATGAGTTTAGTTCTTGTTGGAATTTGGCAGGGTCAAAGTTTTTATTGTTTCTAACCTTTCTGAGTAAGGGTTGTTGGGAATTAATGGTTTTGTGCTTAATTACATATGTGAGAAGGTGATCGCTTAGGCCATCAAGGAGGGTACCAGAAGTGTACAGTTGGGGGTGACTATTTATGAGTACCCAGTCAAGTAAACTTTCTTTTTGGTTGGGTTTACCTATCCTGGTAGGGGTGGATATAATTTGTGTAAATGCATGCAGGTTAATATGGGTGGTTGGTTGGGGTTATATAAATATATGGCTTAATGAAGATGTTTCTTGTTTATATAAAAGCAGGAATTGAATAATTTATGTAATATTGCTTAGGTTATATGATATATCGCAATATATGTGAAGTATAATATTTATGTTAATATAGTTTGATTACTTGTCTATGAATGTAAATTTGCCATGTCACAAGTGATAATTCAATAAAGGTGTTTGGAAAAAAAATTAAATAAATTAACAACCACCAGTGATAATACACTTAGAAATTGTTGACAGTTTTTATATAAATAATGTCATGTTCAGTAGATAACTAAAGCAACTTAATGCAGCCCACTAAAATTAAGAAGCAATAAATCTGACCTAAGCAATAAGGAAGCTTAATAAATGGAGGAACTGGGGGGGTTGTTTTGTGTATTAAATTTAAATATTTTGCACAACAGGATTCAAAGACTGTTTAGTACTTGTCGCCTTTGTCATTTATTGTAAATGTGTTCTTTAAACCTGTACTACAAAATATTTATTACACTTCACATACCAGTGCATTCAGTATATAGTTTGGATTTGTTGCTCTGGCCAAATAAAGGAGTACTGACTTCTGAATCAGACTTCTGATTCATCTACCACAGTATTAAAATAGGCTCCATTTCTTTTCCATGCAGCATGATTTACAAGTTATTTTAAAGAGAAACCAAAGTTTAACACATTAGAACTGTAGCTTGAAAGGTTCAAATACTTGCAGACAGCAGTAAGTTTTCCACCCGCTTTTACAATGATTCACAGCCTTAATTATATATTTGTGTCAGAATCATAATGCACAAACAGCTGGATACGAAATCTTTATGTAGATACAGTGTCATTTGTGTGTTTGCCTTTAATGCACATTTTGTCTTGGGTATAAACTACTGTTTGTGTTGTGGCAGCTTTTTTCCTGATACTTCTGCAGGTTTTTGTCTGCAAATGTAGCGGTCCTTCTCCACTCACATACAGTACATTACGATCACACTGTCTACACTACAAATTAATATCGATCCTACAGGGCTGCACTTCCATCTCTGATCTTGCAGGTGGTAGCACATCCATTAAACTGTCTTTGGCAAAATGTGTGACATTGTTTGTAGCAAGTAGGGAACATGTATGTCAAGTTACCTGGTTTGAAACTGTAAGCAGAAGACAGTGTTGTCAACTGCAGCCATGTTTTTACTGTTTATGTAAAACAGATAATCACAAATGATGGACTATAATAATGAATGCATGAGAGTGAAGATGTACATGCCATAGCCACATCTTGTCTATCTCATGCCAAAATGTCCTTTTCTTCTCAGTGTTTGTTTTGATAACTTGAATTTGTACACCTTCATTGTCTGCATCCTGAGTGGGTGTCTGTACCAATAGCCTATGCATTTCCATTCCCTTCAGCTTAAGATTTGCTGCATCCTGGAAGCAAAAGTCTGTCTTAGGCCTGTAGGTGTAGTTTCTTAACTACTTTTAGTCACCTGCTTCAGGCTTCAGATTGGGGGGGGGGGGGGGTAAGATTATCTGTAGGTCTCCTCAGTAGAATGGTTGGACTTGAATATTCATAAAGTGCAGTGTGGAAAAAAATCATTGGAGAACATACAGGGTAGAAGGGAAAAATATCAAACCTTTCTAGTCCTTTCATTATTACCTTGTTCAGGAATGACCTTGTACACAGCTGGTTTAAGCAAGTGCTAACTAATCTCATACCCGTGAGTCTGACAGAGAAGGTCCTTCAGGATTTGCTTTAGAATAAAGAAACACTTGTAAGACAGATCGCTACACTTGTTCAAGCATGGTGCAAGAATTTACCTAAGGACAAATGGCGTAAGTCACTTGATTACTGTTACAAAAGCAGCCACATTTCTGTTTATGAGGCAGTCCATAAGAAAACCTTGCTTTATTTATTATTACATAACAGACTGAATGCAACTGCCTGTTTATTGGATTGATCCAAGAGCACTAGTATAATAAAGTGGCATCTTCTGTATTCGCATTTATGTATCAAGATATTGTTAGGAATTGCACCATATCAACAGTGTTAACTTAGGTGCTGGAGCCTTTTCCATGAAATACTTTGGTGTGTAGCTAGTAGAGCTATGGACAAATTATTACTGACTTGACAAGCTTTACTGTTGATTATGCTGTAAGGGAGGCACTGATATGCAGTAAGACTGCAGTATGACCTAACGAGCTGTATTAAGGTTGTAGTGCTTTAAATAAAGATATTTTTATAGTTTCCTTTTGTGTGTCTCTGTTTAGTGCTTTGTACTACTGTACCACATTATTGTCTCTGTTCTCCCTTTTGACTTTTGCACTCTCAGGCAGAGGTTTTGGTATCCATTCCTCCCACTGGTATGGTAAGTACCATTTGTGTAGCTGCAGGGACTTCATAATGGTTCAGCTAATGACATCTCCCACTGCAGTCATATGACTTAGGTCATTTGCGAATGGAATGGGCTTTGTGCAAGTGACATACATGCCTGCAGTTGTGTCGCATTAGTGGTGGTGGTAGGGCATGCAGTGTTATATTATTTTTTCATCCATCATTAGACATTTTACTATAATTTCTTGCACCCAGAGCCAGGTCATGGTCAAATGGGGCCCTAGGCAGGTTAACGCACCAACCTTTCCCACCCCGCAACCATTACAGTGGCTCATTAATTGGCTGTCTCTTCCCAATCACTATAAACACTGTTCACAACGTAGTGTGCATGCTATTTTCTTCTTTATTTTTACAGTGATTACAGAGGTTTGGATTTAATTTAAAACATTTATTTCAAATTATAGAGCATAAACACTAACAACCATTTGCTAAACAAAACAGTCTCACATTGAAAACATACTTAGCATGAGCAGAAGTAAACTTCTCTTCCCTTGAAACTCACATTTATTGAAAATCCAGTGGGGTAATAAGTGTACCTCAAGTCCCACACTGTTTTCAAACTATGGGCACTCTGTGGCACACATGTTTAGGACTGCATGCATGCATTTTATGATTCACCTTCCTGATTGTTTTAAATTTTATTTATTGTTTAATACAGCTACATTTGTTAGAGTGTGTTTGAAATTTGTAGATCCTATCCTGCAGCCTCCACTCAGGTCTGATATGGCTAATTCAGTGCACCAGCCTCAAGCCCTTCCAAAATCTTTCCTTCCCATGATGCCGTGCTTCTCTGTAGCTAAGTCATATCTCGTTTGCCACCTTTCAAAGATGCAGCAAGGTCTTAGCATATAAGTGTTGCCTCTTATTTGTTTATTTATTTATATATTCAGATTGTAGGTCACCCTTTGGTGGCTCCTTAACAATATAATTTAACTTAGTCTCATATATTTTCTTGAATTGATTTACATTAGAATTTAAATCTGTTTATAATAACTCTTCTTTGGCCTTGTCACCACCTTCCTTCCCACCTCTTCTACAGTATTAGCTGTTAGTTAGTTTAGTGGTTTCTAAATCTTAATGTGTTTGTTAGAGTATTTTTTCTCTTCCTAATCAGCTTAAATCTGGTAGCTATTTCAGGCAATTAACTGTAAAGACTATTGTGATTGCATACTTAATACTGTTTTGCAGTTTATTATTGGAGTAGTTCAATGTGTGATTCTAGTTGCTGTTGATTACTTAGTAATGGAGAAATCCACTAGCTTTAAGAAGTGCCCTAAGTGTGTGCACTGAATTCCCCCTCAAGATCTTCATGATCTCTGTATTGTCTGTTTGGGAGTGTCTCACCTCAGTGCTCCAACTTTTGTGATGCCTTTTGTCTTAGGACACTTACAAACTAGAGGAATAAGCTTATTGTCAAGATGCTTCTTCCTACGAATCCAGAAACTTCTAAACCTAAGTAGTCGGGCAACAAGCCCATCAAAGCCAAGAATTCAGGTCCAAAGAAACATTCCTCTTGAGTCTTCAGTTCTGTCATCAGCTCCTAAGGTCCTAAGAATCGAGAAGCATGCTGCATAGACCCCCACCTATACTTCTTCCCCAGATCCAGAGATCGGAGTTCTTATTACAGTTCATGACTCACTAAACAGGAACAGATGGTTTCAAGACATTCTTCAGCTCACTACAAAGTTCTTTCTGTCCTACCTCAGAAGGTGAGTTGTATCACCTTTTGCAAAAGTTCTTAAAGACTCAGATTGAGATGGGGGTCATTGCAACTCCATCAGATCCAAAGGCAGTTGGATCAGTACACTTTACCCCTATTCAGGCTCCCTCACTGGTCCAACCTTCAGTTCTGGTTCATTCAGATCTGTAATGTCACCTGGATCCTGTAACCCAAAAAAACATTGATACACATTTCATTGGCTCGGTGGTTCTTGGAGCTGACTCATCCCGTTCTGACCTTGTCTTATGCTGGTTCCCTCATAGAAGTCTACCTTTGAGGCTTCAGGTCAGATCCCCTCCTTTGTGCCTGCTCCTCAGCTGGAACCAAGAATGCACCTATGGTTCCTTCCATACTTTTCTATTGGGAAGTTGGATCCAACCATAAGTGAGGTGTCCTCAGATCCTCCTCAGGATGGTGCAGCTTTCTGAATGTTGGGGAGGATCAGTGCTGAGCCACACAGTACATATTCACAGACTCCACTGATTGCCATCCTCTTCTGGACCAACAGCCTACCTTTTCAACTTCTGGAAAGGTATCCACTGGTGGGACTCGTTCAGTTGATCCCAAACATTGAATTCTGACTCAGAGATTCAGGAACCTCATCCCCCGAGCCACCTAAAAAGAAGGCATGTGAGAGGAAACATTTGATATCACTGTCAGAGTTAGTCACTTCAGATGCCACCTTGAAAGATGGAGAGGGTTACCCACAGTTCCTCCCCAGGATCATTCCTTTCGAGAGAGGATCTCAGCTCATGTGACAGAGGGGAACCTGGCTCACCAAACTTCCCTCTCAGGATTGGCTGTATTGTTTGAGGCATATGGATTGACTCCTTCTCCCTCCTGGGTGGCCCCTCTCACTGACAAGCTAGTAGAATTGGTGGTGAAGAAGTATTGGTGGGAACCGGACATCTGCGAGTCAGTTCCAAGAAAACCAGATAAAATTCTCCATCCTCTCAAAGACAAATGCTTTTGGGCCAAAACTCCACCAGTATACTCCATAATTATTATGACAAAAAAAGGGTTGTTTGAAGACTCTTCTTGTATCCATCCACCCATCAAGGAGTCTTGGGCAATGAATAGACTGGGGACATAGGCATACACTTCTGGATCCTTTGCAATTTGGGCTGTGAACTATGCCACTCATATGACAAGATTCCAGTGGGATTGTGCTCAGCAAGTGTTATCCATTCTGAAGAATGCTATTAATCTCGAGTCACAGAAGCAACTTCAAGCCACTCTGTTGACAGTGTTTAACATTACCAACCTCTCCATGCACCTATTGCATAATGTGGCAGATGGAACAGCAAAAGCAGCTGGGGTGGGAATCACTATCAGATGCCCCTGTTAGCTGATTAGTGAAATTTTGTGGGCAACTTTAAAGCATCCTTCACAAACACCCCCTTGACTGTACCACCCTATTTGGTTCTACAGTGAAAGAAAGGATGCAGAAGAGTGAGAAAAAAGTAAGACTGTTTCTGCATTGGGAGTGAAATTCAAGACCCCTCAGCAACCATTCAACAGGAACCAAAAAGGGCCTCAATTACTCTGGTTTCAAAAGACCAGAGATCATTATGGCTCCTCTTCTGAAAAGGTGGCTAAGGTCAACACAGCCACTTCAATGGAAGTAGGCCTGGAGCTCAGAGTGGGCCGCAGAACAGGACCAGGCTTTGTGCGCACCCTTTGCTGACAATAATCCCCATAATCATTGAAAGCATAGTTCTCAACTGTCCAGATTTTCACAGAATGTACAGATTTTTGTCACTTATTTTTTATGGTATTCTGGGAAATCATTGAGGGCTGAAGTCACTAAATAATGACAGACATTTGAATTTCAGACTTCATATCCACCAGTAAATGCATGGGAATTAAAACCTATTATTTTAGCAAATTTCTAAATTTATAAGAGCAATATTTAAAATGCCCCTATTTTTGAACCTTTGTCTCCCCATAATTTTTGTCATTGTCCATATTTCTTGAGCTAAGAGGTTGAGAGGTATGCCTGAAAGTCTTGCTGACTGCGCCAGTGGAGGCATTTATTGACCCATATCCCTTTACTTGCACTCATTGTTTCACACTCACATGAGACAAGTGGGTAAGGGGCATCATATCCAGAGGTTATTGCATTCCATTTTTGGAAACTTCCTCCCCTCACCTCTCTTTCCATTGCCAGATATACCACCCAGTCAGACAAAGTCCGCTATGCAAGAGGTCCATTCTCTTCTGCAAAAAATAAAGACATCTAGGAAGTCCCATCAGACCAGCTTGGGTCAGGATTTTATTCAAGATTCTTTTTGTTTCCAAAGAAAACAAAGGACTTCCATGTCTTCAGAAGAATGAATGGGTGTGCTCAGTAGATACTTCTCAAAAAAAAAGTGAAGGAGTCCAGGAAGAGTTTGCTCTTCCATCTGGGAGTTAGTCTCATCCAATTCAGAGTCCTACCTTTCAGTCTCACCTAAGCCCCCAGGATGTTCGCCAAATGTATGGTGGTAGTAGCAGGTCATCTGCGTCTTCTTGGGTTCAAGATTTTCCCTTACCTTGACTACCTGCTTCAACTATGTGGTTCCCTAGGATATGCATCAATCTGGAGAAATACAACGGATTCCCTCTCTTCCATAGGACAGAATTTTATCCTTAAAGACTGCAGTATAAAATCTTCTGGAGCTCTCTGATAATGTTGGTCATGAGGGCACTGGGTCTCATGGCATCATCGATTTTAATGGTGCAATTGCTCATTACCTCATAATGATTCTGAATTGGCTGTTTCAGTCGCAATGATCTCAGAAGTACAACTCCCTTTCTCATCCAATTATGTTAAAAGTTGTGTAGGACTCGTCTGCAGTTGTGGCTTCATTTTCTGCTCTTATCAGTAGGCGGGTTTTTGCAGGTTCTCTCTCTAGCAGCATGGACACATCCTTCCTCAGGTGGGGGAGACATTACGAAGGGAGAATGATCCAAAGATGTTCATCGTGTTACACTGCTGCAGTCATCACACTTGGTTATCCTGCCGTCAGGTGGTCCTGCAGTCGGCCAGAGTTCCAAAGTCTTGGTCCGGCTTCGGTTGCTGCCGCTTCTTCCCTGACATCAGTGCACCAGGGGTATATAAGAGGCATCCAATGCCATTTTCTCCAGTCTTTCTTGCTGCGCGGTGCCCGAAGCAGAAGCAGTTTGCAAGTGCTGGTCAGCCGACTCCTGAGATATTCAAATCGAATTTCAGACCGAAGTCTTCAATAAAGCTAAGTACCCCATTGGGGAACATTTTCTTGCCTCAGTCCGATGTCAGAAAAAGTTAACAATTGCATTTCTTGTGGGAAGCAAATACCTCATAAGGACTTTCATTCTTATTGCATTCCTTGCCTAGGCCCACACCATGACGTCACAGGTTGTCGGTTTTGTGCTAGGTTTAACAAATGTATTATTAAACGTCGGTTTGATTTCGCCCAACATTATTTTGGTAGGAAATTTAATTATACCATGCCATTGGAGCAACCGACAACTGGAATGCATAAAAAATGCAAAGATAAAGACAGGCAGCCAAGACACAAACCAGACTCCGAGGCCTCTGCTAGGCCAGTCGCCGGTTCTCCGGTTTTCAGTGAGGCACCTACGCAGCCCCTGATAACCGCTGATTTAGAACCCCAGGCAGCATCCGATTCCCAAGCGGAGATTGCTAGGCCTCCACAACCTTTACCTTTAGGCCCTTCTGACTCCATGGCTGAAGGAGATTCCGGTGCAGTTGAAACGCCTTCAGTTGCAGAAGGTGTCTTCAGACCCACTACACTCACTATTAAATCCTATGCAAAGCTGAAAATCCCTTTAAAACAAAGAAGACTGTACAGCAGTCTCCAGTACAGGGCCCCATGCCTAAGAAACAAATGCTTAAGATGGCTGAAGATTTAATTACCCTTATCAGGGGTTCCCATCCCCCTCCTGATAAAAGGCCAAGACAGGAGGAGGACTATGCTTCCTCTGACCAGGTTTCAATTTCTTCAGATTCTTCTGAGGAACAGGAATATTCTTTTCCCCCTTGTGAAGACTCTGATGCAGAAGACTCTATCCCTTCAGCATCTCCCCCAGAAGACTACTCTTTTGGGGAAACTTTACATACCATGAGGGAGCATTTCCACTGGGAAGGCCAGGATTACTCTGATTCTAAGAAAAGGCTCCGAGAGTTCCTTTTACTACCCCAGCACAGACCACTTGCTATTCCGCCCGTGTTAGACATTGTGGATGATGTTTATTCAGAATCTAGCCTTAACCCAGATTCACTATCTCCTGCACCAGCCAAACCAGACAGATACTATAGAGTCCCTGACTCACACAAATTCCTATATAAAAGCCCCATTGCTGACCCAGAAAGCATTTCCCAGGATCCCAAAGGGGTTAAGGCCTCTATTGCTAAAAATCCTGTACCCTCTGAAAGGGATTCTAGAGCACTAGACAGATGGGGAAAGAAAGTATATACCTCAGCTACTCTAGCTATGAGGGCTTTAAATTGCCAGTTTCACATGCTGAAATATCAACAATATTTGATGTCTCAATTAAAACAAAAAATGATCACACATACAGATCAGCCTGATTACAAGGAAATGCAAGATTTGTTGCATGCAGCTGAACAAGTGGGAAAACATACTTTGCAATGTGGATTTGATTCATTGGAAGCTTCTTGTAGTGCAGCAGTGACAGGGTCTGTCATACGTAGGCATGCTTGGTTAAAAGAACAAACTTTACTTGATCATGTTAAAGCAAAGCTATTGGATGCACCTTTACAGCAGGATATTTTATTTGGTGTAAAAGCAGAAGAGGTTTTAAAGAAAATGGAGGATAAGGCAAAATCTATGCAGACGGTCAAGGATTTTTTACAGGTTCAACCCCCTCGTTTCAGCAGAAATTGGCCAAACAAAAACTGGTCCTTTCCAGCTTCTGCCAGACCACAGAGGGGCAAATACAGACACCCAAGGGGCAGAGGTCAGTCACAAGGCTCTTACCAGCCTCGACAATGGGGTGCCACAACCCAAAAAGGAGTAGAAGACAGGTCTCAAACTATCAGAAGACAAACACAATGACTTACCCCTCAGACTGCCAAGCAAATCACTCTTGGCAGCTCCCGTGGGAGGAAAACTAGCACTTTTTGCAGACAGCTGGCACAGCATCACAAAAGACAAATGGGTCCTAAATATTGTATCTCAAGGATACAGATTCCACTTTCACACTTTACCAAGGATAAAAGGAATGCCAAACCTGCCACCAAATCAATGGGCAGAGGCTCAAAAGCAAATTTCAACTCTCATGGACATGAGAGCCATTCAGAAGGTCCCAACACAGGAGCAAGGACAAGGATTTTACTCAAGACTCTTTCTAGTTCCCCGAAAGGACAAAGCCTGGAGACCCATTCTGGACCTTTCAATTTTAAACACCTTCTTGAAAGTACCCAAATTCAAGATGCTAACACTACAGCAGCTTCTTCCCATGCTGGGCAAGAAGGCTTGGCTAGTAATGTTGGACCTCAAGGAGGCATACCTGCATGTCCCTATCAGACAAAATTGCAGAAGATACCTCCGATTTATAGCAGGTTCAACCCATTACCAATTCTCTGTGCTGCCCTTTGGCTTATCTACTGCGCCCAAGGTCTTCACAAAATGCCTGGCACCAGTAATTGCATACTGCAGACAAAGAGGAATTCAAATATATCCATACCTGGATGACTGCCTTATTCAAGCAGAAAACAAGGACATTCTTTTAAAGCATCTGGCGTTTGTCAAAAACCTATTAAGTTGCCTAGGGTACACAGTAAATGAAAAGAAGTCAAAACTAGTGCCCTCACAAGACATAATATTCCTGGGTGCCAGCTTAAATACAACAGCCCAGATGGCTCATCTCATGCCAGACAAGCAAGGACAACTGACTCAATACTTCAAAATGATGGCAACAAAGACCCAACTACCTGCAAGAAAAATTCTGCAGGCCTTGGGATTCATGGCATCTTGCATACTACTAATACCATTTGCAAAACTGCATATGAGGAAATTACAATGGTACCTGAAAAGTGTATGGACTCAACACAGCTGCAGCTTGGAAACAATAATTCCACTAATTCCCTGCCTTCAACAGGAGTTTCTATGGTGGGCTCAGGCATGTCACCTCAACAAGGGTCAGCCTTTTGCCTTACCCCCAGCCAGGCAAACTATAACAACAGATGCATCGGATTATGTCTGGGGAGCACACATGGCAGGACAATGTATTCAGGGCAAATGGTCTGCAGATCAAAGGCATCTACATATCAATCAAAAAGAGATGCTAGCTGTACAAAATGCCCTAACAGCTTTCAAGGACCTCCTACATCCAGGACAACTCCTAATAAAGATGGACAACACCACAGTGATGTGGTACATAAACAAGCAAGGAGGCACACATTCCTACCCCCTATGCAGGCAAGCAATGACCTTGTGGAACACAGCACTGACCTACCAAGTTCAACTACAAGCACAATTCCTGCCAGGAAAGAAAAACACATTGGCAGACGATCTAAGCAGAAACATCATAGATCCTCAGGAGTGGAAACTAGATCCACAAGTATTCACAATGATAACTCAAAAATGGGAGAGCCCAGACATAGATCTGTTTGCTTCCCCCCAAAACTACCAGCTACGGAAATTCTGCACAAGGACATACCACACACTAGCTTGGAAAGTGGACGCCCTCTCATTCAGTTGGAAAACATTAACAGTGTATGCCTTTCATCCACTGCCTCTTCTGGCAAAGGTGCTGCTGAAAGCCAGATTAGAGAGGCCACAAATGATACTCATTGCTCCAGACTGGCCATGCCAACACTGGTATCCAATACTAAGGAACATGGCACAAGGCCCACCATGGATTTTACCTCCAATTCCTCACCTGCTCACTCAGCAAAACAATCAGATTCTACACAGCAAGCTCAAGACTTTAAATCTGGCTGCATGGCAAATTATCTAAACAACAAGTCAACACTTCTCTCTAAAGCTGTGATAGATGTCATTCTATAGGCCAGGAGGCCCAGCACCAGGAAAGCCTATTCAGACAAATGGAAAAAATCTGCGCCTGGAACCAGGCTAAAGGCCAAAATCCCCTTGTCCCAAATATTCCTCAGATTCTTCAATATTTAACTGAGATGTTGCACAAAGGACTTTCTTTTTCATCTATTAAGATCCACGCCTCAGCTATTTCAGCTCAATACAACACGGATCCTCCTATATTTTTACATCCATTACTAAGACAGTTCCTCAGAGGGGATAAGAACATAAGACCTCCGGGGAGAGTACCAACACCAACTTGGGATCTCAATTTTGTTTTGGAAAAAACTTACACTACTGCCCTTTGAACCAGCTTTTACAGCTGATTTACAGTTTCTATCATGGAAAACTGCCCTGCTGCTAGCAATAACTTCAGCATGAAGAGTCTCAGAGCTACAGGCCCTAATGGCAGTGGAGCCTTTCATCATTTTTCATCAAGACAGAGTCGCTTTACGAACTAACCCTTCCTTTGTGCCAAAGGTGGTATCCAGTGTGGCCCTAAACCAAACCATTCATTTGCCCACCTTTTATCCAAACCCCCAGAACAAAGGGGAAAGGCTCCTACACTCTTTGGACATTCACAGGCAATTACGCTACTACTTGGATAAAACTAAGGCTTTCAGAAAATCTGACCAGCTCTTTGTATCCTATGCTGCAAGATCACAAGGAAAGGCTATCTCAAAATAGACCATTTCAAAATGGATAGGACATTGTATCCGCTTCTGCTACACACACCATGGGAAACCTGTACCTGGTAACATTAGGCCCCATTCCACCAGGGCTACAGCAACATCAACAGCCTTCCTCAGAGGGGTACCAACCAAGGATATTTTGGAGGCTGCAACTTGGAGTTCAGTGCACACCTTCACCAAGCACTATCACTTACCTCTATACTCTAAAACCAGAGCTGGCTTTGCCACTGCAGTTCTGCAGGGTGTACTAGCCTTTCCAAACCCTGTTTAGTTCCACCACGCAACCTTAGCTTTGGGATTCAACCCAAGTGTGATGACTGCAGCAGTGTAACACAATGAACATAGTACAGTTTTGTACCTACCATAAATGTAGATGTTCGAGTGTTCACACTGCTGCAGTCCAGGTTACCCTCCCTCCATCCCCTCTGACCTAGCTGAACCTTTCTATAACTTTTCTATCCTGTACAACCTTTGTGGTGTATTTGCTTGTAACTGAAGGTATTCCTTTTATTCCTTTTACATGTTTTATTAGCAATATGTATTGCCTACCTACTTGGGGGCACCTGACATCTGGGGCAAGAAAAACTGAAGAAAATGGCGTTGGATGCCTCTTATATACCCCTGGCGCACTGACGTCAGGGAATAAGCGACAGCAGCCAACGCCGGACCAAGACTTTGGAACTCTGGCCGACTGCGGGACCGCCTGATGGCAGGATAACCCAAGTGTGATGACTGCAGCAGTGTGAACACTTGAACATCTACATTTATGGTAGGTACAAAACTGTACTTTTTTTCTCAGAGTCTGAGGTTTGTCTTCACATAAATGACTTGGAGATGAGAGCAGTTCTCCTTGTGTTACAGGAGCTACAGGACTGTCTTCCTCTAGGAGTGATAAACATACAGCTGGACAATATGTCAGTAGTCTGGTACATAAACAAGTAGGGGGGAACCAGATCTTATCCCCTTTGTTACAAGGCCATGAGAGTTTGTCAAAGGGTGAGATGGCCTCTCATAATTTTCTAACTGCAATACGCATTTCAGGGAGGTTTAACGATCTGAAGGACATCCTCAGCAGGAACCTCCTGTTGCCTCACTAGTGGTCCCTTAATCCAGCAAGTATGAAGGAGATTTTTCAGTCCCTGGGGGACTCTTCCTCCTGTGACCTATTTGCAACTTCGCAGTGCACCAAGTGCAGTAATTATTTTGCTTTTCTCTGTCATTGTGGACAGATCCTCCTGGGACTCTGTCCTGTTCTGGCCTCCAGGGTTACTTTATCCCTATCCCTTAGTTTTTCTCATGACCAGGTTCATACAGAAAGCAATTTGATGCAAGGCTACAGTCATCCTTATAACCCCCTTTTGGCCCAGAAAGATATGGTTCTCTCTCCTCAAACCTTATCTGAAGGAGTCCCCTTGGTTCCTTCGATCTGCTGCCAGATGTCATCACTCACACCTCTAGGGAGTCTCATCCAGAACTTCCCAGCCTGAAGTTAACTTCTTGGTTTCTCCAGTTTTGATAATAGCAAGGGATGCATCTCTCCCTTCTGATGTGGTCCACATCCCTACATCTTCCCAGAGGTTCTGTATATGTAGAGTTTATTGCAGTAAAAGGAAAAGATTTGTCATATGGGCTGAATCCCACACAGAGCCCATTTTTCCATTTTTTTGTCTTCCTTGTTTAGTTCTGATTATGGTTTTTCCACTATCAAGGTAGTTCTGGCAGCTATCTCTTCCTTTCACACTGGGTTTCAGGATTCTTCACTGGCTTTTCATAAACTGTACAAAGCTTTTCCAAAGGCAGTCTCCTCTTTCATCCACCTGTCAAGGACCCCGCTTCTCTGTGGGACTTAAATTTTATTTTGGAAGCCTTATCCAAACCTCCATTTGAACCAGCAGCATCGGCAGATTTAAAATTCCTCTTTTGGAAGACCATCTTCCTAGTGGCTGTCACTTCAACAAGGAGGATTTCAAAACATCACACCTTATCATCTGTTTCTTCTTATGTTGTCTTTTACAAGGACAGAGTTACCTTGAGAACCAATCCACTGATTCAATGCAAGAGAGTCTGCCGAGACTAACCTTTTACAACCCATTCATCTTCCCTAACTACCAAAATAGAGAGGGTACTCTTTACATATATTGGCTCTACATGGGCAGCTCAGTTTCTGTCTACACAGAATGGCAGTATTCCAAAAGGATAAGCAATTGTTTGTGTACTTTGTCCAGAACAAGGTAGGGAAGAAATTTGTCTTGATGGTTGTTTGACTTACTTCCTCTAGCTACACCTTTCACAAGAACAGCAGAACTCTTCAAATCTGTTCCATTGGATGACATTTCTCAACTGGCTACATGGTCTTTCTCTCATACCTTTATTAAACATTACAAGTCGGACTGTATTTCCAAACTCAGAATTTTCTTTGGAACTTTTATTCTGAAAGGTATTTTGTCTTGAGGCCACTCAGAAATTACTCAGCTGAGTATTCTGAGCCATATGTGAGATCGGATGGATTGGAGGAACAAGATACAAAAGTTATGCACTTAGCATAGCAATAGAACCTTTCCTCCCAGTTGTCCAATACAACAACCTGTCCTCCTTCCCCTTGCCAGTCTGTAGGACCTGATGGATCAAGGGCAGTGCAAATGTGCTTTAGGTTCAGATGCCAAACTTGAATTGAGCAGGGCATTATAGGCACATTTTGGAAAGGCTTGAGGCTGGAGCACTGAATTGGCTAGATCTGATCCAAACAGAGGCCCAAGGACCCATATGTCTTATCAGATGGACTGGGATAAAAGAATCTAACAGTATGGTAAGTATACTTTTATTTTTGAACATTTTTTCTAGTAAAAAGTAAAACAAAATGTATTAACCGATAATGACGAAAGGACCTATTTCAGAACATTTCAATTATAAAAGGACCCTCAACTGTCATTACAATTCACATATATCCATACAGTTTCAGCCACTTTATCGGCTATGTACACATCACATGTTTGATTGTGATAAAAATGGCCTTGGTAAGGTGTTCCAGTTTGCTTTACACAAATGCACACTAGTCCTGCAAAGACAGACTAATGACTAACTTATCAGTTAACCAGAGTCAGTCATTTGTATCTACAGACATCCCACAAAACCCAGCAATTATAACCACATTGTTGGCTGCATCTTTCTCAGATGTGTGTCAAACAAATCACAGTAATAAAACCAGTCACATATTTCAAATTAGTTTTACACATACAGTAGCCAAAGTATTCCAACTTAATTTATACATGCAATGAATAAGCAAAACAATTAAAAATGGTTTTGCTGCTTGTGTATCTCTGCTACCTTTAAACTAAAACGAAAAGAAAAAAAAAAAAAAATCTTGCTTTTTTCCCACTTTCTGAAAGTTAAGAAAGTTCAGTTACAGATTTGCTGTTCTGAACTGTTTGGAAGTTTCTAGAAGGCCAGTGCTTGCTTGGGCTAAAGGGAAGTCTCTGTGTTCACCAATGGGAGTGGTTAACACTGAACAGCCTGCCTGTCCCTGGAGGAGTGTTTACTACCTAGAAGCTGTAGTTTTATTGGCCATTTTGGGTAAATTCTAAACTCCTTGATCTATCTCTCTCTTAAAACCCTACAACTGTCTTTTTGCGCAGTTTTGCACACTGAGCAGCGCCGGGCAGCGCCGCCTAAACAGGTTTAAAGTATTCCAGGCTCCACAAAGTCTGTTCTTCACTTTTTCCCTTAGAACTGTTCAAACTCTCAAAGTAATCACTGTATTCTCTTTCTAAAGCCCTGCACTTGCTCAGCTCTTATAAGGAAACACAAACTAACTAAAGCACTACACCCTCCTTGACTTCTCATAAGTATTAGACTCCCGATTGGTCCTTTCTGATCAAGTGAAAAATCATTTCCCTTCCCTAATCTGATCAGTAAAAAAACAGTTCTCTATACTAATCTGGTATGTCCAACAGTCAGTTTCAAGGTTACTCTCCAGTCCAGCTGGTGAATCTGGGAATTTTGAGGCAATATTACAATTGCCTTATGTACACAGACAACACTCTCCTCCTTCCAACAAACTCTAATACATGTGAGAGATGCAGTTACACAGCCAAACTGGAGGCAGAGCTCTCTCAACCCAAGACTGGCACAGTCAGTCAGGAGGAAAAGGTAACCACCCACACCACAAATCCAGTCTCACACAGACCTATTGCATCTGCATACCCAACACATAAACACACAAAAACATACTCAGAGGCTCTAAATAAAAATCTGCCTAAACAGCAAAGACCTCCTAAGCAGATATCCAAGCAACAGCCACCCCTCAACAATATCCACAAATCACATATCTCACAAAATCAGTGTGCCTCACAGTCACAGCCCTTAAGGCCAAACAACACACCAAATATACTTGTTATAGGGGACTCTATTGTCCGGTACACTGACGTCCCGCTCACCAGACTGAACAAGGAGAAGGTCACTGTAAGCTGCCTGTCGGGTGCCAGGATCCGCCACATAATGCAAGCACTCAGGTCACTCCAAAGCAAGTACAAGTATGACTCCGTCATTGTCCATGCTGGTGTGAATGACCTGAGACATACCTCCCTGGACTACATGAAAAGAGACATAGAGGAGCTCTCTGACCATGTAGCCCAGGCTGGTATGACCCTGATCTTGAGTAGCATCTTGTCCTCACCAAGAATGATGCCACAGTATAAAGACAAAATGATCAGTTTCAACAACTGGCTAAAGTATTGGTGTCATTCAAAGGGGATCCAGCCAAGGCTCTCACCACCCCCATACTGCCTTTTTTAGGCAAGGCTCAAGGACAAACCCACCTCTATAGACAATCCAAGGATAAAAAACTAAAGGTAATGCTGCTCAATGCCAGAAGACTAAACCTCAAGATGCACGCACTCGAGGCTCTCCTCAGTATGGAGAAAATCGATGTCTGTGCAGTAACAGAAACCTGGTTCAAGGCTCCTGAGAGCACTCCAGCACTACCAGGTTATAACTCATACCATGTGTTTCGGCCCCAAAACTCAGACCGAAGCACAAAAGGAGAGGGAGTATCTATATTCATCAAAGATACCTGCACCTCCAGGTTAGTGGCACTGCATGAAGCATCGGAAACAATTCATGTGCAACTAACAGCGGGCAAAACTGCCTTTCAGTTTGTAGCCTGCTACAGAACACCCTCCCTATTACAGGAACCCCACTTGGCATTCCTGAGAACACTGGAGAATATGAAGGTCCCTCCAAACACTATGTTATTGGGTGACTTCAACTACCCAAACATTGACTGGGAAAACTACTCAAGCCCAAACACCCTTGCCCAACGGTTCCTTGAATTTATAAACTCTAACACAATGGAACAACTGGTCACCACTCCCACAAGAGGGAACAACATATTGGACCTGGTCATCACCAACATGGGGACCCTATGTTCCACACCAGAGGTAAACCCCTCATTGGTAAGATCAGACCATAAACAAATTTTCCTGGACATCCATATCCCATCCCCACCCCCAGCCAAGGAAATCACTGTAAAGAATTTCTCAAAAGCCAACTTTGCACTTCTCAAGACTTAGGTGGAATCCTTCAAAGCCCCTGGGCCAGGGGATAATACAGCCCAATCCACAAAATCCTTTACAAATGCATTCTATGAGCACCTGCAGGAATGCATGGATCATGCTATCCCAAATAAAACCAAGACTCAATCCTCCAAAAACAAGAGACCGGTCTGGTGGACCCTGGCCATAAATAAGCTATACAACAGAAGGAGGAAGCTACTACATGACAGAGCAAAATCCCAAAAAGGGCAGGCATCTCTGATCAGTATTAGCAAGAAACTTCGACCCCTCATAAAATCATCAAAGGCCAGTTTCGAAAGAAAAATTGCCTTAGACACTAAAGATAATCACAAGGCCTTCTTTAGTTATGTCAGGAACATGGGCGGAAACTCCCAGATATGCTCTGAATTGTTGCATAACGGTACAAAATATACCGAACCTACAGACATAGCCAACATCCTGGCAGACAGATTCAGCGCAAACTTCTCCCCCCTCCCCCGCCAAAGGAGCAAATGCCTATCCCAACTGAATGTAACCTCCCTGACATCACAGATGCACAGGTGAAAGCTGCCCTCTCCAAAGCAAAAAGCACAGCATCTATGGGACCAGACGGTGTCCCAGGCTGTGTCTTACATGAGCTCCAAGAAGAACTGAACCCTCACATTAAGTCACTGTTCAAACTTAGCCTTACTACAGGATATGTACCAAAGAATGGCGTACAGCTACAGTGGTCCCACTCCACAAAGGTGGTGCCACAACGGACCCCGGAAACTATCGCCCCATAAGCCTGACTAGTCTGGTCTGTAAAGCTATGGAGCGTATTATCATGGAACTCATAAACAAAGACATTGGGAGCCTCCAGACACTGGATCCTACCCAATTCGGCTTTGTTAAGGGCAGATCTTGCCTCTTAAACCTAGTTGATTTCTTTGAAACAGTTACCAAAGCCATGGATGGGGGCAAGGTAGTCCACACAGCCTACCTAGACCTCGCAAAAGCCTTCGACACAATACTCCACTCTGGCATCATAAATAAGCTTACCAGCTTAAATATCAACCCCTATATCACAAGATGGGTTGCAAACTGGCTCAGAGATAGAACCCACATGGTCAGAATCGCAGGTGTCATGTCTGAATCCAAACCAGTTACAAGTGGTGTCCCACAGGGCTCAGTTCTGGGACCTCTCTTATTCTGTATATACTTCTTTGAGGTTCAGGCTAACACGGGGGGGATTATGGCTGACAAAGTTCGCAGATGACTGCAAACTGGGGGCCATAATCGAATCTCCAGCTGACACAGGCATCCTCCAAAAGGGTCTTACAGAGACGGATGCTTGGTGCCAGAGCCATGGCCTCAAGCTAAATGCTAAAAAGTGCATAGTCATCCCCTTTGGGAAAAACAAGGTGTCCACAAATTACCACATAGGTGGTAATCCATTAAGTATGGAAGAAGTAATTAGAGATTTGGGGACCAACATAGATAGTAATCTCTCCTTTGATAATCACGTTGCCAAAGTGGTTAGAAAGACCTTCTATATAGCCCACCTTATCATGAAAGGGTTCACATCTAGATCAAGAGAGGTCATTGTGCCCCTCTACTCATCACTCATCAGGCCCATAATTGAATACAATGCCCCTTTTGGGATGTACCTTACCCGACACCTGAAGCAACTGGAGAGACCCCAAAAGTACCTCACCAAGAGGATCATGGGCTACAAACAGATGTCCTATGCAGCTCGACTAAAGAAACTCCAGCTCTACTCAGTTGCTTACCGCCTACTCAGAGGCGATCTATGCCTGACGTACAAAGCCATGTCAAACCCAGAATTAATGGACATGCTCCACCTCAAAAAATCCAAATCCCTTAGAGCTACATGCTTCAGGGACCTAACCTCAGCACAAAAATAAATAGGACATGCTGGTGGGACAGATTCATTTCCCAGAGGCTCCCCTCACTCTGGAATAGAATCCCAGTTCATGTTAGACATAGCCCCTCGCTGACCCTCTTCAAGCGAAATTTGGACGCGTGGATGGGAAATCGCAAATTCACCCCTGGGATCTCTCCTGTGTCCCTGCTAGATAGAGGCACAGTAAACTAATCTTAAAAGGGTACCTTCTGTGACCTACTTTACAGAGGCACAGTAGGCTAATCTAATAGGGTGGTGGAAGCCAAATACACTCTGGCTAGGCTTATAAATGCCCTAGGGCAGATAGCCTAGTATCTACCTATGAACCTATTATATAAATGCTGCAACAGCTTTTGTTCAATAACCTATAGTTCATACAAAATAATAAATATTTATTTATACAGCATATTGTTTTTTTTGGGGGGTGGTGGCTTACATGCTTGCAGGGCACCTAGATCTCATTTTTGACAACCTTTCATCTTCTCTGTCATCACACACACACTAGTCCTGCAAAGTCAGATTAAAAATGTTTAAAACTGACCTGATGATAAAAATCATTTGGTGCTTTCATCCACAAAGAGCCCTGCACCCCCCACACCCACCAGCAGTTATAGCCACTTTGTTGACTGTGTGCATCCCTCATTGTTATAAAGAAATAAATTACATGTACATTATCGGTTGAACTATATGAAATTATACCATAAGATTCAGCCATGTGCAGTACATTTTTTTAAACAGAAGAGTGCTTGTGAGCATAGTAAGTATTAACTGTCTGATAAAGTATGATAATTCAATATATATGATCTCTACTGAAGTAAAAGTTATCTGAATAATTCCACTTTAAAGAGAACTATTACCAATGCGGGGACTGTTGCTGGCAAAACAGCTTTGCATTTCATTGCCTTATCTACAAATTCAGTGCCCGCTGCCCTTGAAGAATTAATTGCCTATGTTGCATTAATTGGTTTGCTGGTGATACTGCCATAATATTTCCTGAACTTAGATCAGCTATGTAAAAGGGAATGACTAAAAAACAATGACCACAGGTTCATAATTACTAGGCTTGCAGTCCTGGAGATCTTTAAGAGGCCTAGTCCAAATTCCCAGTTGTTCCCAAACATGGTCTGGTTAAGTGACTTGTTCAGTATCACACAGTAGGTAAGTAAAGGTAGAAAGATACAAATCCTCCACTCTTGTCATAGGAAGCAGCTCTTTAACAAGTTGGAGTTTTAGTCCTCTGTCTCAACTGGCAGAGTATCAACTTTTTAACTCAATCCAGAAATTGTTTAAAATCTGATCTTGTAGACAAAACTCTATCACCATTATATGCATAAGTGATTAGTGGATGCTGAAGATCAGCCTCTTCTGATCATCACTCCAAATAATGCAGACTAGATGACCAGAGAGATGTCATCCTGTTTGCAGTTGCTGGAGGCTATAAAGAAAGTACTGCAAAATATATTACTAAAGCACGTTTAGACTACATTATACAATATGGGCAGATTAACAAATTAATTCATTCTTTAGTCCAATGAACAAAACAAAACAATTCAGTATAAATGCTGCAGCAGCTTTTCTTCAACAACCTACAAGGCATACAAAAATCACAAATATTACTACATACAACATACTGTTTTTTTTTGGGGGGGTGGCTTACATGCTTGCAGGGCATATAGATTTCATGTTGACCTCCCTGAGTCTTCTCTGTTTTCAAGAATAGCAGTTGTCTCTGGCATCACTCATTAGACGTCTGACCTACTTTAATGGCTAATAATTTTGTATTGTTGCAGCATACACGTTCATAGTAAGTACTAGGATCGCTGCCCTTGCAGGCCATTTTATACCTAACCAGTTTCCCTTTTTGTGCTAAAAAAACTTGTCCCATTTGGTTGTAGGTTGGCCTTACCATTCCCATGGTTAATAATTACATATTGTATGCTATACCATGGACAATTTGAGGGAACCCATGCATGGGATGAAGCATTTAGAAGCTGCCTTTGTCCATTTGTAGTACAGGGGGCAGTTTGGCCTTTATCCATTGCTTTAGTGACCTTTTCAAAAAGTCCACAAGGTTGAGTTAGAATGACCTACCCTTGATGAATCCAAACTGAGGCAGGCCCAGTGTTTGGTGGTTCTTTTTGTTCTGGTTGATTAACTCCATGGATCATGGGCAAAGGAGACCTTATGCTGGATAATAAATCAGGTCACCACCAGCCATATTAATATAAAGTTACTTGACTGTGTTTCCCTAGTTATGATAAACACTGTTCAAAGCTTTCAGTGTACATAATATTTTCTTTTTTAACAACCAAACAAGGGTATAGCAAACAGTGAAGTCAGTAACTCCAGATCACCAGTTAAATCCCATGTAAGCAATAAAAAACATTTCAAAGGTCTTTGGAAATAATAACTGTCAAAATACCAGTTTACAACACTTATTTATTAAATATATTTAGCACTTTTGTCCCTTTCATATCACATGACTTCAGAGTAAAATATAAAATCTCACAATGCATTGAGATTATATAACCATTTAAAAACCCGCCTTTTTTTTACCCCAGTTAATTCCCAACGTTCAACTCAAAGGAATATTACCCTTCTCTACCCTGTGCTGGGTTGTTACATAAAAAGACTGAACAGTGTTAAGATAAAAATACAATGATGTCACTTCCTAATAAATGCCATCACATATTTAAAAACATTTTAAACAATTATTGCCATGTTACTAACTATAAACCAAAATGCAACTAGAATTTCAGTATTAGTTTTTTATGTAATATGTGAGTAGCTGGACCAATTTAATAGTTCAGTGCCATCATTTTGAAGTTACAGGAAAGGGGTGTAGCCTCATTTAACCCACAGGGTCCCATAGCATTGGTCTTAAGTTACCACTCAAGTTTCTTATATTCAAGTCTTAACTTCACGGTCCCCCATAGGTTTCTGGCTCATTACTTCAGTAATAAAAAAACAAAATTTCTGCACATCGTTTTTTGAATATGCTTCCATAAGGCATTTCTTGGGTCTTGTTTTTAATATCACTTAGGTACCCATAAATCCTTTCTTTCATTGCCCTGTCAGTTTTACCAGTGTTAAATGAGAGGCATTTCCTACATAGGGCAATGTACACTACTTTCATAGTACCACAATTGTACCTCCTCAGGCATTTTATTTTGCCAAACTCCTTGACCATGACAGAGTCCCCTTCGATAATGGAGGGGCATTGTAAGCATGTACCACATTTTAGCATTCTCTTTCATCTCTTGGTAGTAGTTAAGGGCCCCATCCCTGTAATTCTTGATATTAAGGTTTCATCTATAAATAATTAATGGTTTGATCCCAAGTGTTTCCATGTCTGTACTCCCAATATCCAAAACTTTCCAGTTATTTATAACAATATCTCTAATAGGTAAATGAATGCCCTTTACTAAACATTTGGTTGTTGTCCTGACATGTGATCGCATAGCGGTCGCAGGACCCCAAAAGGGGCCTGTAAATTCCAGCCACTCTTTTTTTATTGATCTCACAAAAAATTCCTTTGCAGAATTCAAGGAGATATTCTCTATTTAGTAACATAAACCTTAGTTTTTCAACTTCCTAAATTGATGTTTCAGTAACAGAAACTGCCCTTGCTAATCTCACCAGTTGCCCTTTTGCAAGGGCTTTATTTTGGTGCAAGTTGCACTGATTATCATAGTGAAAAAAATGAGTGGGAATATGGGTTTCCAGAATAAATTGGAAGTAAAACATTTATTATTACTACATCCAGATAATAAATGGAGTTGAGGGATTTAGCCATTGTGAAGCTAAGAAATTCAGTGGAATTGCTGGTATGCTTCAAAAATTCCATCAGACTGCAATCCATATCCTTCCAGAAAATAACTGTGTCATCTAGGAATTGCTCATATAGGGTCCAACTTATTCTTGAAATCAAGTTAAATACAAAATGGTGCTCCCAGTTTGCTAGAAAGATGTTGGCAAAGATGGGGGGGGCATGCAGCCCCCGTCGCTACACCATACGTTTATCAGAAAATGGACCCTTCAAACCATATAAGGTTGTTATCTAGGGCAGTTTCCATAAAGTAGTTAACACCCTAGTGGTTCTATTGCTCACCATACTGTTCTGGCTCGGGTACTGTGTAAACCAAGTTAAGCCTCTTTCGTGGGTTATAACTGAAAACAAGTCATTGATGTCAGTTGTTACCAAAATATGATTTTCCACCAATGTGACCTTTATTTTTCTAAGGAAATCCCATGAGTCCTTGTAAATAGGTATTTACTTTTCCAGAAAGTTTTTTAACTTAAAGTCAATAAACTTGGTAATACCATGAGTTTTTGAACCTCTGACATCAACAATAGGACATAAAGGAGGGATCCTTGATATCTTTGTGTATTTTTATCATCCCAAAAATAGAAGGTATGCAAGGAAACTCATTCTTAATGAAGTAGTATTTAGTTATTGTAATTTGTCCCTGAATTTGTAGGTCATAGATGGCTTTGTCAATCTTAGAATAGGAAATACTTATTTGGTTTATAGTTACTTTTCTGAAAACAGCATAGTCGTCATTCTACAGTTATAATCAATGGTGGCCATGATAACCAACACCCCTTCCTTATCAGGTTTCATACACCTCAAGTTGTTATTGCTATGTTTTTCTCTTAATTTATTTTCAACTGGAGACAGCTAAGAACAGACTACTCTATATCACTTACAGAGCTCACACAACAACAGGTTTTGCATCAACATGTACTCTTTGAGCCACATAAACTATGAAACTCTAATGAATGGCATTGACTGAATGTAATTTTCACTGATTTACCAAAGAAAAACAAACAAAAAAAAAAAACACTTGCAATTGGTATGGAGGATTAAGGCTCTTGCCTAGACAGTGCTCCTAAACTGGACACACACACACACACACACACACACACACACACACACACACACACACACACACACACAAAAAAAACAGTGCACTGCAAAAGTACCATCTCCCAAACAATTTAATTAAAAAAAATCCCAAGTACTAAAGGTGCATCAAACAAGAACAAAAAATGAGAAGAGAATTTATGCACCACCAAGCTGAAACTCTGTATTGTAATAATCTCTACAAATAACAGTGTGTTAGGCGTATGTACATATTTCTTGAAACAAATTATAAATTCCAAGATCTTTCAGAAATATAGTGCAACAACAAGTCTGTTTAGCAATTAAGTCAGCACTTACTTCATAGAGTTCTCATCAGCTGTGCTAACTTACTTTCACTCTTAAATTGTAGTCTTGGTTAGTAGTTCCCTTAAAAACTTCAGGATTGATGCCAAGTTAGCAAATGCTTTCAAACTGTAAACTGAAGCCCTTTTTCATTAGTCCAAGTCTCATTAAAACCACAAAAAAAATTTATTTCACAGTTTAAAGCAACACTTACTTCCACAGGGCTCTCATCAGCTATGCTGACGCGCTCTCAGTTCACAATAATAAGTTCTGAATAATAGTTTTCTTTAAAAGCTTTAAAATGAATCCCAAACTAAAAAGCTCGCTCTGGTGAGCTTATTTAGTAAAACACACACGAAAAGTGCTTTCGGCTGTTAGCCTTCTTCAGTTCGATGAAATTTCAGCCTAACACGCTGTTATTTGTGGAGATTATTACAATACAGCGTTTCAGCTTGGTGGTGCATAAATTCTCTTATCATCTCCCAAACAATCACTGTTGTAGTTCATTGCAGAAGAAGATGCAACATCTCCCCCTGCAAAATTAATTCCTGTACTGACTTTTCTGTTCAAAACCACGTCCTGTGTCCAGAATTAAAAAACTCATGCCAGTATCTGGTGTTTCCTTCAGTTTGATTGACTCAAAGTATTTGCCAATGATGCAGAAGCTGGCCTGGGACATAGAGGAAATCACCAGTAAAGTTGTTCTTGAGAATTTTACTTTTTTTTTTTCCAAGAGTCCCAGCAAGAAAGTTAGGTCAGACTTTTATTTTAATTCATTTTTTGGCTGGGCCACCCAGCCAGCACTAGGTCCTAGGCAACAGCATAGGTTGGCTTGTACTGGATCAGGCCCTGCTTGCACAGCCTTTTTCCTCCACTATTGAGCATCAAAGTGCAGGGCTTAGGCTGGTCTTTTCCCTTTTCTCCATGCTAGATAATTAGGCCTACACTGCTGGGTCCTGTGCTTGGTGAGAAACAGTAGTGGCAGCTCTGCTGAGGCAGGCCTGGCTTCATGGACTTCTGCTCGCATCATAAATGAGCTCTCACCAGTACATATTGGCCTGTCACTGTGGTTTCACTCCTTTACCTAAGGCAGCCAGTTATGGGAAGGTGCACAGATGGTAATATTTAGTGGTTTAAGTTTATTGCTGACATTTACCAGTAAAAGGTTTTGCTACTTTAGATATCCTGGATTTGGAACAGAATTTGGATCATCAAAAGCTAACCAATGTGAAGAAAGTACATACTGGAGGGTGCTTTCCTCATAAATGGGGACATTAATTTGTTCCACCATGAGGAGCGACATGGAGTATCACAAATGTAGACTGAGTTAAATGCACCATCTGGTGCTTCTTCTGGTTACAGCCTATGAGACTTCAGGAAGTCAGGAACAACAAAAATGTGCTTGTGCTCTACTGCACAGTCATGTACTCACAGGTGCCATATTTGAAGTGGCAACTTCTCAGTGGAAATTGTCCCAGGCCAAAACAAAAAATAGGTATAAGGCTCAGTAACAGATAGCAAAGTTTGGTGGTACTCTAAATACAAAAATAATATCCCAGAAATATTACCTGACTGACTTGTAATAAAGAAATAAATGTGCAAGATTAACCAAAGCAGTAACAGGGAAGGTCAAAATGTTCAATAAATCAAGCAGAAAAATAATGCCTTGTTTAGAAACATTTATCTGTGGTTAACCCTGGCTGTAGAATGACTTACTTTCTGAGCTAAGCATATTTTTTGTCATCATTGTATTTATTTGCCTTAAAAAATGAATGCAATGCAGTAACTTGGTAAAAATAAGATTATGCAGTGTCGTCACAACCAAAGCATAACAGTGTCACAGGTTCCATATGGATATTCTTCTTCCCTGGAGTATGTGGTGTAAAAGCACATTCGCTTCTTTGACCACAGAGTCTGTGGTGCATCACAGCGCAGTCAGACAGAGAATGACCCAAGAAGCCAAAAATAATTATCAATAAAAACTGTATTTTTTTTGTATAAAGTAATTGCCTTTGTTTATTAAATGTTAACAACTTAACATTTTTGTGGTACACGCAGTATGGAAAAGCAGCTGCTCTGGCATAGAACCAGGTTCTTTCTTTTCCCTTTCCTTTTTAAGTTCTTGTGTTTTGATTGGCATAAGCTGGAAACATGTAACAATTTGGGATTACACCAAGGTGAAATAAAGTTTTTCTGTAACACTGGTAAACCACTTTGGAAGCATCTTCATACAAAAAAAAAACTTTGTTGTTTAGTTTACATTAAATCAAGCATGTTGAAGGTCACAAAAGAGCTTATTAATAACACACACAAGTTGTGAAAGAAATCATAAACATATTATTTTATCAGTACACTGAAAGTGCATTTCTAATGAGGCACCATACTGAACATTTTTTGGCAGTGAGAATGATATACATTTTCCAGTTCTACTTTATGAGGAGACAGATTTCAGTCACTGTAATAGAAATGTTTTTAGTGTAGCAAAAAGATATTTCCAGTGTGATGATAACAGCAAGATGCTATTAAGGTGACTTAACTGTCATGACTTGATTTCAGACTAAAAAAGAGTGATTACTTCCCCAATATAAAGGTAATTTATTTGACAAAATCTCACATAAGAACAAATACAAACCATACTTTTAAAGTAAGATTAGAGCCACATTTGACATGACTGCTCTTTTTAAATAGTTCTGTACACACTGGCATGTTACAATACACAAGTAGTTCTCAAAGAAAGGCATGCAGACACTGACACTAACCACAGAGGATAATTCTTTGCAGAAACCGTATCTGTGCACTAACAGTAAACATAGAGGATAGCTGTGTGCAGACACTATGACAGTAACTGCAGAGGATAGCTCTTTGCAGACACCTGAGGAGTTTGTAGCAGAAACCTTATCTATGTACTTCAAGTAACCACAGAGGATAGCTCTTTGTAGACAACTTATATGTACACTGACAGTAACCACAGAGGATAGCTTGTCTTTGTGGTATTGCTATTTGCTTTTCATGATGACAAGTGGCATCTTTGGAGCATCTTGATGGCAGTTTGCTTTCATTTCAGAGAGATCCTGCTGTGCTCCTCTGACACAGTTCTGTTTTCATCCTTCATGTAAAACATTCACTCTGATAAGCAGCAAAAGTGCAGGATGGGACCAACTGCAAGGGTGCTATCAGGTTTTCAGAAACAGCTCTGTTATCTTGGGAAATGGATGTTGGTTTAACTGCTGTGAGTCTGACATACAGCAGAGGTCAGTGAGGATGGTATCAGGATGTTTTATAGCAGGGTTCATGAAACGTTGATAAATGCCCAGATATGAGGGTGCCACAACTGCTCTGGTTACATCTAGAAGGAGTGTGCATCCCTTTGCCCTAATGGGTATGAAGGAACGGAATCAGGTAAGTAGGTTACTGCAGTCTGGCTGCTGTATCTTCTCCTGGAGACATAGGTTCATAGATTAGTACTAAACTAACTGCCCTTGCGAGCCATTTTAAGCTTAGCCAATTATCCCTTGTGAGACTCAAACTCTGCAGCTTGTGTTTGTAAGGCAAACACCCTAACCATTAGGCCACCATCCCAACCTCTTTATGGTTGCTCCTCCCCAGGGAGACACACAAACACAGTTGGCAAGTGCAGGATTCAAACCCCTACTTAATTACATTATGGTACTACAGCAGTACGCATTTACACGACGTGCTATACACATTACTAAAATGTTGTCAGTGAAGCAGGAGTCACTAGTTCATAAGCTCAGCAGTCTGATTTTGGGAACATTTCTGAATATGAAGTGTGAAACATAAGCATGGATGCGAATAAATATATGCTTTTTTTTTAAATCTGGAGGCAATAAACCTATGACCTCCAAATGAGTGTTTCTTTGCTACCCTTCCCTCCAAGACTTGTGTCATTCACTTTTGACATCTGCAGTTGTCCTACTCTATGTGGTTGGGCCATGGATGGGGATACATTATATGCATTCATACAGTTTACTGGACCTTACACACATGGTCTATATACTATCCAGATAGCCTTGTGTGTCATCTAAAGGTATTTTTTTCATTTGTATCCAGTTAGCATCCAGTGGAAACTAATTCCATTTTAAGGAAAGTTTTGTATGTGGCCATCTTTCTCCTCTTAGCAATAAATGAAGTAATTTCTTAATTCTGACCAGCCCCTCTCATATAAGTGTCTAAACTACAGAAATTTCATATCAAGATATTTTCAGTAAATTTAACTGATGAAAGACATTCAGGAGGGGGGCAGTAAGACTAATACAACTGAGAGAATGAAAGAGTTCTTACCTATAGGTTGCATGGAGAACTGGGGGCCCAGGCAAATATAGTTTCTAAGAAGGTTGGCAGATACAGAAGGTTTCAATACTGGGTTCAACTTGTGGAAGGTAGAGAGATCATCTCCAAGGAAACCTTTCAAACTTTATATTCCCCACCTCAAAATTGTGGTGAAATTTATGAGCACCTTATAAACAAGTTCTGTAGGTCAAGGATATCAGGACATTCCACCACATATAAACTCAGGTGGGTAGATTGGATATTATCCACAAGACAGGGTGAATGGAGTTCAAAGGGGGAAATACGCCACTTGTACAGTATATTAATTACCCCATGTAGTAAGTTAATAAACAAATTTAAACTTCATTAGGAAAACAGACATGCAAATAAGTTTGCACCACTTGGATAGAATATTATTAATCCCAAGATGTGCCTTAAGATCACAGAAGTATAGGTTCTTTGGGTAGAAGTACCAAGTTAAATACTTTTATACTGCCCGTAGACTGAGGAGGATTTTCTCCAATTCACCTCAGCAGTGCTGGAGATGTGACACAGAATACACCTCTATTGGGAATGTCCAGCCATAGGAAATTGCAAGAAACCTTTGCAAGCTGTTCTAGATGAACTTTGAACTAGCCAAGTAACATTATCCAAGGGATTATACTTTTGGGGAGATGCATATTGATTTACGTTTGGCTCTCTCCAGTCTAGACTTCTGAATTTGCTGTTGATTGCAGTTAAAATGTATTACTAAAAACTGGAAAATGAAGATATACCCTCAATTAGAGGAATTTTAGTGGGAAATGTCAGATGCATCATATTTGGATCTGTCAATAAAGGATCCACAATTATGAGAAAAGCTAAGGCCAAATCGTAATTTTGGATCTCCAAGTATGGATTAAACAATCCTACTGTACTGGTCCCAAATTAACTACCTACTGCAGAAATATGGACTGCATTACAACTTGGTTATTTATACCTTATTGGAATATGGACTTGATTAACAGTGTTTAAAGATGGAGTTTGTTATGTTTCTTGGTTGATGGATTAAGTAATGTTATATTTTATAAAGAAAAGAGATTTTTAGTAAATTATTCCAGTTTATCTTCCAATGTACATCTAGTCATTGCTCCTTTGTCAGTGCAAACAACTGCCAACACTTATTAATGTGTAAGGTATTGAACAATATTAATGATGAGTCTTTTTTTCCCCAAAATTTCAAATGCTGAAGCCCGAGACCTTGTCTGTGAATCTATGAAGTATACTTTTGTGAATAATGAATCTGAAAAGAAGACGCTTAACTATAACCTGTCATATTTAAGTAAGAATAGTTTCCCACCTCATCATTCTGAGAACTTAAATCCAATCCTTCAGTCATTTAAACACCTTAAGGAAATTTCATTGAAATTCTATAATCTTTGCACTATTTTTTTTTTTTTTAAATCCTGAGGTCTTTATTATAGTAACATAATGCACATGGAAACATAACAAAGCTTTGTACAATATAACATCAGATGCATGTTTTCTGCTTTGGCATTGTTGTCCTGAGTTTTGTTGACCTTAAAGGGACAATTTCTGCATTTAAAATTCGGGTCCAAACTTCAGCTGACCAAAGTAATGCTCACTTCACTATGTCACTAAAATTCCCACCCACAGTGTCAATTTGCTTGTAAACATCCTGTATATCTTCAGTTCCAATCCTGCTTTGGCTCCCAATCTCAACTGATGTTTAGTTTTATGTTCCTATCACACATGCCATTGGACTTACTACCTTGCTGCATCTTTCCTCACATCGTCTCTCCACAGGTGATATTCCATCTGGTCATTCTGTTAAATATTTTTTTTATCTATGTGCCAATATATTTCACTGTAAAGCTGAGTATGCAGTTTCACTAATACCTGGAGAATGGTCCCGTTCTCCTGTTTGCATTGAATTCAGTATCTTTCAGCCATACCTATCCACTGTACAGCTTTATTGCAGAATGTCCAGATTTTTGCCTAATAGTTCTGGTCCGGTTTCATAAAAATATGCTTTTCTGTCAAATTTGTGGCAAATAATTATGGACTGAAGTTGGACAATGACAGACATTTAAGTTTCTGACTTCATGCCCTTCATTTAATTCATTCTAATGCAAAACCCATACTTCTGTCATCTTACTGACTTTGTAAGAGCGATATTTAAAAAAATGTCCCTATTTTTATGTATGACTTTGTCCACCTGTCTTGCTCTAAGAAGTTGAGAGGTATGCTTCCAGGCTTCATGACTGATGCCAAATCCAACCTCTTATGAGTTTTCATTTGCCGCTGCTGTCTTGAGTTTTTTAATGCAATAATTTTATTGTGTTCCCATTCTTGCTATTTGCCCTGCATCCCCCACCCACCACAACTGCTTTAGACTTAGTCTGGAATTCTTGCACTAAGAGGCTGAGAGGAGCTTTTGGTAAGCAGGAGGAAGTTAGCTTGATAACGGCCATATGCCACAGGCCTTCCTTGCATGCACATTACCATTAGTAGAATGGTATTTGATAAACTAACCACATTGAGATATCAATAAAATTGGGTCAGATGTTTCAACAGTAAGTGCTTAAAAACTGCTCCTGCCACTAAGTTTGCTTTTTAGAACAGTTGTTCACCGTTGATTGTTTCCATAGTAACCAAAATGAACGATCATTCTAAAAGGCATACGTTTACTGTCAGGAGCAGTCTGTAAGCACCTAATAGTTAAACCTCTGTCCCAGTTTCATGTATCCCTTCATTTTCCAAAGCATCCTCTGTGAGACACCTATCAGATAACAGAAGCTTTTCTGCCAGTACTGCACTAGCTTTCTACTATGCCGTATTTGCAGCAGAAATCAGAAAGTTCTTGACAACTGCTCCAGCCAGTAAAAGTTTGCTTTTTAGAACAATTGTTCACTGTTGATCATTTCTATAGAAACAAGAGTGAATGATCATTCTAAAAAGCATACTTGTGGCATTAGCAGTTGGTAAGCACTTAACAGTAAAAGTTCTGTCCCAGTTTCATTTATTAATTCATTTTCACAAGCATCCTCTTTTCTGCAGCCATAATTTATTGTTACATCTTATTTGAAGGCACACTTCTTATTCCAGTTGTGAGACTTCCATCTGTGCTGTTCTGTGTGCTTTGCATGAGTACTGTGCATACATGATTTTATAAGTTGCTTGTGTGCGGAGACATTGTGCTACTCTGCACAAACAGGAGAAAAATACAAGGAAATATGGTATGACCGCTGAAGAATCCGTTCCAACAACAGGTGCAGCACCATGGCTCTTTTGCCCTGCATCCTCAACCACCACCATTAATTTAGTCTTTGTCCAGAATTCTTGCTCTAAGAGGCTCGCTGGCATGTTTCTAGGCTGGATGAACTCTGCGAGATAACTGTCAGATGACAGATGCCTTTCTGGCAGTACTGCACAAGCTCTACACTATGCCATATCTGCAGCAGAAACTAGTAAGTGCTTGTCAACTGCTCCTGCCATTAAAGGTTTGTTTTTTAGAATGATCATTCATTGTGGATTATTTCTATTGTAATCACAATGAACTATCGTTCTAAAAAGCAAACTTTTACCTTCAGCAATATCTGCCCCTAGTTGACTGGTGTCATCTCTGATCCATCTTTCTCTTTCTTGAGACAGGTAAGTGTGTTTGTGTGTAAGAGGTAGATAGGTAAGTGTGTATTTAAGAGGTACGTAGATAAGTAAATGTGTGTGTCTGTGTGTGTATGTGTAAGAGGTAGACTGGTAAATGTGTGTGTGTGTGTGTGTGTGTGTGTGTGTGTGTGTGTGTGTGTGTGTGTGTGTGTGTGTGTTTGTAAGTGGTAGATAGCCATGTGTGTGTTTGTAAAAAGTAGATAGGTAGGTAAGTGTTAGTGTGTTTGTGTGTATGTAAAAAGTAGATAGGTGTCTGTGTGTTTGTGTACGATGTAGGTAGGGGTGTGTGTGTGTGTGTGTGTGTGTGTGTGTGTGTGTGTGTGTGTGTGTGTGTGCGTGTGTGTAAGAAGTACATAGGAATGTGTGTGTGGGGGGTGTTTGAATAAGAAGTATTTAGGTAGTTCTGTGTGTGTAAGAAGTAGGTAGGTGTGTGTGTCTGTGTTTGTGTGTGTAAGAAATAGATTGTAGGTGTGCGTGTAAGAGGTAGATAGGTAAGTGTGTGTGTGTGTGTGTGTGTGTGTGTGTGTGTGTGTGTGTGTGTGTGTGTGTGTGTGTGTGTAAAAGAAGTAGATATTTAGGCGTGTGTGTGTGTGTGTGTGTGTGTGTGTGTAAGAAATAGTTAAGTAAGTGTGTATGTTTGT